>NC_090651.1:18641859-18978526 GCF_040937935.1 Hyperolius riggenbachi | reverse complement strand
AAGAGGTAATCCGGATCCTTCCTCCAAACTTGGCATGGGGGGGGGGGGGGGGGGGGCTGGTAGTTGGCCGAATATAGGAAGATGGCACCCATAACAGTTTTGCAGGGGGCCATGAGACATGGTGACACCCCTGGTTGGCAGTTCAGTTTGAAAGGACTCTGAGAACTTTGATGATTTGAGATACTCAAGGTGGTTTATAATTTAATCATTCCTGGTTGGCTTGAGTCGTTTGATGGGACCAGGCTGTTTGTAAGTTATTGAATGGTTATTTAAATGTTTAAATCACAGTAAAGGGTCGCGGCCAAATTTTATCGCAAATTTGACTCAGTATTATTGGATATCTAAGATAACCTTGTGCTTTGTAGGTACTGTTTGCTTTGTTTTGGGGGGATCGTTCAGCCTGGCCCTGTAGAGTTCCAAGTATTTGTTCCCACACTGGGGACAATCCGATCACTTTAACTTTATCGTTGGTCAATAAGAGGGGAATATTGGCTCATGTATACAAACAAGGCCTTACATCATCATACGGCAGAGTTGGTGAGACAGGCAAAAAGGGCTCTGGAAATTTGGGTGCACCGTGCGCCGCCATAGTGGTGCTCAGACAGTAATTTGGGCGTCATCAAAGCACAGAGCCCAAATTGCTATAAAAACAGTGTAATTGTGCCACCGGCAATAGCAGGCAGCCAAATTACCCCTTAGTCCATGGCGGCCTGGAGGGGGAATGGTCATTAACGCCGCCGGGACTTTTGCAGGAGCAGGGTGAGCCTTTTTCACCTTTGCCCTGCACCCAAATATCCCTGTGCCCTAATTACATGAATGCGGAGTTGGAACCCAATCAAGCAATCCTCGGTGTCACGGTTACAAGAGGTGGCACCACTCCCTAAGCTTATATTGCTATAGTCTACAGTGTTCTCCCCAGAAATGTTTCCCAGCCGGGTGGCATGAAAAACGTAACCAGGTGGGGAGCGACTGGAATATGGGGTCGGCGCAATTCTGCAAGCTGAGGACAGCCGGTTGCTCACCAAAATTAGCCGGGTGGAGCACCCGGCTAAAAGAGCCTGGGGAGAACACTGGTCTAGTGGTGTCACGGACCACAGCACCCTCCCACAATGTCCGTGGAGTACCTGCATGTAAACAATTAGCCTCTATACCTTTATACGAGCACAGCCATTAATGTCATCTATTTCTAGTACCGTTTTTAAAGCTTTCCGTTCTTATCAACGCATAAGTGCCGTTTTCCTTTAACATTTATCTCCGTCTTACCTGTAGCAGGCGATGACTGCAGCATCTGTCATGGTGCGGACATCACAGTGACAGCGTTATATTTTTAATGACATGAAATACGATGCTATCACAAAGTGACCCGCGTGTTATGGCTGCGAGGTGTGAATTTGCAGTCTGTCTTGGTAATAATTGCTTGGCGGTTTTTAGTGCGCCGTCCTATTCCGTGGCATGACTCCGGCGCGTTAGCCTTTGTTGGCATAAACATGGGTGGCAGGCAAAGCATTTCTATGATTGATGGGCTCTTCATGTCTTCTTTGGGAGACGCTCCATTAACCCGCTGAACAGACTTTCCGCGTTTCGTCTCAATTATACCGAATTTTTAGACCCCTCAAGAATACTTTCGGACCCATAAAGCAAACTGTTATTATATCAGCGTGCTTTTAAAATGTGCGTAAATGACTCCAGCAGCCTCCAAACTTACAGAGGAAACTCCCAATCTTCAAAAAGAAAGAAAAAAGAAAGAAAAAATTCTACTTCAACACGTTGTCATGAATGCTTTTATAGAAAAGAAAAATAAACAATGATACAAACGGTGATGCAAAAGACACCCCTAGCCATAGGCTCGCTCGGTCCACACTCGTCAGGTTGCAGATCGGAAGGCATCGGATCAGTTTTTGCAGCATACGTTTCCAGTCCGTTTAAACATATGTCGAAAACGTGTCCTTCCTTCCTGTGTGTTTCTAATGGATAAGAGGTCCGCAAAGATGATGTTGAGGGCCAGGAAGTAGGCAATTTGCTTTGACATTTGTTTTGTGTGCAAAAAGTTCTGTGTGTGAAGGGAGATTCTTTTTGAGTTGCCATTTATTGCCTCCGTGGGGATCCGGGCTCCGGGAAAATCTGCAAAGTCCGGACTCTCCATTCAGTTTTCATGCATGGATACCACGGGTCCCTTTTTTGACCAGACGAAGTCGGACGCTATTTTTAAAACTGGGATCCGCTGTTCCATTTTTGTCCGCATCAAAAAACGCACAACTTGGATACGGTTCCGGAACAAGTGTGAACCAGCCCTTAGAGTGTGGCGATGAAGCTAATATTTCAGTTTGGGTCTTGTACATTGCGTGTGTGTGTGTATATATATATATATACAGTGGGTTGCAAAAGTATTCGGCCCCCTTGAAGTTTTCCACATTTTGTCACATTACTGCCACAAACATGAATCAATTTTATTGGAATTCCACATGAAAGACCAATACAAAGTGGTGTACACGTGAGAAGTGGAACGAAAATCATACATGATTCCAAACATTTTTTACAAATCAATAACTGCAAAGTGGGGAGTGCGTAATTATTGTTTAGCCCCCTTTGGTCTGAGTGCAGTCAGTTGCCCATAGACATTGCCTGTTGAGTGCTAATGACTAAATAGAGTGCACCTGTGTGTAATCTAATGTCAGTACAAATACAGCTGTTCTGTGACGGCCTCAGAGGTTGTCTAAGAGAATGTTGGGAGCAACAACACCATGAAGTCCAAATAACACACCAGACAGGTCAGGGATAAAGCTATTGAGAAATTTAAAGCAGGCTTAGGCTACAAAAAGATTTCCAAAGCCTTGAACATCCCACGGAGCACTGTTCAAGCGATCATTCAGAAATGGAAGGAGTATGGCACAACTGTACACCTACCAAGACAAGGCCGTCCACCTAAACTCACAGGCCGAGCAAGGAGAGCGCTGATCAGAAATGCAGTCAAGAGGCCCATGGTGACTCTGGACGAGCTGCAGAGCTGTACAGCTCAGGTGGGAGACTCTGTCCATAGGACAACTATTAGTCATGCACTGTACAAAGTTGGCCTTTATGGAAGAGTGGCAAGAAGAAAGCCATTGTTAACAGAAAAGCATAAGAAGCTCTGTTTGCAGTTTGCCACAAGCCATGTGGGGGACACAGCAACCATGTGGAAGAAGGTGCTCTGGTCAGATAAGACCAAAATGAAACTTTTTGGCCAAAATGTAAAACGCTATGTGTGGCAGAAAACTAACACAGCACATCACTCAGAACACACCATCCCCACTGTCAAATATGGTGGTGGCAGCATCATGCTCGGGGGGTGCATCTCTTCAGCAGGGACAGGGAAGCTGGTCAGAGTTGATGGAAAGATGGATGGAGCCAAATACAGGGCAATCTTGGAAGAAAACCCCTTGGAGTCTGCAAAAGACTTGAGACTGGGGCGGAGGTTCACCTTCCAGCAGGACAATGACCCTAAACATAAAGCCGGGGCAACAATGGAATGGTTTAAAACAAAACATATCCATGTGTTAGAATGGTCCAGTCAAAGTCCAGATCTAAATCCAATTGAGAATCTGTGGCAAGATCTGAAAACTGCTGTTCACTAACGCTGTCCATCTAATCTGACTGAGCTGGAGCTGTTTTGCAAAGAAGAAAGGGCAAGTATTTCATTCTCTAGATGTGCAAAGCTGGTAGAGACATACCCTAAAAGACTGGCAGCTGTAATTGCAGCAAAAAGTGGTTCTACAAAGTATTGGCTCAGGGGGCTGAATAATTACGCACACCCCACTTTGCAGTTATTTTTTTTTTTTTTTTAAATGTTTGGAATCATGTATGGTTTTCGTTCCACTTCTCACGTGTACACCACTTTGTGTTGGTCTTTCACGTGGAATTCCAATAAAATTGATGCATGTTTGTGGCAGTAATGTGACAAAATGTGGAAAACTGCAAAGGGGCCGAATACTTTTGCAAACCACTGTATATATATATATAATCAAAATCTGTTGTCACTCATACTACATGGAGGTGGTAAAACTGGCCAGTCATTGGCTGATCAAAATTGCAGGTGTGTATCTCCAGCCTAAACAAACATACTGTCATTAAGTTACATTAGTTATGTTAATTAAAATAGATAGGTAATATAATATCTTACCCACCCTGTTTTAAAAGAACAGGCAAATGTTTGATTTCATGAGGGCCGCCATCTTTTTGGTTGAAAGGAGGTGACAGGAAGCATGAGACACAGTTCCAACTGTCCTGTGTCCTGAGCACCTCTCCCAGTTGCTAGGCAACGTGAATAACAACATAGGAAATCCCATCATGCTCTGCACAGCATCAGGGAAAAAAGCCTGGGTTTTTTTCTTTGATGGGTGGAGCTTAGATAAAAATGCAGCTAAAAATGTGACTTTGGTAATAAAACAAAGTTCTGATGCTGTGAAACTGTTAAAGAAACACCAAGCCTTTTCAGTTCTGCTGAGTAGATTTTTAGTCCGGAGGTTCACTTTAAGACCAAGAATCTGACCTAAGAGAGCAGCAGATCTATTCCGGCAGGTAAGATACGCCACAAATTCGGAATTTCATCCGCGACAGCAGCCTTCTTACCGGAAGCTTGGCTACAGAAGATGAATCTGTGGTTTTCATTAAAAAATGATCATTTTTCTGTAAGAGGCTCATCAATTAGCACGATGGCGTTTTTCCTTTTGGTTTTTTTTGGAAACGCTGCAGCACATGAAGGATAGAGAGGGGTAGAGGCAACCCTCGGAGGGCCGCGCAGGCACGTTATACTGAGCAGCCATGAATTTACATTGGTAGGTTGGAAATGGTAATGATAAATGGTGTTTCAGCCGGGCCCTGACAGTGAAAAATGTGACAATGATATTTAACAGGATGGCGCTGGGTCCCCGCTGAACGGGAGCCGATCACCTGACTCGGGGAAACTCTCACCGCCGCTGCGCCATTGTCAGTTTTATTGGAGTTTTTATTCCTTTGGAAGCTTTGGCCCGACAGATGTTCAGACTTTTCTGTAGGTATTAAGCAGAGGCTGGTATTTAAACATTTAAAGAGGAACATTAACCAAGGATTGAACTTCATGCCAATCAGTAGCTGATACCCCCTTTCCCATGAGAAATCTTTTCCTTTTCTCAAATAGATCAGCAGAGGGCTCTATGTGGCTGATATTGTGTTGAAACCCCTCCCACAGTGTGATGTCAGGACCATGGTCCTAACAGTTTCCTGTCTGGGAACCTTGTTGCATTGTGGGAAATAACAGCTTTGTTTCTAATTGCCAAGCAAGCAGTATGTCCCTCTGTGCATAGAACTCTCAGTCAGGGCCTTTTTCCACTTGCAATCGCTAGCGTTCCCGCTGAACGCTAGCGATTGCTGAATCGCAATTACCGGCGATTCCCCGACATTCGCCGCCGCGATTTTGCTATGCTATGCACTGCATAGCAAAATCGCGGCAAATATCGCTCCGCCGCGCGTTCGCATTCCTGACAAAAACGAATCGCGGTAGTGGAAATGACCTACCGCGATTCCTATGTTAAAAAGCAAACCGTAGCGATTGTAAAATCGCTAGCGGTTTGCGTTTTTGCGATTCAGCCAGCGCAAACACGCTGGTGGAAAAGGGCCCTAAACGCTGGTGCACACTCTTCTGAGCGCTTTTAAAATCACCAGCGCTTTGAAAACCACTTGGCTATTGTATTTGAATGGGATGGAGCACACCAGAGCAATACGCTTTTTTCCCAAATGGAAACGCAGGTCCTGCAGCATTTTTGCTGATTTCTGAGGTGATTCAGCCTTAATGTTAAATATAGGAAAGTGGAAAATCGCTCTAGAAAAGCGCTAGATCAGAGCGATTTTCCAGGCGTTTTTGTTACAGAAGTTGTTCAGTTCCAGCTCTACTGTAACAAAAAATAAAAAAGGCTACAACAAAGCAATCACTAGTCATGATTAGAAAATCGCTCTGCACATGCCTAGAATCGCCTATGAAAATCACTTCAAAAAGCGCTGAACGTTTGTGATTAATCTAGCGCTTTTTGGTGTGCACTGGGCCTAACGAACATTCCGTACAGATCACCTGGTAGGACTAAAGATGTCACCACCAGGGATACTTTTTAGAATGTAAGTAAGGGAGAGGAAAGATTTTACAAAGGCCAAACACTGACTAAATAATCTATAAGGTCTAGTACACACCAGAGCGGTTCGGCTGCGTTTTGCGATACGCTTGCGGGTGCGGATCCGCTAGGGTAATGTATTATAATGGGGTGGTGCACACCAGAGCGGGAGGCGTTTTTGCAGAAACGCATACTCCCGGGCTGCTGCAGATTTTGGATTGCAAAGGCGTTTCTGCCTCCAATGTAAAGTATAGGAAAACTGCAAACAGCTCTGAAAAACGGCACTTCAGAGCGGTTTCCAGGCGTTTTTGTTACAGAAGCTGTTCAGTAACAGCTTTACTGTAACAATACATGAAATCTACTACACCAAAACCGCTACACAAAACCGCAAAACGCTAGCTGAAACGCTGCAGAAAAATAAGAAAAAGCGTTTCAAAATCTGCTAGCATTTTGCGGATCTGCTAGCGGGTTTTGGTGTGCACCGGGCCTAAGTGAATATTGTAAAAAGTAAGCAATTGTATTCATTGTTATTTTCACTACAGGTCCTCTTTAAAGCCGTCACGAACCGTGAAGTCGCACGCCGTCGCTCTTAATGATCATAGCGGCTTCTTCTCTACCTGGAAATGGTAAACACATGATTGTCTGAGAGTGGTTGTCCCTTATAAGTGGCTCTTGAGTCTTTCAATAAACTCCTCTTATGAGTTTTTTGTTTGGAGAGAAAATGAAGGACACACACAGGACAATCTGGCCTCGCCAGTGACTCAGGCGGCGCAGCATAATTTGCAGCAATAATTATATACAGCAGCATGCACTGATTGCAGGGAACTGCACTTTGCAAGCAGAGAGTAAGCTGTAGGGCTGGGATCCACTAAGGTGTTTTTGGCAGCGTACTGGGGTCGCCGGCAAGTGGTGGGGAACCCACTAGTGTGATTGCGATTAAGGGGCGAATCGCAATCGCAGGGAATGCAGCATCTTGAGCGCGATTGCACTCAATGCCGTGTACAGAAGCATCTCATGGGCATCCTAGGCGCAAAATGGACACCACATTAAACGTTATGAAATAACGTGTGTCAGCAACGATACAGCGGCCATTCTCCACGTTTGTGAAAGCTAGCGCAAATTTATCCCAAAGTCCAGCACATGCGTGGGTACCAGATGATCAACAACCGATGGTCACCTCTAGGGGATAAGAAGAGACCAGGAGCCCAATGGTGCAATATACACTCACATAAAGGATTATTAGGAACACCATACTAATACGGTGTTTGACCCCCTTTTGCCTTCAGAACTGCCTTAATTCTATGTGGCATTGATTCAACAAGGTGCAGAAAGCATTCTTTATAAATGTTGGCCCATATTGATAGGGTAGCATCTTGCAGTTGATGGAGATTTGTGGGATGCACATCCAGGGCACGGAGCTCCCGTTCCATCACATCCCAAAGATGCTCTATTAGGTTGAGATCTGCTGACTGTGGGGGCCAATTTAGTACAGTGAACTCATTGTCATGTTCAAGAAACCAATTGGAAATGATTGGAGCTTTGTGACATGGTGCATTATCCTGCTGGAAGTAGCCATCAGAGGATGGGTACATGGTGGTCATGAAGGGATGGACATGGTCAGAAACAATACTCAGGTAGCCCGTGGCATTTAAACGATGCCCAATTGGCACTAAGGGGCCTAAAGTGTGCCAAGAAAACATCCCCTGCCATGTGATTGGTTGATTAGATAATTGCATTAATGAGAAGTTGAACAGGTGTTTCTAATAATCCTTTAGGCGAGTGTAGATGGAAATGGTATGTGTGCAAAAAAATGTAATGAATTAGTTGTGTAACACGGATAATTAATAGAACATTAGTAGCAAAGAAAATAGTGTCATATTTTTATTTTCAGGTATATAGCTTTTTTTTATAACATTGCATCAATAATTGCAGTTTCCACAATACACTCAGCATTCTAAATGATTTCACAGAGCAGGCTAAAGAGCCTTTAGGGCGCGATTCCACTTGAGCGGCGCGCGTCTGCGAGACGCGAGCCAGCTCTTCTGGGTGCACGGCTATGGGATCCGCAGCCTCCCGCGCCGATTCGGATGGAAAAGCTGGCCGAATCGCTAGCAGTAGTGATAGCGATTCGGCCGCCGTTACCATTGCACCCTATGGCAGAGTTTCCCCGCACTATTCGCCTGCGGGGAAACTCTGCAGATTCGCGGCGGTTTCCGCTCAAGTGGAGACGCGCCCTTAAACTTTTCTCTGCAGAAAAAAACATAAAGAAGAAACTACGAGAGATAAGAGCTTCGAAAGACAGTGCTGTCCACACTGAGCAGAAGCTCATTTGCATAGATAATTGTAGTTTACTAACTCTTCCTGTACTGGAAACAATATGAGAGACTCATATCTGTGCTAATAATGTTTTATCTCTTAGCTGTACTACACATACAAATCATTATATCATAAGTTTATTTTCTCTTTAGATTTCCTTTAAAAATTACTGTATTATGTAGTCTAAAGAAGGCGCCCACGCTCCACACAGTAATTCTTAAGGCACTTGTTTTTTAACTGACCTGAAGAAGCGGGTAAGTACCCGCAAAACGCGTTGTCACCTACCAACTGTGCTCAAATTAAACTCCTTACCAAACCAATTGCTGTTTTTTTTTTTTTTTTTTGTTTTGCTTCAGGAGGTAAGATTGCCCCTCCTTCCTTTTCATATGCAAATTTATATATATATATATATATATATATATATATATATATATATATATATATATATATATATATATATATATATATATATATATATAGTTATGTTGCTCATATCTTGAAATCCTATATATTTTTGGCCACCTCCTACCCTGTTGTGTTATACCTAAGGTCCAGCAGGCTTCAACCTGGATAATAAAATCACTGCTAAGGTTTTTATCAGTCTTAAGCAGGTGCGTGGCCTGTATAGACTAAATGATTTAATTACTGTTTTCGCCTGGAGTCCTCGCTTCAGATATTATTGAACTGTTTTGGCTTGCCAATCCGCTTCCCAGCCGAGGTAAGCGATGAAAGCGTTTCGATATAGGATGGCGGTATTGAGCAATGAATCAATCTTCACTCGGTACCCTGCGCAGGTTACCGCTGTCGCCAAACACTTTATTTTCGACTTCTGAAGATATTTCATGGCTAGATGGAATAATTTGCTTCATTTATATTTCACGCCCCTGGAAATTGTCCACATTTCTTTGCTCGTTTTCTGGTGCGGCCGCGACGCCAGACACGCATAAGTGGCGTGCCGTGTCGCGGCTTCGGGGAGAGCGTTTAAGAATTTTTGAGAGTGCCAGGCACAGCTCAGCGAGCCGGATTGTCACGGCCCGGTCCGGGTGATTTAATGAATGGCAGCAAATCTTCTGGAAGACACTGGGAAAAGTTTAAAATTTACATGAATCTGACAATTATGGCTGACGCCAGGACAAGCCGGGTGATTACATTTCCATGAGAGTTTAAAGGGGGATTAATCATTAAAATAAACGTATTCAAAGCTGATTTTCCTCTTGCGCCATTTGCCTCGTTACTGCGAGCCCTTTGATGGGAAATCGGGGTGAATGGGGGGACGTTGCCGCTCTAAATGCCCTGAAAAGATTCCATGAATTATTGTTTGACTTATCAGGCTTGGTTAAAGGGGAAGACCATTCGATATTGATATTTTGGTTGTGGGTGGGGTCTAGTGGGTGGAGACTGAGACAGGCAAAAAGGGCTCTGGATGTTTGTACACCGCTGGGCACCGTCATAGGCTGTATTGTGAATTACAGCTATAGTTATAGCGACTGTCAGAAGGTAATTTGGGCGCTGACAAAAGATGAAGCCCAGAATTTCGTCAGTTCACGGCAGACACAGATAATATGTAAACACAATGGGCTCGATTGATTCACTAAAGCATGATAACTCAGTTATCACATGTAAAGGCTTTGCACGTGGAAACTCGAGTGTAGAGGCTTTGCACGTGCAAACTCGAGTGTAAAGGCCTTGCACGTGCAAACTCGAGTGTAAATGCTTTGCACATGGAAACTCGAGTGTAAAGGCTTTGCATGTGCAAACTCGAGTGTAAAGGCTTTGCACATGCAAACTCGAGTGTAAAGGCCTTGCACGTGCAAACTCGAGTGTAAAGGCTTTGCACATGCAAACTCGAGTGTAAAGGCCTTGCAGGTGAAACTCGAATGTAAAGGCTTTGTATGTGCAAACTCGAATGTAAAGGCTTTGCACGTGCAAACTCGAGTGTAAAGGCCTTGCACATGCAAACTCGAGTGTAAAGGCTTTGCACATGCAAACTCGAGTGTAAAGGCTTTGCATGTGCAAACTTGAGTGTAAAGGCTTTGCACGTGCAAACTCGAGTGTAAAGGCCTTGCACATGGAAACTCGAGTGTAAAGGCTTTGCATGTGCAAACTTGAGTGTAAAGGCCTTGCACGTGCAAACTCGAGTGTAAATGCTTTGCACATGGAAACTTGAGTGTAAAGGCTTTGCATGTGCAAACTTGAGTGTAAAGGCCTTGCACGTGCAAACTCGAGTGTAAAGGCTTTGCACATGCAAACTCGAGTGTAAAGGCTTTGTACGTGCAAACTTGAGTGTAAAGGCCTTGCATTTGCAAACTCGAGTGTAAAGACTTTGTACATGCAAACTCGAGTGTAAAGGCTTTGCACGTGGAAACTCGAGTGTAAAGACCTTGCACGTGCAAACTGGAATGTAAGGGCTTTGTACGTGCAAACTCGAATGTAAAGGCTTTGCACGTGCAAACTCGAATGTAGAGGCTTTGCACGTGCAAACGCGCGTGTAAAGCATTGTGCCCGTGAACAGTTTCCACCGTTCGTGTGTTAAGTTTTATCTTGCGAACGGCGTTATGCTTTACACGCTAAGTGCGGAATGCCATTGACTACTACGGCGCTTCACACGATCAGAAGATAGAGTTTGGTAATGAAATCAGCAATGGTGCTTACATTAAACATGTGAGTTAATGTAATACAGTGCGCGCAAAGTTTAACGTGCATCACTTTATGTACTGTATACAGTAAAAATTCATGATCTACATTCCTTTCGCATGATCTGCAGTGATTTCACGTGACAATGATACTTAGCATGTGATAATGTTACTTAGCACGTGATAATGATAGTTAGCACGTGATAATGTTACTTAGCATGTGATAATGATACTTAGCACGTGACAATGTTACTTAGCACATGATATCACGTGCAAAGTGGCTTATCACTGTCGTGCTAAGTGTTAGCACTCTTTTGTGAATCAAGCCAAATATATTAACCCTATGTCTGCTTCCATGAAAGCAGGAAGTAGGTAGACTGCAGATTTATTGCAGGAGTTCTGTAAGGTGTAACAAAGAAATTTACTTCTTTAAAGGTTATTATACTGTTGCTTATCTTGGTTGTGTGCCAGATTGAGAATGGAGGGGAGAAGGTCGCGGGAACATTTTGAGGGACTATACCATACACTTTAAAGGACCCCCAAAGTGAAAGGAATATGGAGGCTGCCATATATATATTTCCTTTTAAACAATGCAGATTGCCTGGCTGTCCTGCTGAGCTTCTGACCCTAATGCCTGGTACACACAACGCAATTTTCTGACAGATTTACCGTCAGATTTTTCGATCGATTTTCCGTTGACTTCTATGAAAAATCGTTCGAAAAATCGATCGGAAATCAGTTCGGACATTTTGGAAATAATCTATCTGATCGTAAATCTGTCAGAAAATGACATTGCGTGTACCTTGCATAATACTCTAATGCTAGGTACACACCATACAATTTTCTGTAATGCTGGGCATACACGGTTTGTTTTTTATCCATTTAAATGGCTCGATAGATAATTTCCGACATGTCCGATCTCCCGCTCCATGGTTTGGCCGCTGGATTTGTGATCACAGTGAAAGGAAAAAGATAAGAAAAACGAGCGGAAGATAAGAGTATCGACTGCAGAATCGATTGGCGAAATAATCGGGCCGGAGATCGGACATGTTGGAAATTATCTATCGAGCCATCTAAATGGCTCAAAAACGAACCGTGTATTCCCAGCATTCGATTTTCTGTAATGCTGGGCATACATAGCGCCGATTTTACAGCTCAATTCTGCATGGAGGACAATGGAAAACGATAAGAGAAAAGAGCGGAAGATAAGAACAGAATCGAGCAGGCAAAACGATAAGGATGCAGAATCGAGTGGCAAAATCGAGCCGTGTATGCCCAGCACAGTGTATGGTGTGTACTGGGCATTAGCTGTAAACCCTGAACAAGCGAATCAGATGTTTCTGAGTAAAGCCTGATTGGAGTAGCTGCATGCTTGATTCAGGTGTGTGATTCAGCCAATACTGCAGCCAGAGAGATCAGCAGGACTGCCAGGCAACTGGTATTGTTTAAAGGGAACCAGAGACGAACGATCTCTAAAAAATGAAAAAAGATGTTATACATACCTGGGGCTTCCTCCAGCCCCATAAGCCAGGATCGATCCCACGCCGCCGTCCTTAGCTGCCTCTATCGCTGGTACCGGGTCCCGTAACTTCCGCCGGACGCGACCAGTCTTCCGCATGCACAGGGGGCTCCCTCCAGCTCTGTATGTATGCGCCTGCGCAGTATGGAGGGAGCGCACTGCGCTTGCGTCGACTGGCTCTACTGGCTGAAATGACGGGACCCGGAAGGAGCGGAGAGAGGCGGCGTGGGAGCTATCCAGGCTGATGGGACTGGAGGAAGCCCCAGGTATGTATAACATCTTTTTTCTGTGGTCTCTGGTTTTCTTTAAAGCCAATGTGTACCGTTTAAAAAAAGAAAAAGTCAGATACTCACCTAAGAAGAGGGAAGGCTCGGTCCTAATGAGCCTTCCCTCTCCTCTCCCGGTGCCCTCGGTGCTGCGCTGGCTCCCCCGTCCGCTGCCGCAGGGACTTCGGAGGTCTTCGGGAGCACTCGGGCTTCCGAAGACGGGCCGCTCCATACTACGTACGCGCGAGCGCGTCATAGAGGGCGCTCGCGCATGCGTAGTATGGAGCGGCCGCGTCATCGGGAGCCCGAGTGCTCCCGAAGGCTTCCGAAAGCTCCCTTCGGCATGCGGAAGTGGCAGTATTTGACCGAACTGGTCTAATACTGCCACGGGGGATCCTGCGCGGGACCGGGCACCGGGAGAGGAGAGGGAAGGCTCATTAGGACCGAGCCTTCCCTCTCCTTAGGTGAGTATCCGACTTTTTCTTTTTTTAAACGGTAAACATTCACTTTAAAAGGAAATAAATATGGCAGCCTCCATATCCCTCTGGGTTCATGTGTACTGTGAATATTTTAGGCCATGTTTCATGCTCTCAGCTTGCAGTGTTTAGGTGCACATCTGCAGGCATAGCAGAAACTCAGTGGAAAGATAACTGCAGAATCTGAAATTCCAGCAGATAGAAGTGTTATTGTGAAATGGATTTAGGTGACGCTCGCTAAGCTTTGCCTTATTCCAGGTATATTTGTGTGTGATGGAAGTGTGTGTGTGCTGAGGTTATAAATTGAGGGATTATTATTCGCTAGCAGAGAGAGAGGCAACACCCCTGTTTGTTCCCCTATTTTCGCTGGCTGACCCCCACATATTTATAAAACACCAAATCTCTTCCCCAACAGTCGGTTTCCTGTGCGAATCGATAACCTCGCTGGATTTCCATCCCTGCTTTGTGATTCCGAGGAGGTTTGACAGCCTCATAGAGAGTGCTGTGATATGGCCGGGCTCAGATGATGAAGTTCAATTGCAGATTGTGTAATCGGGCTGCCATCTTGACACAGGACCTGTCACCATCGTCACCGACACACGGCGGACTGACAGGCGATCGCCCCGGACATCAACAATGCTTCATAAACACTCAGACTCCTAATCAGCCTCCTCTCCCCTCCAGCACCGCAGGCCGGCTTTGCATCAGCCACCAGATTTTATTCTTTTTTCAACACCTGACAATCAAGCGTCCATTTTCAATGAAAGGTGATCAGAACGGAAAATGCAAAACAAGAAAGCAGTTGCACAACAGTTACCATTATAAAAGGATGATGCAATAAAATAGTTTGCATGAAATGAAAATGTCCAATCAACACAACCGTTTCAAGGCATTGGCAAACTAGGCATTCACGTACAAAGCGCAACCACAAATGTGTGTGCGCTAAATAGCTCAGCGTGTGAAGATTTTTGGTCTCACGTTGAGGGAGGGGTTATTAGTTGCAGGGGGAGGGTTATTAGTTGCCTGAGGGGGAGGGTTATTAGTTGCACGAGGGGGAGGGTTATTAGTTGCCTGAGGGGGAGGATTATTAGTTGCCATAGGGGAGGGTTAGTAGTTGCCCGGGGAGGGGTTATTAGTTGCCAGGGGAGGGGTATTTGTTGTCCGGGGGAGGTTTATTAGTTGTCTGGGGGGGAGGATTATTAGTGCCATAAGGGAGGGTTAGTAGTTGCCCGGGGAGGGGTTATTAGTGGCCAGGGGAGGGGTATTTGTTGTCCGGGGGAGGTTTATTAGTTGTCTGGGGGGGAGGATTATTAGTGCCATAAGGGAGGGTTAGTAGTTGCCCGGGGAGGGGTTATTAGTGGCCAGGGGAGGGGTATTTGTGGTCCGGGGGAGGTTTATTAGTTGTCTGAGGGGGGGAAGTTATTAGTTGCCCAGGGGGAGGATTATTAGTTGCCCATCAAGGGAGGGTTCTGTGTGAGAGTAGGGAGAGGTTAGGCCATAGTGAAAACTCGTCAAATATATCCTATATTTTACTATATCAATTAGGTTGTAGTATATCGGTAAATTTTCCAATAATCTACTACCACTATAAATTTGCCCCATTTTTCCGATTACGCCTACTCCCAAATTAGCGTGCAGCGTTTTCAGATGTATGCGTCATGTAGAGTCCCAATTGCTAATGATGATGATGATTTTAACGGAATTAGTACTGTAGAAATGAGGGGCATGGTGGTGCAGTGAAAAGCATTAGGTAGGTTTCAGATTGTGAGGTCCTCTGAGGACAGTCAGTGACATGACTATGTATTATGTAAAGTTCTGCAGAAGATGTCAGTGCTATATAAATACATAATAACAATATGGTAGGAAATTAGACTATGACTATGGTAGGATTAGATTGTGAGCTCCTCTGAGGACAGTCAGTGACATGGCTATGTACTCTGTAAAGTTCTGCAGAAGATGTCAGTGCTATATAAATACATAATAATAATATGCTAGGGCATTAGACTATGACTATGGTAGGATTAGAGTGTGAGCTCTTCTGAGGACAGTCAGTGACATGACTATGTACTCTGTACAGTGCTGCAGAAGATGTCAGTGCTATATAAATACATAATAATAATATGGCAGGACATTAGACTATGACTGTGGCAGGATTAGATTGTGAGCTCCTCTGAGGACAGTCAGTGGCATGACTGTGTAATGATGTCACTGACTGTGGTGCTAAATGTATTTGCATGTTAATGACCGTGTGTCTAGTCATGATAACTGATAGGACAACGTACGCAGAGATCATACCTCCCTAACAGGGTGACAAAATGTAATAAAAACCCGAGAAAAGTTTTAAGCTTCTCTCATTTTATCCATAACCAAAAAGGACTTTTCTTTCTGCCGGAGTTGCACTTTAACGTACAGGCCAGGCATTGATTTGATGGAAAAGTAACCGCTGAACAATTCCGCCATTATAACTTTGGCAAAGACTTTAAGTGAAAGTATTATGGACACTATTACCCTGTGTATTTATGCTGTGTCAACGCTTGGCTTTATGACAGGGACACTTGGAGTTATTACTCAATACTCAGACAAGCGTGGCGATGTCTGACAGTGACCTCGCAGTCCCATCACATTCCTCCACTATAAACATTGATGGCTTTCTTAGGAGTTATTTCAAGCGCTATTTCCCGCAAAGTTACTTGGGGAACTTTTCTTGGTGTTGCAAACTGCTGACTAGTTCAGGGGCTCTCTAATGTGTTTAAAAGAGGACCTGTAGTGAACATAAGGTCAGGAATAAAATTGCTTATTTTTTACAAGACAAGACAAATAACTGTTATACTGCGCTTTTCTCCTTGTGGACTACATCTTTAGTTCTGTCAGGTGGTCTCTGCACAATGTTTGGTTACTGAGACTTCCAAAGCTAGTACAAAATATACGTGGTCTTCCAAAATGTTTTGGGAGGAGAATTCTGCATAGATAAACAGCCTATTTTAAGCATCACGGGGGGGGGGGGGGGGGGGGGTGCAGGGTTACATACTAATATATGGCAGTATATACCATCGATATAGGAAATGTTTCTGATGCTGAAATCAGGATATGTAACATTAGATTGGGATCCTGAATAGTTTAGGCTTTGCTCATACTAGCCAACACAGATAGATAGCTGTGCAATCCGAATGCGAGGTATGTGATCACATGTCATCTGTGTTGCTGTGCTCTGCACTGCTTATCCTGTTCACAGAGAAAAGAACTGTGCACTGGCGGCTCTGTGCTACCGCGCAGGGGCAGGTCATACTCCATGCCTGCACAGAGGGAAGCCCAGCCCCCAGCAGACTTTGACTGTAATGGCAATTGCAAAAGTGGTCCCAATACAGGAACAGAGGGGTTTAGGAAGACTAAGGAAATGTTTCAGACCATCCATGGACCTCCCCTACTGAGGTAAGTAACTTGTTTTGGGAGGGAGGGGGGCAGGCTAAAAGTTGTAACCACGGATTGAACGTCATCCCAGTCAGTAACTGACACCCCCTTTCCCACCTGAAATCTTTGCCTTTCTTCGATTAGATCATCCGGGAGGTCTGTGTGGCCGATATTGTGATGGAAACCCTCCCACAGTGTGATGTCAGGACCTAGGTGCTGACATCACACTGTGGGAGGCTTTTTGCATTGTGGGAAATAACGTCTGTTTCCACCTGCCAAGCAACCAGTATCTCCCTCTGTGCATCCTGTATATCTATTAAAAAAACAACCTTTTAGTCTATCGCATTGTTAGTGGGTGTGGTTATAGATAATGGCAGTTGGTGCTGCTGCTGTCTAGTTTTTTTTTTCTTGCCTGCCAGTAGTAAAGATGGTGACCTGCAGGCTCATTGTGGATCAAACAAAATGAACGTATTTTTAATGATTTATTTTCCCCTACTACTATTTTTCACTGAAGTTCCTATTTACCTCAATGCCAGATACAGCTGCAGATGAGAGACAATCTACTCCATGTCTTGCTCAGTGGCATAACAATAATAGCTGCAGCCCCTTCACCTGCTGTGGGACCCGGGGCTCCTCTGGGGCCCTTTTGGGGGTCTGGAGGGGTCGCAACATGAGGGGAGAGCTTGGCCACACATCAGCAGGGAGGGGGGACAGCCCCCCCACCTCGGGCTCTCCCCTCAGCGCTCCCCTCCAGCATCAATCAGTGGCAGCAGGCAGGAACAGATACCTTCATGCATTCCACCGCCGGAGGTTTCTTTCTCTAAGTGTCTCATGCCACTTCCTGTTTAAACAGGAAGTAGCGTGAGGCACTTAGAGGTCGGACCTCCGCGGTGGATGGAAGTGTTCCTGCCCGCCACCTGCTGCCACTGATAGATGCTGGAGGGTTGCGCTGAGGGGAGAGCCCGAGGTGAGGGGGGAGGGAATGTCCCCCCTCCCCGCTGATGTGTGGCCAAGCTCTCCCCTCATGCTGCAACCCCTCCTGCCCCCAAAAACAGCCCTCAGCAGGCCGGGGGGGGGGGGGGGGGGCAGGGGGAGGCCGGTGATTTCTAGTTACGCCCCTGGTCCTGCTTTTGCTGTTTTTGAACATTCAGGTAATCAAACCAAGGAGCACAGCACAGGCTATGGGATGCTGTGTGAGGCCCCTGTACAGGCAATGAATATGCAGAGATATAAGAGAACTGTGAGCTGCGCTCTCCACGGTCCTGAAATTACTGCACATAGCATGAAACAGACCTGCTGTCAGATCATCAACAGGATGCAAAAGTTCTCTGCTTGGGAGGAACACACTGGCCACACAACTTATTTCCCAAACATGAGATAAGGAGACCACTATCATAGCCCATCCCCAGCCAATGATCTTAAAGAGGAACAAAAAGAGGGAAAAAAATAAGCTATTACATTGCAAAGTGAGAAGTTAAAGATAGAGGCAAGATCAATAAGTGATTAATATTTGCCATAAACTAGACAGCATCTACTGCCATTATCTAGAACCACGGCCACAAACAATGTGTTAGGCTGGTGTTTTTTTTTTGTTACCTTTTTTTTGTTTTTTATAGATTATACATATGCACAGAGGGAGATACTAGTTTCTTGGCAGTTGGAAACAGTTGTTATTTCCCACAATGCAGCAAGGCTCCCACAGTGTGATGTCAGCATTTTGGTCCTGACATCACACTGTGGGAGGGATTTAATCACAATATCAGCCATACTGAAGTTCCTGATTATCTATTTGTGAAAAGGTAAAGATTTTTCATGTGAAAAGGGGTATCAGCTACTGATAAGAATGATGTTTAATCCTTGGTTACAGTTCCTCTTTAATTTATCCAGGTACTGTCCTTATGCAGTGTAGCATAATATCCCTTAATGTTCAGTATTATTGTGTACTATATGGTGTTGACTGAGCTTCATAATCATTCATTTATAAGGGAACCTAGGCAGATGCCTAGGGCCCAGTTAACTGTCATGGGGTCTGTCTCCTCTGATCCTCCTTTAGGGTCCTTTTACACTTAATCAGTTGGTGTGCGTTGGTATGCGTTAGTACGCGTTTTTTCTATAGCAGTGCATTGTGAAAAAGATTTCAGTTAAAACGTGTTAAGTGTGAAAGGTGCCATAGGAAAACATGGGCATTACTTTGAAAATCAGTGAGTGTTCTTTCCGTTTTAACTGAGAGCAACGGATTAAGTGTAAAAGGGCCCTTAGTCATTATCTTATTGGAAAGGTCATTGTCAAAGCAGGTAGCACCTAGGCTAGCACCTTGCCAAAGGCCCCAACTCACCTTAATTAATCTCTGTGCAGTATGACATTGTGTAGGGTAGGATATGCCGTGGGGCAGTGCAGCACATTATAGTGTGTTTCAGTTGTGGTTGTGTACTGTAGTTTGCTGTAGTGTGTGGTAGTGCAATTTAACGCTGTGCAGTGTAGAGAACACTGTATTTTAGTATAGCACATTATGGTGTATTGTTACATATTCTTGTGTACGTATAGTCCCCTACTCACAAACAAATCCAGTTACAATGTTTCAGAGATACAAACAAAGTTGTCTTCATGCCCAAAATAACAATACTGTTTTTCTTTGTATTATACTGAATATATTTGTTGTTACATGTTACAGTATTGTACAAACTGTTATAAGTATTCCAAAACACTTAAAGTGGACCTAAACCAAACATTTTTTAATTCAAAATATTTAGTTGCACCACTCTGACACATACAAAGATAAATAAACACTCCTTCAAGCCTATGAGCATTTCAGTGCATGCTTTCACCCTTCTCTTTTCATAACTAGGGTTATACAGGTGGCAGCCATTAGCAATTCCTCCTTTGCCGGACGCCTCCTACTCCACCAGTCTGCCGGATTCTGTCCCGGCAATATGAAAGGGAGGGGTTCCTCTAATAAATGTAAAATATTTTATATTTGTCATGCTGCATGCTGAAAAAAGGCTGCCATATATTATAATTTAGAAAATAGATTTTATTACTGAAATCTTGTATTTTTAATTTGGGTCCACTTTAAAAAGCACATTGAAAATAAACAAAAATAACATAGTTTATAATATATGTCCAAACTCGGAGTTATCAGAAAGTAAATCAGTTATCCGCGATTCACCATGTACAACACAGGACTCTATTTACAAACAACTTGAACTTACAAATAATCTGCCGGAAATGAACCTGTATGTAAGTAGGTGACTGTCTGTACTGTTGTTTGCTATAGTACAGGGGTCAGGAACCTTTTTGGCTGAGAGAGCCATAAACACCATATATTGTAAAATGTATTTCCGCGAGAGACATGCAGTATGTTTCAAACTGGGACAGTGTGCATGCGCATCAGAGGGTTGACCCTGTTGCCATAGTGATGTGTATGCAGTTGACCCGCCGAGCAACAAAAGTGTCAGACATGTCTTCAGCCTCTCTTGGCTTTCAGCAACATCAGCAATTTCCCTGAAAGCCAGACAGGAGAAATACCGACTAACAGCTTGTACAATAAGCTAGCTGACTTAGGGGTTGGGGTCACTTTGAAGGATGAGATCCCCGCACTTTGGCCCAATAGGCTGCCTGTCAAGTGACAAACAGCCTATTGGGCCAATCAAAGTGCGGGGATCTCATGCTACAAAGTCACTGGACCTGACAGGGTCCAGAGTGGGACGATTGAAGCAGCTGTTTGTTTTGGGGGTAGCGCGAGTAAGTTAGTAGTGCATGCTACAGCAGTAACGTGCCTACTATGAAAATGTTACTTGCGCTGCCACACTAAGCTGTGCTGCTTGAGCAGTGTAGCTTAGTGAATTAACCCCTACTGATTTTCATGTGAGCCATATGTAGCCATCAAAGAAGCCACATCTGGCTCCCAAGCCATAGGTTCCCTACCCCTGCTGTAGTAGTAGTAGTATATATAGTGTAGTAGTCTGGTAGTGCATTATAATATGGTGCCGTTTAGAATTATAGTCTTTAAAATAGTTTCACTAGCACACCACAGATTATTGTCAGGCATTATCATCATGGGCTATAATTTGCTATAATATCTGGTGGTGCAGCATAGTATGGTGCAGTGCGGCCAGTCCATGGCTACAGGATAGCTGAGTTAAAGTGGATCCGAGATGAACATTTACTCATTGCATGATTGTGTTCCTTTCCTATTGTTTTTAGGGCATTCCTCAAGCCAAATACTTTTTTGTTTTTGTTTTAATACTCTAATTCCCTATAAACTAAACAAGCCACGCCCACAGGTTTTCAGAGAGCCAAGGCACTTTCAGACAGTAGCAATGGCTCATGGGAGCTCAGTCTGGGCAGGAGGAGGGGGAGGTATTACTAGCCAGAGATTTCAGAGGCAGAGGGGAGGAGGGAGGAGGAGGGGGGATTAGCTTTTTTTGCTCAAGATGCAGATAAGCCTGCCTCTGTGTAATGTTTACAAACAACATGGCTGCTGTCATTGTATCACAGGAAGAAATAATGATATTCTATTAAAGCTGTTTGCAGCTAGATTTTCTGTGTAAACTATCTAAACTTTAGATAAGATATATAGACAAGTTACTTGTTATAGTTAGCTTTTCATGTCGGATCCGCCTTAGGGCCGGTTCACACTTGCGGTTCTCTGCCAAACGGTCCGGATGACCTGACCGGATCCAAACCGGATCGGAACCGTACGGTTCTGATCCGGATCGGATCCGGTCAGGTTGCATCAGGTGTTCATCAGGATGCGATCCGGATCCGTTTGGCAAAAGATAGTAGAAACCGAATAAAAATGTTGGGGTCTGGGAGGTCAGCAGAAGGTGGACCTGTGGAATCAGGCCCTCCGCTGTTTAGCACTCACCTCCACCTCCGACATGCTGCCAACATCTCCAGCACGTTTAAAGTCACTGCTGCTCCACTCCAAAATGCTTGCCCATGTGTCCCCATCCAAAATCGCCGCTACAATACGCATAGGAAGTGGGGTAGAACATCCGGATTTTTAGCCAGTGTGTTGTGCGCTCTCCGGTTCTCATTGGTTTGTATTGGCCGGATGGTGCAGTCCGGCTCCGCTCCGGATACGGCTGCCGGAGGAGCCGGACCAAAAAATAGCGCATGTTGGGTCTTGTGCCGGAGTCCGGATCCGGTCCGGATCCGGTCTGGACGAAACGGACGCATGTGAACGGACGCATAGGCTTTCATTGCTATGCCGTGCATCCGTTCCGTCCGTTCTGCATGCGGTCCGGCTCCGGCACGGCGATTCCGGACGGCGACCTCTAATGTGAACCGGGCCTTAAGTGTATTGTTAGGTGTTATCATGCACTATCATTTAGCTTGTTTTACATTGTGGAAGATGCAGCACCAGGAGTGAGACTCCACACCGAGCTGTGAAATAGATATGTCGCTGCCTGAAAGATTTGATAAAAAAAAGCAAGACACCAGCAAACAGTCCAAACAGGAACAAAAGCCACTCAATAAATCTGTGCTGTGCATTATACGTGGATTATCTGTCGCCTCTTCAAGAGCTCAGCACCATTAAGTAACTGAATTAAACCTTGGCAAAATAAGAAGGCTGCAATTGCTGATGACATAAAAAACAGAAATAGTTCTCTACTTATAGTTCTGGTTCTCGTTCTGTAAATAAATTCCCCGACACAAGTATGCAGATATGGTTCTCTGGTCTTTCTTATTTATATATGGTACTTGTTATTAAAATAAGTATTAATACAGAATTGCATTATCTCTGCACCCACTGGGCTTGATAACTCATATCACAGCTGTGCTAGCGATTTCTGCACATTTTCACGCGCAGTTGTGAATTTTCGCGAAAATTTTCGATTGCACGCAAAAACGCTAGCGCGGCCGTGGTATGAGTCATCACGGTTTAGTTAATCTAGCCCACTGTGTGACATCATCTCCAAATATTTATTAAAGAGGAACTCCAGCCTAAACAAACATACTGTCAATAAGTTACATTAGTTATGTTAATTAAAATAGATAGGTAATATAATCTCTTACCCACCCTGTTTTAAAAGAACAGGCAAATGTTTCATTTCATGATGGCAGCCATCTTTTTGGTTGAAAGGAGGTGACAGGGAGCATGAGACACAGTTCCAACTGTCCTGTGTCCTGACTCCTGAGCACCCCTCCAGTTGCTAGGCAACATGAATAACAACATAGGAAATCCCATCATGCTCTGCACAGCATCAGGGGAAAAAAGCCCAGGCTTTTTTTCTTTGATGGGTGGAGCTTAGCTAAAAATGATGCTTTGGTAAGAAAAACAAAGTTCTGATGCTGTGAAACTGTTAAAGAAACACCAAGCCTCTTCAGTGCTGCTGAGTAGATTTTTAGTCCAGAGGTTCACTTTAAGCAGTGATAAATAGAAGAAAAACAGTGTATTTATAAAGCAGTGGTAAATAGGAGCAGATAGTGTACTTATAAAGCGCTTATGAATAAAAGAAGTTTGACAGCATGTTTGTAAAGCAGTGGTAAATAGGAAAAAAATACTGTCTATAAATCAGTTATAAATAGGAGAAGATAGAACCGTTATATTAACAGTAAGTTAGTAATAAATCAGAGAAGTTGGACAGTGTACTTATAAAGCACTGATGAATTAAAAAATGTAAGCAGTATATTTATAAAACGGTGATACATGTGAGAAGATAGAAAGTATATTTATAAGGTTGTGATAATAAAAGACCTTAAACAGTATATTTATAAATCAGCTATAAATAGGAGAGGTTAGACAATTACTTTATAAAACAGTGACAAAGAGGAGAAAGCACACAGTCTATTTATAAAGCAATTATATATAGAAGAAGGTAAACAGTATATTTATAAATCAGTGATAAATAGAAGAATGTAGACACTATATTTATAAAGCATTAGTAAATAGGAGACGGTAGAGAGTATATTTATAAAACAGTGAAAAAAAGGCAAAGGTGGATAGTGTATATATAAATCAGTGATACATAGAAAGTAGACAACAGATTTACTGTATAAAGCAGTGTTCAGAGAAAGTAGAGAGTATATTAATAAAATGGTAACAAATAGCATTCGGTAAACAGTTTAATTATAAAGCAGTGATAAATAAGAGAAGGTGGGCAGTATATTTATAAAGCAGTGATACAAAGGATAATATGGACAATCCTATACAATAAAATGCAAGTGCCCCTGCATCATCAACAGAATGGTTGTGTGTCCCTGGCTTTGTTGTACTGAGCATGTGCGCAGCCAGGGCAGTTAGGACACAGGACCGGATCTGACAGTTTGCTGTGTGTGGGTCACAGAGGTTCTCATTGCATTGTGGGAAATAACAGCTTTTTCCAACTGCCAAGCAAGCAGCTCCCTGTGTGCCTATACTCCAGACAGTGGTGGGGAACGAGCAAGCGGGACGCGTATGTGTGCGCATTGCAGGGGGCTGTGACCTAGCGCCTGTTTTTTAACGGGCGGGCCTTTTTACTACTATATTCATAAAATGGAGAAGGTGGACAGTATATTTATCAATACGTCAGGGCTTTGGCCAATTAAATAATTGCTGCTTTTTGACCACTTTTTTTCCACCAGATTAGCAAAGCTTTTTAATTGGGAAATGACATCATAACGCTTTTATCACTTTACTAGTCATTTAGCCCGCCTGTTAGATAACTGGCACTAGGGCTGTGACGCAACCCCAGGGTGCACGGCTGCATTCACCAACAGCTGCCCGCCCCCTGTCCCGCCCCCTGCACATGCGCCGTAGCCAAAACCCACGGACACACGGACAGCAGGATGACGCAGGGACAGTTAGGTTTTATTACATAGTAAACCTAAGCCCATTTAAAAACAGGCTCTAGGTCTCTCTTACCGCCGCCATCACCGCATGTCAACGCATGTGCGCACCTGCCGCACACACGCACTCGCGCACCCGTCCGCAGGTCCGTCCTCCTCCTGTCCCAATGGCTACACATGCGCAGTAGCCAAAACACACGGGATGCAGGGACAGGAGGACGACGCAGGGACAGTTAGGGTTTTACTTTACAGGATTATAAATGGGGAGAAGCAGCTGCTCTACGTTGGATGAATTTACAGAGCAGAGTTTTAGCCGCACTTTCACTATCCAGAACCTAGACTTCCTGATGGAGGAATTCGCCATCCCGTCCCGCATACAGAGTGCGGCGTCCCGTCCCGCAGTACAGAGAACATAAGCAAAAGACATCGCAAAGTTTGCCCAGGCCTGTAAAAATATAAATCTGTTTCCTCAGCTCTCCAAATAACTTGCGGAGGATTTATGGATCCCTGACGTTCCTTTGGCTGTGTATTGTTTACTTTCCTCTCTAAAAATGAAATCATTCAGGCAGTGCGTGAAATTTCCACTCCAGCCACTTGGCAGACTTATTCTGAAGGGGGGGAGTAAATAGAAAAGGAACAACAATAGCTTATGTGAGAGCGGAACACAATAATAACAGTCCGGGGCTGTATCTATCATGCTAATATCTCCGCTAATGCTTTCTTATTATCAGCTGCCTCCTGTGATTTTTCACTTCTGCAGTTTAAGTTGAGTCTGTGGAGAAGCTCTTTATTGTGAATCTGTCATTTGCTAATAAAGTTTTTGCTTTTCAAGAGTGGCCACACCACTGTGTTGTTGAATCACAGGGGGACATTTATCAAGAGTGTCTGAGACAAAATATTAGTAGGTTTTTAGAAATTCATGCAGAACTGTCTCAGACATCCTAAGAAATCACTAAATAGTGCACATTCCTTCTTAAAGGAGTTGTCAGGCAACATTTAAGAAAATTAGCGCCCCAGCTCTGCCTGCAGCTGTTCGGCGGAGCTCCGACCCGGTCCCCGGCGATGACATCAGAGCGACCTGGAGGTCGCTCTGTACTGCGCCTGTGCGACCGCCACCAGGTCGCTCTGACGTCATCGCCGGGTCGGTGTTTCGGTAAACGGCTGCGGGCAGAGCTGCGGCAAAGGACGTGCTGGGAGCTTGGGGCTGGAGGAAGCCCCCAATAAGTAGTGCTTATTTTCTTAAATTTTGCCTGACAACTCCTTTAAAGTGAACCTCCACACTAAAAATCTACTCCGCAGCACTGAAAAGGCTTAGTGTTTCTTTAACAGTTTCACAGCACTTTGTTTTTCCTACCCAAGCCTAATTTTTAGCTGCACAGAAGCTAAGCTCCGCCCCATCAAATAAAACTGCCCAGAAATGTTTCCCGATACTGTGCAAAGCATGATGAGATTTCTGTTGTTGTTGTTCCCGTTGCCTAGCAACTGGGAGTGGTGATTAGTACACAGGACAGTTGGAACTGTGTCTCATGCTTCCTGTCACCTCCTTTCAACCAAAAAGATGGTCGTCCTCATGAAATTACAAACCTTTGCCTGTTCTTTTAAGGTGGGTAAGAGATTATACTACCTATCCATTTTAATTAACATAACTAATGTAACGTAATGACAGTATGTTTGTTTAGGCTGGAGTTCCTCTTTAAACTGTTAGGAATAGGAGGAGTTAGGAAGGTCTCTCAGGCAGTGCAGTGTGTGAGGGAAATTACTGTTGCTGAGGTAACCAAAATATCTGCTGTCAGCAGGCTCTGACTGAGGGGGTAGGAGACCTTCACAAATCACATCTAGCCTGCACTGCTGCACTCTGGAGAACTGCTATGAAGCACTTCTTAATCTGCAGCAGTTTAGGGATGGATTTGCACTTTTCTTAACTGTAGTGTAGCTCTAGAAATCCATGCTAAAATGTTGCTTATATGTAGAATTTGAGAAGTTTCTTACTATCATGCAGAACAGTTCCTCTGCTGGTTAGAACAGTTTTAAAAGAAAAAAAAAACTGTCGGCAATGCTGGCCCACAGAGTGTTCATTGGCGTGGCTGTTGCTTATAGCAACCAAATTCTTCCATTTTGTCTAGTGGTGACGTATATATGTTGTGTGCGTCGTGCAGAACACCGCGCTGCCCATAATAGTGTCTGACACGCAAGAATAATAGATATTGCATAGAAAGCACAATCTCTCATGTTCTCACTAGCCTGTTGCGATACAGTAATTAATTTGTGAGTGCTGCTCTCTTCAGTATAATGAATGGGGTCAGCATCACTATGGATAGTACCACAGGTGTCAAAATAGAGCTCTGTAGGCACAGACGCTTTGGTGCCTTAAGCCCCGCCCCTGAACATAGGCCACACCCCAAAGTAAAATATTCTGAACTCTAATTCCTGCCTTATGTCACTAACTATCCGTAGAATCACTAAGGACAGTAAGTCACTGTCTCATATCATCCTTAGTGACATGAGACAAGGATTAGGGTGTCATTGCCTGTGATCAGTGACATGAGGCAGGAATTAGACTGTACGCTCCTGAGGTCAGTGATCTGAGGGGGGGGCACTCCTCCCACATAAGGCGCCTGTCGGCATGTGCCTACAGCGGCTTATGGAAGATCTGCCTCTGCCCCCGGCTGTGAAAAGATTATAAATCCTGGTGAGTTGCTATTGACGTCCACCTGAGTTTCACTTGGCTGACTTTTCATTAGTTTATTATATATTTTTTCACATAAGTGGACCTTGCTTTTAAATGTATATGCAGGCCATTTTGTTATTTAAAGGGACATTGATCTAAGATTCCAGGGGTTGATTCCTGTAGTTTAAACATGAATGAAAGGTGTGTGTAGCCTGTGACAGTGCTGCCTGTTCACAAGCCAATACAAATAATATCTGGTCTCCAAGCACGCTCTGGGAGGAGAACTCTTTATAGCTAAACAGCCTAGGCTAAGCATCACTGGGAGGGCGGGGCTACTTAGCAATAAACAGCAAAAGTGGCTATCCTGAATCATTGACTGCAATCTTCTTTTAGTCACTACGGGGCCTCTTTAAAATTCCTTTCTCTGAAGCTATGGCAACAATGTACAGATTCCTCCATTTGGTGTACTCTACCTCACTCTGTCCTAAATTTAAAAAAAAAAAAGAAAAAAAAATGGTTCCCCCTCGTCTTTCTCCTCCCTGCTCCTCGGCGTTTATCAGCTTTGATAGATACAAGGTTTTATAACAGAGGCGCCAAGGTGCCAACTAGAATAAAAACATCTAAAAACCGCTTAAAAGGGGGAAGTTTAGGTGGACTTACCTCCCTTGTAGACAAACAGACTGAAAGCAGTTATTTTCAAATCAAATAACATTTATTTAGTGCTCCAAATTGCAACGCGTTTCGCAGGTCACAACGCCAGAGGTGCTTGGCCAGTAAACAGACCTTTTTGTTCTCTCCATTTTTTTCCCTGATGAAGCGGTGTTGAGACCTGCGAAACACATTGCAATTTGGAGCACTAAATAAATGTTATTTGATTTGAAAATAACTGTTTTCAGTTTGTTTGTCTACAAGGGAGGCAAGTCCACCTAAACTTTCCCCTTTTAAATGGTTTTTAGATGTTTTTATTCTGTTATAACCTTGTATCTTGTCTAGTCCACCCTTGGTGGAGGGGTGTATCCCCATATCTTTTCCCATCTACAGAGAGCGACTTCTTAACCTGAGAGGGGTCAGGTTATAATTTTCCCCACCTGCATTACCAGTGGTTGCCTGTGTGGTAACCCTTGTTGGTGAGTATAACCCTTGTTGCTTTTCACACAATTTAGACGACTGCATTAAATACTACACTATATTGGGCTCTCGGTTTCCTATCTTCCTTTGTCAGCTTGGATGGATTTGTTGCCCATTTAGCCGTTCCTTCAGACGTCTGAGCTCATGAAGAATCTGAGCTCTCTACAGAGAGAGGGCCGGTTTTCAGGGTCAATATCGGCAAAGGACACAGGAAGTCCTCTCAGAACGACATGCATTAATTATGACTCCGAACCACAAACTCGTCTAAAAAGCTATTGCCTTTTGTTTTGATTCTGAAGCAGATTATTAGGCCTTCAGAAATGAGTAACCCCAGCTTCAAACCGCTAATGGAATCAGGCGATGCTTTAACTGCTGCGATTCCTGATGAAACGCCGAATATTAACACAACTCAGATGGCTTTTAAGATGGCTTTTAATAAGCGTGCAACATTAAATGTTTTGTTTAATCATCTTAACAACAGGCTAAGAGACATTGCGAGTGGCCTGAGGTTACAGATGGTGACGTCTCCCGGTCTGCTTTGTTTTTACGCTGACCTTTAATCAACAGGCACCCCGCGTCTTCTGATTATCATTCCGCGTTTTCTGTTGGAAGAGCGCGTTTGTTGTTTCTAACCTTTTTGTCAAACACGTCTTTACATAAAGCAAAAAGCAGAAAAACAAAAAATAGGACGGTGACCTCAAGTGCTAAAAATACCGCTATTGTTTTTTGTTTGTTTGGCTTCAGTGCTGAATGGAAACTTTTTTTCAGTCAGGTTCTATAAATTGAAATCAGGGGTGTAACAAAAAATCATAAGGGGCCTCCTCAGCAAAACTTTAATGGGGATCCCCAATGTTCATACCTTTTCACTTGCCTACACCTTGTGACCCTCACAGCTGGGGGGCAGGGCCAGTTCTAGACTTTTTGCTGCCTGAGGCAAACTTTTGAGAATGCCCCCACTAGCCCCCTCCCCGAATGGGAATGACCGCACAGCACCCGGCAATTTGCACCGTACATCGAGCCTCCCAAAAAACACCCTCAGTACAGGTAGGTAGCCAGGTATAGGTGCCCCCAGTGTTGGTAGCTAGGTACAGTTGCCCCCAGTATAGGTTGGCCAGGCACTTGCTTCACTTCCTGTTTCTGCCTGGTGCTGCTCCAAGACTTCTGCTGCCTGAGGAAGTCACCTCACTTGGCATCATTGGCGCTCCGGGCCTGCCTTGGGGCCCATCTTACAAAAATCATAAGACAAGAGTGACATCTTAATCTTCACGCCAATAGCAAGTATGGCCACACCTGATCTAAAGGATGGACCACTTTAAAGTGGTCTGAAAGTCAGCATTTCTACTTTGCTCTAAAAGATTCCTAACAGCTTGAGAGCTACTATCACAGAATTTTTTTTTAGCAGAACATCACGGAAATGGTTAAACATAGCACTTTGTCCTGCTATTCAGCTTCAGATCCGCATCCAAACTGGAGATAACAGTATCTTTGTTTGCATTCCAATGTTGATACATGTGTGTAAACACAGTGTAACAATGGAAAAGGAGCTCTCTGTGAAGCTCTCTGTGCTTCAAGCACACACACAGCTCAGAACAGCTAATTAGAAGATGTTAATATATAATAAAAAACTGTTTGAATAAAATGCAATGGCAGCTTTCAGGGCAAGATAAACTACACTTTGGAAACTTGTAATTTCTAAACAGAAAATATTACTTATACACAAAAGCAAATATGATAACTGTATGAGTAATAAAAGGTAGAAAAAAAACATTTTTTATTGAATGTTATGTCAGAGTTTCAGACCACTTTAAGTTGTAGTTGTGGCCCCCTTAGTGTTGTGGGCCCCCCCTGCGGTTACAGGGGCTTCTTCCCTGTAGTTACGCCCCTGCATCCAGTCTTATGACAGCACAGGGCCGGTCTATAAGTACACCTGATCTGAAGCATGGACCCCTTGATCAGAGCTTGTGAATGAGTAGTAGTCGGGGCCACCTTACAGCTCTGGGCCCCTCTGCAGTCGCAGGGGCTTCTTCCTCTAGTTACGCCCCTGCTTGAAATGCATAAAGAAATAACTGATTGCCATACCTTATTTTTTATGCTCTTATACAATAGAGCCGTCCGACAGTGCGTCAACTGTAAAATAAACTGTTTGCTTTTAAAGTAACCCTGTAAGGGAAAAAAAGTGCCCCTGGGGGTACTTCCCTCGGGTGGGGGAACCTTCTAGATCCTAATGAGGCTGCCCCATCTCCCTCCACCAGCCCGATCCAGCGCTGGCAGCCCCAACACAGAAATACCTTTACATCAGCGCTCCTGAGCAGACGCAGTAGTGGCTTTCCGCTCGGGCTCTGGAAATAACCGAGCCTGGTCAAGTCCACTATAATGAACAGATGCAAACGGCTAGTGCCTGCGCAGTAGAGCTGACCTGATTGGGTTCACTATTTCCACCGGAGAAAGTTGAGAGACGCAAGACCCAACACTCTGGATGAGCTTCAGGCCGCTATGGAAGCATCCTGGGCCTCCATAACACCTGAGCAGTGCCACAGGCTGATTGCCTCCATGCCACATTGAAGCAGTCATTTCTGCAAAAGGATTCCCAACCAAGTATTGAGTGCATAACTGAACATAATTATTTGAAGGTTGACTTTTTTTGTTTTAAAAACACTTTTCTTTTATTGGTCGGATGAAATATGCTAATTTTTTGAGATTGGAAATTTGGGTTTTCATGAGCTGTATGCCAAAATCATCAATATTAAAACAATAAAAGGCTTGAACTACTTCAGTTGTGTGTAATGAATCTAAAATATATGAAAGTCTAAAGCTGGCCACTAATGGTCCGATTTCTAGCGAAAAATCGTTTGAGCGATGAAAAATTCTGATCAGATTGGTTGTAAATAATCTTCATTGGTGGACACAATCGATTATGAACGAGTGAAAAAAATGTCGCCCGAATGAATTTTCGTCGAACGAAAATTTGGATTTTCTTGGTGGTCGTGATAGATAGGAAGCAAAGATTGGTTAGTTGATGGTGTAGTGAACGATTTTTCGTCCGATCAGAATTTCTGATCGCTCGAACGATTTTTCGCTAGAAATTGGACAGTTAGTAGCCAGCTTTATGTTTATCAGTACATTACAGAGAATAATGAACTTTATCACAATATGCTATTTTTTGAGAATATATCACTTCCTGGTTAGTGGACAAGTTTTTTTTTCGTAAACACTGTCTAAAACTGGCGATTAAAAGCCAGGATCACGGCGGGGAGCGGTGGAAACGGCAAAGAGGGATCCAGGAGATCACAGTGACTCGATTGGTATGTTTTTTTTATTGTACAAATCAGACAGTACAGATTCTCTTTAAGGTTTTCTGTAATTTTTACAACACGCTGCGCACACTACATCTTCTGACATTTCCAGTGTCATTCTGCAATCTGGCATATGCAAGCACATTATACACAGGGGGGCCTTTTCCGATTGGATCTGTCACCATCGCCCGCTGTGAAATAACCTGTGACAAGAATTGCACCGCCTGACGAATGAAATGATCCCCTTATATTGTATTGTCCTCTATTGATTTTCAGGCAAGCTTATCTTTGGATTGGGAAAACTCATCTTTAATATGCATTGATTTGGGACTGAGAATTTCCGTCCCCGTAGTGGCTTCCTTAAAGTTTATCGGCATCTGTTTGGTCACAAAGGTCATCGCTGCATCTTCCTAGTAAAATTAGATTCTCTGCCTAAAACATTTCCATGATTTCGTGTTATACGTATACCACGCGTTTCGGAGCGCCACCAAGAGGCAGGTAGTGGCAGGACGCAGTAGTAACATGTTTGTGTGTGTTTGTTGAATATTAAACCACAATGCACTTCAATGGACTCCGCTCATTTATTATTATTATTATTTAGTATTTATATAGCGCCGACATATTACGCAGCGCTGTACAGTGTATATATATATATTGTCTTGTCACTAACTGTCCCTCAAAGGAGCTCACAATCTAATCCCTACCATTGCCATATGCCTATATTATGTAGTGTAAGTACTGCAGTCTAGGGCCAAATTTAGGGGGAGCCAATTAACTTATCCGTATGTTTTTGGAATGTGGAAGGAAACCGGAGTGCCCGGAGGAAACCCACGCAGACACGGAGAGAACATACAAACTCTTTGCAGATAGTGCCCTGGCTGGGATTCGAACCAGGGACCCAGCGCTGCAAGGCGAGAGAGCTAACCACTACGCCACCGTGCTGCTTATAGTAATATGTTACTCTGTCATCTTTCGGTCTCCTGGGAAGAACTATTCGATTTTTGAACATGACTAGGAAGATTTTCTTCTATTAAAGTGGTCTGAAAGTCAGCAGTTCTACTTTGTTCTAAAAGATTCCTCACAGCTTGAAAGCTACTATCCCAGAAAAAAACTTCTAGCAGAACATCACTGAAATGGTTAAACAAAACATTTTCTCCTGCTGTTCAGCTTCTAATCCGCATCCAAACTGGAGATAACAGTATCTTTTTAACTTGTTAAACACAAATGTATCAACACTGGAATGTAAACAAACACTTTCTGAGAAACTGTCTCTGCTTCAGGCAAACACAGTGCTCAAAATAGCTCATTAGAAGATTTTATTATATAATAAAAAGCAGTTATAATAGAAAAATAATAAAATGCAATGCCAGCTTTCAGGGTAAGAAGAACTACACTTTGGGAACTTGTAATTTGTAAACAGACAATATCACTTCTGCACAAAAGCAAATACGATAACTGTATGAGTAATAAAAAGTAGGAAAACACATTTTTATTGAATGTTATGTCACAGTTTCAGACTAACAGAGGTGCCAACGTAGTATAAAAACATTTAAAAACAGTTTAAAGGGAACCAGAGAGGATCAAAAAAAGATTTTATACATACCTGGGGCTTCCTCCAGCCCCATACGCACGGATCGCTCCCATGCCGCCGTCCTCTGCTGCCTGGATCCGTCGGTACTGGGTCCCGTCATTGCCGCGAGGCGGCCGGCGGACGCGGCCGATTCTCCGCATCACACGGCGCTCCCTCTATACAAGTACGCATGAGGCTGCCTACTGCGCAGCCGCATGCGTACGGATATGGAGGGAGCCCCTGTGATGTGGACAATTGGCCGCGTCCGCCGGAAGTGACGGGCCCGGTACCGGCGGTTCCAGGAAGCGGAGGACGGCGGCGTGGGAGCAATCCAGGCTTATGGGACTGGAAGAAGCCCCAGGTATGTATAAAAGCCTTTGTCTATTTTAAAAAATCATTCCTCTCTGGTTCCCTTTAAAAAGTGCCTGATGAAGCGGGATTAAAGCTGCAAAATGCGTTGCACTTTTGGAGTATTGTGAATAAATTGTTGTTTACTATAAACCAACAATCTTTGGTGTCTTCTTGGAGGAAGTAAGTACACCACTACCTCCTCTTTTTATACTGTTATACATCCTAGTACATTGCCTAGTCCACCCTTGGTGGAGGGGCATTGCCCCATCGTTTCCAATCTACAGACAGTGACTTCTTAACCTACGTGGGGTCAGGTTTAATTTCCCCACCTGCCATTGCAGTGGTTGCCTTCGTGGTAACCCTGGTTTGTGAGTATTACTTCTTTGTGTTTAACTATAATCTGTTGTCAAGACTTAACCACTATATTGGGCTCTCGGTGTCCTTTTCTGCATTTCGACGTTTAAAAGTCTCTTCTATTAAGATACAAGCATCGATGAGGTCAAGAACTGATGTCGGGGGGGAGAGTCGCTAAAATGGGCAGGTGCTGATTTTGGGAATGGTATCATCAATGAGGTCAAGCACTGAGGTGGGGATATGGTATCATCAGTGAGACCAAGCTCTGATGTGGGGGTATAATGCAATCAGTGTGGTCAAGCACTGTTGTGGGGGCATGAAGTCATAAGTGAGGACATGCACTGAAGTTGGGGTATGATATAATCAAGTGCTTGTTTTGGTTCCAATAGAGAACATTAATGAGACAGAGTACCCATATAGGTTAGCTCATGGCGACCCAGAACCAGTAGGAGTGTATAAGGGGCTAAAGACAAGAAAGCACTCGCCAGTAGCTCAAGCTTGCTTGCAAACTATATGCAGTTTGATACTTGGCCAATCAAAATCTTCAGAAAGTATATTTGATTGGTCCAAGTTGCACACAATCTGCATTAGATTTGCATACACGGTAGTGTTCTCAGCATCTTGCTAGTCATCTCTCGGAGGCTGCCACTTTGCCTTGAGTGGTCAGTTTGTGTTGAGGTGGTGCAATGATCAGGAAAGAGGACTTCTGTTTATAGTGTATACTAGCACAGAGGGTGAGGGTGCAGCTTCCATCCTACATTCTCCCCAGGGCCAACCATGGAAGGGGAGAGCCCCTTCAACTAACTTTAAATTGTCGGAGTATTTTCATTCCAAACATGCCCTCATTTTGGCAGTCCGACTACCGAAGACAATCTTCACTAAAGTCAAAAGCGTCTTCAGTTTCCAAATGAATTCATGTTGTGCGACTCTTAAGATGGATTTCTATCTGATTTTTGCATTGAACTGTGTCATTATATGGTGCTCAGAAAGGCTGATAAAATTAAGCTTAATGCAGAAACATGCTGAAAGGACAGTTCTGTGAGAATGGGAGAGATTATTGCACCGTGGAACGGCGGAGAGAAGGAATAAGCAAAAAGTAAAACATTACTATAGATGGATTCCTTGTAATGACTTGAACCATTCTCGGGAGGAAGAATTTGCTGAATTTTGTGATTCATGGCCGTGCGCCACTCTTCCAAATTTTCACAAACAAATCAGTTCTCTTCCGAAGGAAGACAGACAGCAGATATTAAAAGGGGACCCTTTTAAAGTGCACTGAGTTGAAGCTCGGAAACACAAAAACAGATACTTACCTAAAGAAAGGGAAGCCTCAGTATCCTATTAAGGCTTCCCTCGGTGGTCTGCTGTCCTCTGTCGCTGAGCGTGCCCTCCCCCCAAAAAGTTTAGCAACAATGCATTGTCAATACTCTTGTCGTGGTCGCGCGGCTCCTCTTCCACGTTCATGGCCGCGCAATTGCCAACTGAGCCCACTTGCGCATGCATGGGTGAGCTCGAGCTTGCAGCCATGAATACAGAAGAGGAGCCGAGTGGCCACAGCGATGAGGAGGGGGTCTACACTAGGGGTCAGGGGCACTGCGGAATACAGAGGGAAGCCTCAATAGGATCCTAAGGCTTCCCTCTCTGCAGTGTAATTATTCATTCTGAACCAGAGCTTCAGCTCGGGTTCGCTTTAAAGAAAACCAGGCTTCCTCCAGCCTCATCCGCACAGATCGCTCCCACGCCACTGTCCTCAGTGTTCTCCTGCGCGGCCAGTCTGACGCAAGTGAAGTGCAGCCGCCAGAGAGATATGCACTTCTCTTGCGTCAGACTGGCCGCAACTGGAGGAAGTTATGGGACCCGGGAACGGAGCTGGAGAAGACAGAGGACAGCGGCGCGGGAGCCATCTGTGTGGATGAGGCTGGAGGAGGCCCCAAGTATGTATAAAACATTTGTTTTAAGTCAGCTCTGGTACACTTTAAGGCAAAATTCTGACACTTAAAGCAAAAATACTCGGCCATACCTACACATAGTGTATTCACACAAGGGGCTTGATTCAGTAAACGGTGCTAACCCAGTTAGCACGCCTAAAGACTTTGGGCGTGATACCTAGGGTGATAACTGGGTTAGCACCGTTTACTAAATTCACATCACGTGCAATGTCCCGCGCTAAACATCGCTTCGTGGTGCGACGAAAAGGGTGCATCCGATGCGCCTATAAGGTCGCATTGGGTGCGACTTTAAAGTTGCACCCAATGTGACCTTATAGGCGCATCGGGTGTGCCCTTTGCGTTGCACCGTGGTGCGTCGTTTGTGCGCGGGACTTTGCGCGCAATGTGAATTTATCACGCCTAAACTAACTTTAGACATGATAAAGGGCTTTTTACAGGCGTGCTAACACTTAGCACGGTTTACTGAATCGAGCCCAATGGGTTCTATTTACAAAACTTCTCATAAATGACTTATTTATCACCTATTTGATAAAAATAACCTTTCAGCACATTTACAAGCAAAATAATCACTCAAAGTAAGTTGTTCCTGATTAACTTCATTTCAATATTTCTTTTCTTACCTTATATTATATTTTTGCTCTTTAGGAGCTTAAAAAAGTAACATAGATAAGGTGAAAACAGAGTTAAATTATGCCCTATGGCTTCCATTTAATTCGCTTTTCTTCTAGGAGATAATTTTTCATTTTCTGTTTAAAATAACTTTTCAGCACTCTGGAATTGAAAAAAGTCAGTAAGAAAGTTCTGTCAAAATTATTTCCTTGCTTGCTGGTGGCTTAAAAGGCATTTTCTTGGTAAGGTTTGAAAACACCACCTAGGAGAAAGTTTACAAGAAAAAGTGTCTTGGATAAGGAAAGGCCTTAGTATTTAAAATGTAAAAATGAGGATGACATGCATCCATATGGGAGTGTCTTTTTAGTAGGGCTGACGGAGGGATCATTTGATGACATCATCACATTCTACCTAAGGGCATAAACCTACAAGTAGGGATGGTCGGAAAATCCCAGCGAAAGGAGCAGAAGATTAACTCAAGCTTATTAGCATCTCGTTGACTATCCCTGATCATAGTAAAACAATATTCATTTTAAGAATCCTCCATTTCCCAGCCATTGATTGATCCACTCCCTGAACTTGCCATGATAGATCCTCCCAAACAAACCCGTTAAACTTCTGACCTAATGTAATCATCGGCTCTGCTGTCTGCACAGGCAGACAGCTGTTTGACCATTTTGTAAATCTGAGTGCGGCAGGTCCCTGGAAAAGAGACCTGTCTCCATTCTGCAAGCTGCAGAGTTGCTGTTCTGGGGAGGAATTTGCATCCACTTGTCATGCAAATTGCTTAGCTGCTTCCTCTGATGGCTTGCAGTATAAAAACCATTTCTTCCCAGAATTCCTTGCTGGTCATGATGGTTTGTTCCTGCTGACTTACCTGGAGTCTCAGCCTTTGCTAATCGTTTGTTAAGATTATCTTAGAGTAATTGCTTGGGTGTGCACTAGGCATTCCTTCTAGCGTAGTGAGGTTGTATTATCTGTTTGCCTTCTACTGTCTATCTGTTGCGATTGTCTTGTCACCAGCGGCGGTCAACAGGAAATCTTTCTGTCTGTTGGGATCGCATTCGTCCTAGCGGTAGTGGCGGTGGTTCCTTCTGTATTCTGCCTTAGGGGTGCTAACCAGAGCAGCGGTTGCTACTGGTAGCCCCATCTGTCTGTCTGTCTGGATCGCATTCGCCCTAGCGGTAGTGGCGGTGGTTCCTTCTGTACTCTGTATGGGAGTGTAGGCCAGAGCTGCGGTTGCTGCTGGCTACTCCTTCTCTCTGTCTTGTCTGGTACGAACACTTGCTGTAGGCTCAGTGTGGTAACCGTTTAGCAAGCGTTCGTGTTCTCTATTTTTGTGTTTGTGTTACATTGGTTAGTTAGGGTGGCACGCTTATCACTGGGCGCCTAATGCGCGGTGATCGTGTCTTTAACGCGTTCGCTGTTGCGAATGAGTGCGGAGTTCGCGTTTAGTTAGCGTTTGTTATTTTCTTTGATGTTCTGATCATTGTTATTTGCTATGTCTTTCTTGCTACACTTGTGCTCTGTCTGATTCGGTCTTGTGTCACTATTGGCAATTGCCACTCTTGCGATTGCATTCCCACTTCGTTTCCGCTGTTGTGTGTTCACCGTCGCTGGGTGGCGACTAGATTGGTGGACACACATACATTCTGTCTCTGTGCTCTCTCTCTCTTTAAGGGCTATCGTGCCCTGCATTGCTTCGACTCGTGCAATTCCCATCTGGCATCTGTGGCAGGGCAGAGGCTGTGTTCCTCTGCACTCCACAGCTCCATCTGCCGGTGGGAATTTCCCTCTACAGGTGCATAGCACCATAGCTGGGTTCTGTTAAATTACACGCTTGTGGAGGATTTCCGTAGTGTCAGCGCGCATTCTGTGCGCTGACCACGGAAATAATTCCGCAATCGTTACACCCAACCACTTTAGCCACAATTGGTCCTTCAGGAAGGCCACTAAACTTTAACCCGCCCACTTTAGCCACAATGGGTCCTTTAGAACAGTGTTTCTCAACATTTTATTGGTATGTACCCCTTTTAAAGCCCTGTACTCACTAAGTACCCCCTAGCATAGTAAACATTATCACAAGTACCCCTTGACAAATATATATTTAATTGTAGTACACTATAATTGGTTCTAAACTATTTCCAAGCATTTACTATTGCTTTTAATTAGTTAAAACACTAATTTGGTGTTGTTTAAATAAGATTTATCATTTTCTGAAACTCTAAATTTGTTATTCTTGGTGAAGTATATCAAGCCTGAGTACCCCCTGGAACCAACAGATGTACCCCTAGGGGTACGCGTACCACACGTTAAGAAACTAGGCTTTAGAAGACCTGTAAACTTCTGACCCAACCACTTTAGCCACGATTGGTCTTTTAAGAAAGCCACTAAACTTTTAACCCATCCACTTTAGCCACCCACAATGGGTCCTCCAGAAGACCCGTAAACTTCTCTGACCCAGTCACTTTAATCATGATGGATCCTCTAGAACAGTCCCCTAAACTTCTGACCAAGCACTTTATTATTTTTTTAAACCAATTGTTAAACTATATATATTCTCAAATATGTTATATTTGAACTAAAAGTGCAGAAAATGTAGCTTTACCTCTCGGAATTTCAAAAAGTAAAGACTACGATATTTTTGATATTTGAGACACAAGGAGAGGGTCTCAGGGGAGGCAGAGCTGTAGATGTTCTCATACTTCTATCCCAGAGAGTGCTCAGATTCAGAAAGAAGTTTTCAATGTGTTTTACGAGAGGCCCTTTCTGCATTGTATGAATAGCAACAGTGGGGTGAGCCAGACTAAGAAATATTTTTGTTTTTTTTTTTTTTGTAAAAAATAAATGGGGAAATATTTTTTATTTTTTTCAGATTTTAAAGGGATCCTGGAAAATAGATCTAATAAAATAAAAACATCCCTACATATTAACACTACAGATGGTCAATGAACTGCTAACAATTATGCGTTGCATGTAAATTGTATACAAATTGCATGCAACTTGAAATTCAGAACTTCATCTGCACTGGGATCAAGAAAAGCTCTAGCGCCAACTTCTCATAAATAATATTAGCAGCTGAAATCTACACATCTCAAATGTGCACAGTCAATAGTTCAGTAATAATCCAAACTTTTGTATAAGGCTGTTCTCCTGTGGGACTCAAAGCACTTGAGAGCTGTAGTCACCAAGGGCATGCTCAGTAGGCCACACTGCAGTGTTGGGGAGTCTTGCCCTAGGACTCCTGACTGAATAGGAGCTGGCTTACTGAATAGGAAGAACCGAGATAGAAACCCTGGTCTCCTGCGTCAGAGGCAGAGCCAGTACGCTATCCAGCAACCCGAGTGTCTCAACACTCCAAACTATGTATTCAGCACCAAAACACAAAAGAAGAGACTTACCAGCCTTTACCAACCCAAGTTACAAGGTTGTCAATGAACCTGGGTACTCCAGGATCATGAGGTCATCCCACCATTTATCACCAGTTCTTTCAACTTGATCAAATAGCAGATGTCCTTATCCATAAAATACCTCCTCAGGATCAGCGTCTGTGTTTATGCAGCAACAAAAAGAATCAAGAACCCAGCTAGCACTTATTAGCACTTATTCCTATGTTGACTGATATCATGTATAACCTGTCGCTTAGCCAAGCCATATGCCCTCTCAATATTACTGAAGAGTAGATCAATCATTGAACACGATAGTGGTTCCTCCTCAAGAGCAGAGTTAGATTTTCAACAGTAGCGTAGCTAAAGAGCTAAGGGCCCTGGTGCAAGTTTTACATGGGGTCCCCCAAGCACTCTATACATAACAATTGATACGGGGCACCAAAACCTGCCAAAGATTTCCACAGTGTCAGAGGTGCAAGAAGGGAATGGGGACAGATTGTTAATGATTATTACTATTTAAAGCACCTATAGAAGTTATTATTACCAGCACAGGACCAATAGAAAGCTAATATTGTGGTTGAGGAAGAGCCCCTCTGACCCAAGGGCCCCGATGCCGTCGCAACCTCTGCATCCCCTATTGCTACGCCCCTGATTTTCAATAGTGAAGAGGTTTACTTTACATCCTGGTGAACAAACTGAACCTAATCCAGTCTCCCACTTCTTCACGCGAGCAATGACTGCCATTCACAGGCCCTTAAATAGTGGACTTTGTAGACCATTGGATGAAAAAATGGAGGCAATTAGAGTGTGGGGACAACCTTGAAAAGTGATAGTGACACTGAAAAAAACTGGATTATTGAGAAGTGTTGAACAAACAATAAATGAGATGGAGCTATCAAGGGATTTAAGGGATTGCAGATGTTAGACAACCTGGGGTGGAAATAGCTACATTGGAGAATGCAGTTTTCTTAAAGCGGATCCGAGATGAAAAACGAACTATATATCTTATCTAAAGTTTAGATAGTTTACACAGCAAATCTAGCTGCAAAGAGATTTAATAGAAAATTATTGTTCCTGTGATACAATGACAGCAGCCATGTTGTTTGTAAACATTACACAGAGGCAGGCTTATCTGTATCTTGATCACTAAGCCTGTGAAAAAAACCTAATCCCCCCTCCTCCTCCCTCCTCCCCTCTGCCTCTGAAATCAATGGCTAGTAACACCTCCTCCTCCTCCTGCCCAGACTGAGCACCCATGAGCCCTTGCTACTGCCAAGGCTCTCTGAAAACCTGTGAGCGTGGTTTATTTAGTTTATAGGGAATTAGAGTATTAAAACCAAAAAGTGTTTGGCTTGAGGAATGCCCTATAAACAATACGTAAGGAACACAATTATGCAATGAGTAAAAGTTCACCTCGGATCCACTTTAAGTTGAGTAGATCAGTCCTGAAAGGAGACACTGACATTGAGGAATCAGTATTTCTGAAACTTGTTGAGCTGTCTGGGATGAATATGTTGTTATCGAGAAGATGGCTTTCTTGGCTTGTATTGGAAAATCTGGGAAGGAGACGGTGGCAGTGGTGGGCTAAAATTTCGCATTGAAATGCGCAATTACGCATCGTAATCGTAATGTGAAATTTCAGGGAAAATCATAATTAATTTTCTATATAATAGTAATATTTCATTATTTCGCGTAATTTTCCATGAAATTCTCGTGAAATTTCGCATAATTTTGTGCCGACTTTAGTGGTCAATAGCAAAACCCCCATAATTGCTATTGACATGAAAATTGCTACATATGTTAAAGATAATAGTGGGTACAACTCAAAAAAAAGGATTTTTCAAAAAGACCTTGTAGCTTTTGAGAAAATCAATTTTAAAATGCAAAGAAAAATGTTTTTGAAATTGTCATTTTTTTTATTTTAAAAACCATTTTTTCTTTGCATTGTTAAAATCGTTTTTTGTCTTGTCCCCACTATTCTCCTTAACATATGTAGCAATTTTGGTGTCAATAGTATGTATGGGGACTTTGCTGTTCACTGCCAAAGTCAGCATGAAATTACGCAAAAATTACACAACATTTTATGGAAAATAACTAATGACTATACAAAATCAATGAAACGTACAAATCGTAATTACGTATAGGCGAAATTGCGAAAATTTACGTGAAAATTTGCGTGATCGTAATTAGCTGACTAGACGGTGGCATCAGAAAGGTGGAATTGCTGAGTTGTGCCAGACAATCTGGAAGGAGTTGGTGACATTTGGAAGACCAGAATCCTAAGTTCTGCTAAGTAATTCAGGCAGAGATGATGGCATTGAGTAGACAAGAGATGTGCTGGACATGGTTGGAAGAACACTTTACTATGAGTACTATATGTGGATGAGATTCTTGGATTAATTTAGTCAATCTGGGAAATGGTGACATCTGAAGACACATTTCTTCAGTCCTTTTGGATAGTCTGGGAAGGAGATGGACAAGATGAGATTCCTGAATCATGGTGGATAACCTGGGAAAAAGATTGTGAAATGGAAAAAATGATATTACGGAGAGTTGTTGGAGCATAAGGGAAGGAGATGGTGACATAGAGAAGATGAGCTTCCTGAATCATGGTGGACAACCTGGGAAGGAGACATTGACATGGGGAAAATGAGATTCATGAGCGTTGTTGGAGTATATGGGGAGGAGATGGTGACATAGAGAAGATGAGCTTCCTGAATCATGGTGGACAACCTGGGAAGGAGACATTGACATGGGGAAAATGAGATTCATGAGCGTTGTTGGAGTATATGGGAAGGAGATGGTGACATAGAGAAGATGAGTTTCCTGAATCATGGTAGACAACCTGTGAAGGAGACATTGACATGGAGAAAATGAGATTCATGAGCGTTGTTGGAGTATATGGGAAGGAGATGGTGACATACAGAAGATGAGTTTCCTGAATCATGGTGGACAATATGGGAAGGAGACATTGACATGGGGAAAATGAGATTCATGAGCGTTGTTGGAGTATATGGGAAGGAGATGGTGACATAGAGAAGATGAGCTTCCTGAATCATGGTGGACAACCTGGGAAGGAGACATTGACATGGGGAAAATGAGATTCATGAGCGTTGTTGGAGTATATGGGAAGGAGATGGTGACATAGAGAAGATGAGCTTCCTGAATCATGGTGGACAACCTGGGAAGGAGACATTGACATGGGGGAAATGAGATTCATGAGCATTGTTGGAGTATATGGGAAGGAGATGGTGACATAGAGAAGATGAGCTTCCTGAATCATGATGGACAACCTGGGAAGGAGACATTGACATGGGGAAAATGAGATTCATGAGCGTTGTTGGAGTATATGGGATGGAGATGGTGACATAGAGAGGATGAGTTTCCTGAATCATGGTGGACAACCTGGGAAGGAGACATTGACATGGGGAAAATGAGATTCATGAGCATTGTTGGAGTATATGGGAAGGAGATGGTGACATAGAGAAGATGAGCTTCCTGAATCATGGTGGACAACCTGGGAAGGAGACATTGACATGGGGAAAATGAGATTCATGAGCGTTGTTGGAGTATATGGGAAGGAGATGGTGACATAGAGAAGATGAGTTTCCTGAATCATGGTGGACAATCTCGGAAGGAGACATTGACGTGGGGAAAATGAGATTCCGGAGTGCTGTTGGAGTATCAGGAAAGGAGACGGTGCCCTTTGAAAATTCAGCCCAACTGGATGAATAATGACGTTGCTCATCAAGCAGCAGTAACAAATTTGTGTCCGTCCTCTCAGCTGCTGACTTCTCTCATTGGAAGCAGGAAGACATGTAACTTGCCGCGTGGAGGGAGAAGACAGATCGTTCTTTGGGGGGTGATGGAAGAAATTCATATTCCACTAAGGAGGGATGTTTAGCTGTCACTACTGTGAAGAACATTTTAATGAGATGAAAAATTCGAGGCTTCATATTGTTCTAAAAGTAAAAAGCGGATACTGCGTCTAATAGAAGGTTATTTGCACTTAGTAATCTTTTATCTTCGCGCTGCAGATGTACCTGCGTCAAACGTTAGAAGTTAATACCAAGCAGCTGTGCACTTTATGATTAAAGAAAACAACTTTTTTTTTTGTTGCAAGTTTTTGGATTAACCAATGGAAAATGAGGGCTGATTTAACTGGACGTTTTCTTTGTGCATTAGAAAGCGTTTCATCATTACACCAAGCTTCTTCCTCAGGTCAAATGAGGTAAAGGAACGCTGCCTTATTATTCCTTTACATATACTATGACTTAGATTAATGAGAACCTTAGCAAAATGTGTTTCTGGGAAGCGTGCGCTCTGGTATTTTATAATAATGTTCAGATTTGTATAAAAACATGAACAGTAATTAAATTCTAGGAAGGAGGGGCTGAATGCTGGGCACAGCTGCCGAGGCCACAGAACTTGATATCTAACCACTCAGCCTATATACTGACGTAGCTGTAGGTGATGCAGAGGTTGTTGTGACTACACTGGGGTCCCTGGGACAGAGGACTTATTTAGGGCCTATTTTCAGCCAGTGGCAGTACATTAGCTCATATCGATGCTACGCTGGTAATAATCACCTTCATATGTTGTTTAGATACTGATAATCATAAAGAAAAAACTTTCTCCTGCTGATATTGCAGTATTGTACTGTGTTAGCCATCAGTATAAGCAAGAAGTTTTGAACCAGGATGATACAATTTTGTTGGCTAAGTTAGAGGTAAACTTTAAAGAGGAACTCCAGTGAAAATCATGTAATAAAAAAAGTGCTTCATTTTCACAATAATTATGTATGAATGATTTAGTCAGTGTTTGCCCATTGTAAAATATTTTAAATCCCTGATTTACATTTTGAAATGTATTAAATGGTGACATTGTTACTGTTGGCAGCTGCTGCATGCTTTTTTGGCAATTTGAAACAGCTGTAAACAGCTATTTCCCACAATGCAGCAAGGTTCACAGACAGGAAACTGCCAAGAGTATGTACTCAGAATTTCTTTGTGGGAGGGGTTTCACCCCAATATCAGTCACACAGCGCCCCCTGATGGCCTGTTTGTGAAAAGGAATAGATTTCTCACGGGAAAGGGGGTATTAGCTACTGATTGGGATAAAGTTTAATTCTTGGTCAGAGTTTTTCTTTAAAGAAAGCTTTCGGCTAATAAGCCTTCTTCAGACTTTGTTCCTGTATATTAACAAGATGTTAAAACACACAGCTTATATACAGTGGGCATTCAGAGGAGAAACATTCTTTTGCAAACATAAATAAATGTAATTAGATTCCTTAACCCCCTTGGCTTATGATTCTTTCCGTATTATAGGGTTTTAAAACGGTGCAATTCTTTTGCATGTTTTAGACCCTAAAACTGGGAAAAAAATCATGATGCTAGAGAGATCTGCAGCAGCTCAGCACTCATTGACCACCCTGTGATCCAGCGCTGCAGTTTTCCCTCCATCCCCCGAGTGGCGCTGTGACCCTATAGTGAAATTGCCAGCTGTCGTCATGACCAAGGGGAAGCAGAGCCTCGGAGGAGAGAAGGAAGAATGGCGGCCGACGTTGGGATCCCCCGGGAGGTGAGTGAAAAACGTGCATTACTCTGCATAGACCTCCGGTGACTACCACAACTTCAGCTCGGAGTTACCACTCCTGGCATGTGTTTTTCCACCCCGAGCTGTACTCGTGATTACTGCTTAGGAGGTTAACTTCAACTTCAGGAGGATCTCAAAGGGATGCTAGCTAATTGATGACAAATAGATAAAACCACTTGTTTGCTAAATGTCCAGTGTATATAAGCTGTGTTTTAACATCTTGCTATATAGAACCAGCACACATGGGTTGATAATTGGCCTGATACGGCAAGCTGATCGATCACACCCCTATCGGTAAACAGTAGTGGTTGATTCCCTACCATACTGCAGTCTTGATTAATCCAGGCATATACAGATTGATTACAGCCCTATATGCCAAGATGATTAGTCCCTCTCCAATTGGAAATCGATCAGATAGTGATTGATTCCTACACCACACTGCACACACAACCTCAATAGATTTTTGCAGAAATCTATCAAGCATCCATTGAACCACTATCATTGTACTTTGTCAATGCCGTGCAATGCTAGGCATCTATCGATCTACCTCCACTCCCACCCCGTCCACACGCACAGACATTTTCCATTGTATCCGATCACACTTTTGATCGATTTACTCAATCGAATTACACAAAATCAATTGAAAGTGCATCAGTTTGTTGGGGGCCTGGGGCAATAAATGTCTAGCTTTGGAACACAGTAGGAATCTGTCAATCATCGAACATCTAGCGTAGGCAAATCACTTCAACACAATACAACAGAGGATTGCCCCCTTCCCTTCTCTATAGCGCAGAACATACTGCTCAATTAACGTTTTTCCCTAAACTATCACCTAAACCAATCATTTCAGTTGGCAGTAACCCATTGTGTGTACATAGCGTTGAACACAGGATTTGTCAGGCAGAATTACAGATCTTTTGGCAGATGAAGAGCTGTATCTATTGATTTTCACCCTTATATTTAGCCGTCTTGCTAGAGTTGAGTTTTAATTTAGTTCCCTGTTTTTGTTCCGTCTCCAAATGCATTCCATAAATAGCTTGATGTTTATTTGGACGTTTATACACCTCCCCCCCCCCCCCCCCCCTCCTCGGGACTCTCTGTAGATTGGGATACAATCCTGTTGTCAAGGACGTTTCTTGCCATAGGCAGCAGCCTTGCCTAAGGGGCCACTTGCGGGCGGGGACAGGGCCGCGCCACGCACACCGTTCTTTATAGAATTCTTATACACAACAACCGGTCACATGAGGAAAGAAAACTGCAGAGTAAATATAAGTCAAAGAGGTCACAGAGTACAATGTTAACACCTCTCCAATCCCAATACTTTATTAACACCTAAATGGGTACCCCTGATTAGCATAAAAATGGCAGTATTAATTAGTATAATTATAATACGTCAGGTGCTATTAATCTACTTATTAAGACTATGCATGTTTTTTTCAGATTTGTTGAGTGTAAATAACTCCATATTCCTGTGTCAGAACACAGCCAAGGAGAGACCCAGGCTATACGGGAACTTTGTAATGTTCTGTGCAGCAGAATGTTTCCATATCACGGGAGAACAATATTTTAATCTCCTTTTTTCTTATAAGTGAAATATTGAAACACAAATTAAAATTTTTTTTTTTTATTGTTTTTGTTTTTTTTTCTAAAAGCATATGATGTATTTATTTTATTTTTTTTAACCCCTGCATACTCCTGTAGCAGATGTGGTATTGTAATGGAATTTCACTTTGTTAGAATCTATTATAGTGGGATAAAAAGCCTGAAAAAAGTGAAATAAATAAACCAATAAGAAATTATGTATTTACAGTACAACCTATTCTGTTGTATTTAGTGTTCACTGTCAGATTTAAGGTAAATGTAATATGAAAAAAGAAAAGAGTAATTCTGCTGGTTTCCATCTTTACTGTTTCTCTGTGGCACCAAAAGTGACATCACTTCCGCCCTTTTTTTTTTAACCCAGCTCAGTGTTAGTTCACTGCCTGTTTTACAGATTCCTGTCCCTCCCACAGCAAATATCACCTAGATAGCAGGGTTATATCGCTGTGTAAACTCTTCAAAGGGAGGGAGAAATTCAATTACCTTGCCATAGTGTCATTATTTTATCTGAAATGGGAAGTATCTGTTATTTGCATTTTGTGATAAGATTGTTACTGCATCTTAAAGTGCACCAGAGCTGAACTAAGTAGAAACATGTATACATACCTGTGGCTTCCTCCAGCCCAATCTGCTCGGATCGCTCCCACGCCACCGTCCTCCGCTTTCCCCGCAGCTTCAGTACCGGGTCCCGTCACTTACGTCGGTCGGCTCCAGTCTACGCAGGAGAAGTGCGCTGTTTGCGTATCTCTCCAGCAGGGCAGGACGGTGGCGTGGGAGCGATGCGAGTGGATGGGGCTGGAGGAAGCCACAGGTATGTATAAATCTTTTTATTCATTTGAGCTCTGAGTCCCTTTAAAAAAAAAAGACTTCCCACAATCCTGTTGTCACTGCACAGTTCAGCAAAGGCACAAAGACCTGGTTACATTTAAAGGGACCTATTTTAGAAAAGGGATTTGCATATGTATTTCGGGAGCTAACTGTTATTAGACAATGTTTTGTTTTTGGCTGGCGGATAACTGTTGTATACACACTGTACTTATTTTCACAACACTACCTACTACCTAGGTAAGCAACGCGCGTAACTAAGGAAGGCACGAGCGCTGCTAGGTAAGGCGTGCATAGCGCACACTTCTTCACATTAAGCTGCGCTGCTAAACCGGAGCTAAATGAATCAAGCCTATAATTGCATATTTTTAACAATGTTCATTAATAAATTATTTAGCCACTGTTTTCCCATTCTCACATTTATTAGTGATGGCGTTATTTAGACAGACATCAAATTTCCAAATTTTAATAATGGCTTCATATTTTTAGTGTGTAAGAATATTAACTTCTTAACATCCGGAGCGGCAGCCCCGGGATCGAGCACGCTGATGCTCCGCCCCGTCAGCAGTCTCCCATCGGTGATCGCCGCTAGGGATTGGTAGATGCTGAAGCCGCTGTCAATATACTTTCAATACGATCTACGGCAGCGCTGTACTAGGGACAGCTGTGTGACACGACTGTCCCCTCTGGAGGCAGGGAAGCGATCCGCTGAAACCTATGTCAGCTGATTGGCTGGCGGGGGGAGGGAGGGGGAGATAGAAAAAAAAACTAACAAAATTTATTGTTAAAATAAATTAAAAAAATGTATTTAAAAAAAAATAAACATCCTGGGAGCGATCACAGCCCACCAACAGAAATCTCTGTTGGTGGGCAGAAAAGGGGGGGATCACTTGTGTGCTGAGTTGTACGGCCCTGCAGCGAGGCCTTCAAGCTGCAGTGGCCTCAATTGTACAAAATAGCCTGGTCACTAGGGGGGTGTAAGCCCAGAGTCCTCAAGTAGTTAAAGAAGTTGGAGGTTTAAAGAGGGAAAGAACTGAATATAACTTGAATAAAATTGTTTATTTTACACAGTATGATTTTACACATTTTTAAGACGGTGTTTACCCATAAAAAAAAATCCTCAGCTGATTTACATTCTTACATTTATAACAGATGTATACATCTTTATTGCTAGCAGGTACATCTCTGCGTAATGTTTGTTTGATGCATGTTCCAGAGTGAACAGAAACAACACCTGGTGTCCCAGAGTACACTGGGAGAAAAAGGCTTCATGACATCAAAGGCTAGGCCAAGCATCACTGGCAAGGCGTGGCTACATACCAATATTCAGCAATATAAAAATATAGGAAGTGTTTGTGTTACTGAAACGAGGATAGTTATCGTAAAATTGTGTTTCCTGAACAATTTAGTACTTTCTTCTATATGTCATTGCGGTGCCTCTTTAAAAATCTGCTTTCCTAGTCAAAATCCCGCTATCTGTCCTGTCAGACCATCTTAGAACCGTGTAGGTGGACAACGGCTGTGAATAGATTATATCTCTTTCGAAACAAACTCCAAAACTGTTACTTTAATTATGTTCTTATGGACATCAATCAAAAATTACAATCAATTTTAATTTTCAAATTTCCCTTTCAGTGTGTTTTGTCACGGCGTTCCAACGCGGCCAGTGACAGATAATCCAACGTGACAGAAACATCATTGAATTTCAAACAATGTGGGTCAGCAGATTTATTTAATTAAAAGCACAGCCAGTAAAAACAGTTTGCTTGTTGATCCAGTGAATATAAATGAATCTGCGAGGGTCCCCCTCCCTTCCCCAACCACCTCCAACACGCTGCATCCGATCGCCGCTTCACCCAATCTCAGCCAAAGATGATTAAATGTCGTTTTATTCATATTAATTAAGGTATCAATTTAAGAGCTTCATGAAAATTTAATTTAAATTCCGAAGGCTGTGTACGGCTTTATCAGATGACTGATAAGACGCGTTTTATTAATGAAAATATTCCGCCTGATGAAAAAGACGGGCGCTGGTAGGTAATTGATAGGAAATAATATGGACGTTCGCTAAACTACGCATAATGGACATCGCAGTGACAAGACACAGAAAACTCAAAGCAAAAAACATCAACAAACACAACAACAACAAACAAAACCATCAACGTAATTTCAGACACTAAGTGCTTAATTGGACTTGTGAGAAGTTCTCACTTCTGTGGTCACTGATAAAGTTTACTACTTCAAAACCGGTAATGGAATGAGAAAATAAAATGGCCGTGCGTTATATGTCAGTAGGAAGGGCATACGGAAATGATTCAGGGAAAAACAAAAAAACAACAATAATTAATGTTAAGGATGTTGTAATATACAAACATAAAAATTGTAAAAAATGAAGTCTCAAAAATATATGTAACCCCCCCCCCCCTTTAAAAAAAAAGTCCCCCATTTTTTTTTCTTTTTACCTGGTCCGGTTTTTTTTGCAAGTAGTGCAGTAACTGTAACTAGCACGCTTATTTCAGCATGCAAATAATATAAAGCTTCCTATTTCGGATAAGATAAGGACACTGCGACCCCCTCCCTTTGAAGAGTTTACACAGTGGTGTAAGCCTGTTGCTTAGGTGATGTTTTCTGGGGTAGAGACATTGAGCCTTTTTTACCTTTCCAAGCTCCAAGCTTACCAATTTACCTTTCCAAGCTCCAGCGGGGGTGCTGTTGTGGCTCTTCTGATGGAGATAGGCGAAAATAGCCGATCTCCGTCGGGTCCACTTTACTGCGCAGGAGACTTGCAGGAGACTTGCGCCTGCGCAGTAGGCTATTTTCGCCCATCTCCGTGGGAAGAGTGGATACTGCGCCTGCGCTGGAGCCTGAGAGGTAAATATTTACATCGCCGCAGCTCCGGGAGGATTTTCGCCACCGCCGTGGGACACAGGAGGACAGGGGGAAGCTTCAATAGGATCCGGAGGCTTCTCCCACCCAAGGTGAGGACCCCCCAGGAGAGTTTTTTTCATTACAGATTTTCTTTAATGTGGACAACACATGGCATGGGAGGTGATTATTGTGGACGCGGGGACCTCATGGTTCCTGTACAAGAAATACAATAATGTGGTGTTTAGTGTTTGGTGATGGCACCTAGTCACAAGTAACTGGATGCAGCGGGGTGTGCAGTTTTGCAATCAGCATGATTCACCCTCGTAGTGCCTAACACAATCTCATCTTCCTAGTGCCTACCCCTGACCCACCCTCCTAGTGCCTATTACTAACCCAGCCTCCTAGTGCCTAGAAGATGTCAGTGCTATATAAATACATAATAATAACATGGTAGGACATTAGACTATGACTATGGTGGGATTAGAGTGTGAGCCCCTCTGAGGACAGTCAGTGACATGACTATGTACTCTGTAAAGTGCTGCAGAAGATGTCAGTGCTATATAATAATACTATGGTAGGAGATTAGACTATGACTATGGTAGGATTAGATTGTGAACTCCTCTGGGGATAGTCAGTGACATGACTATGTACTCTGTAAAGTGCTGCAGAAGATGTCAGCGCTATATAAATACATAATAATAATATGGTAGGACATTAGACTATGACTATGGTAGGGATTAGATTGTGAGCTCCTCTGAGCACAGTCAGGGACATGACTATGTTCCCTGTAAAGTAAAGTGCTGCAGACGATGTCAGTGCTATATAAATACATAATAAATAATTTGGCAGGGCAGTAGACTATGTAAAGTGCTGCAGAAGATGTCAGTGTTATATAATACACTCTATAAATACACAATTTACTCTGCAAAGTGCCCCCCCCCCCATGGGCGTAGCCATACCCAGTGGCCGCATGTTTGCTAGTTAGACATTTAAACCAGTACTTTTATCTCTAGAAGTCTACTTGAGAACTGAAGGTAGCATTTGGGCAGTCTGCACACCGAGCAATCAGATGGCGTATTTACATCTGTGCTGGGAGAAGATTTTAACATCCTTTTTTATAGATTTGCCTGGAGTTATAAAAAACAAAACAAAAAACTTTTGCTGGCAGTTGACACAAGTTAAGTCAATGTGTTTTTTATGAGGTTATCTCATCGCTTTGCCGCGCCGGTGAGGGTGGCGGGAGGGAAATGAGTGACAGTCACACTAAACACACTTTTATTTTGTTTGGTGTTTCTTTGTCTTTGTGGGTTTTTGTGAAGTGTTCCCCGCTTGCTTCTCCTTGTGGGACAACAATGGGGAACGTTATTAAGAGCGTTATTGGATTATGCAGACAAAACGGATGATTGTTCGCCAAGCGGAGGACGCGGGCTACATTGATGTCTGCTTTACAATTGGATGCCTGCGAGCGACGATCGCCTCTTACCGCAGTGTCTCTCTCTCTACTTTTCACTTTTTTTCTTCTTTGAGACATAATTTGTTTTCCTTTTATACTTTTTTATTGTTTTGTGTCACTTGTCAAGAGTTGCCGGCTCAGGAAATCTGCATTTATTGCTTCTCTCCTCTCCACCTGAAAAACAGGAGGTTTCTGGGGATCGCTCAGCCGATTCAAGTGGCCCTGTCACGTACTGGCTGTTCCTGTTGAGGCATAAGGCCCTGATTCCAATAAACTTTTTCTCAAGTTTCTAATCTATCAGAAAAATTATCTTTTCAACACGTAGCAAGTGGAAAAATACTAAACAAGAGTTACAAAAGTAATGTCTAGTTCTGGTTAACGTTTGACAGCTTAAAGTAAACCTGAGATTGTAGAATGAAAAGATTGTATACTCACCTGGGGCTTCCTCCAGCCCCATGAGCTCGGATGCGTCCCTCGCCGTCCTCCCCAGTGGCTCCGTTCGTCCCCAATCAGCCACAGTAATCTGGCTCAGTCATGCCAGACGGCTCTTCTGCGCATGCGCGGCTCCTCTGCGCATGTACAGAAGAGCCAACCAGCGCAACTTAGCCAGATTTCTGGAACCGATACAAGGAGGCACTCGAGAGGACGGCGAAGGGACGTATCGGTGCTCCTGGGGCTGGAGGAATCTCGGGGTAAGTACCAAATTTTTTTCTTCTGTGATCTCAGGTACACTTTAAAGAGGCCCTGTAGTGACATATAGCAGAATTCAGTAAATGATTCAGGATCCACACTTTTATGGTAATTTTCCTGGTTTCAGCATCAGAAACACTTCCTATATCTGTATATTGCGGTGTATTGGTATGTAACCATGCCCTCCCAGTGATACTTAGCCTAGGCTGTTTGACTAGATGGAATTCTCCTCTCAGTGCATTCTGGGAGACCAGGCCGTTCTCAGAAACAAACATTCTGTAGAGATCACCTGATAGCAATAAAAGATGTTGCCGCCAATGATAAAGTTTAGAAAGTCAGAGTGAGGAAAGATTCTACAATCGGCAAACACTAAATAATTCATACATTAATATTTAAAATAAATAAATACATTCTATTAATTACGTTATTTTCACTTAAGATCCTCTCTAAGCCTTGTACACATACCAGATGGTTCTCAGCTGCTCCTGGCGTCTCTGCCCGAGAATATAATGATTTTCTCATACGAGTGCAAGACGACCCTATTGTTCTCCTACTCAGCCTGTAGGCTAGCGACACATCTGTACAAACTCAGCACCGAGCGGTTGCCGGAGAGCTCCTGTCCCGATCAGAGGGGCCTAACAATAGCTCCTACAACCCCTGTGATCATGGAGAAAGGGCCCAAGGGCTAGGGGGGCCGCTTCTGTGGTGAGATGCACAACATGACATCAGAAGCTTCATCCATTACCTGTTGGTCGGGTCCAATCTCTGCAGGTCATGTGACTTGCATCAGGCGCCACACGGAGTTACTCTGTGCAGCTACGCCACTGTGCCGCTGCTGTACTTGATGAGTATCCGGAACTGTAATGGAGGATTGAACGTCATCCCAATCAGCAGCTGATACCCCCTTTCCTGTGTGAAATCTTTACCTTTTCTTGAATAGATCGTCAGGGACGTCTGTGTAGCTGATACTGTGGTGAAACCCCTCCCACAGTGTGATGTCAGGACCATGGTCCTGACAGTTTCCTGTCTGTAAACAGTGTTGCATTGTGGGAAACAGCTTTTTACAACTGCCAAGCAATCAGTATCGCCCTCTGTGCATATGTGTATCAATAAAAACAACAGCCTATCGCATTGTTAGGGGGTGGGGTTATAGATAATGGCAGCTGGTGCTGTCTGCTTTTAACATGTCTGCCAGTAGTAAAGATGATGACCTGCAAGCTCATTGTGGATGAAAGACTATGAAAAAATTACATGGTCACGACCAATCATTTCTTGATCTCTCTTTTATTTTTAACTTCTCACTTTGCAATATATTAATTTATTTTTTCTCCTTTTCATTAAAGTTGCAGTTCTCATTTTACACGTAGCAGGAAGAGTCTGTAAAGTGTCAGAATCTACAGCAGAAGTGTAGTGAGCTGACCCCAGAGGTCACCAGGTGATATGTGAGGTCAGCAGTTGACCCAGCCGCCAACTACCACTTACAACTGAGATATCACTTCTGTGTGGAGTTGAAAACCTGATTTGCCGTTTGCCATCTCCCGCCCCAATGTATCTCTTCATTCTATAGAACCTGTTTCCCGCGGTCTGTAAAATCTGTTTCTTTCGCTATTTGCCTTTGCGAATTGCTTGATTTTCCCCAGCGCAGAATACATAATTGACCTTCAGACACAGACCCGAAATAATGTATTCCTGGGGAAAAATGCAATTGTAGAATATGATAATTCCCGCCTTTGAAGATCAGCAATTGTCAGGCGGAGGGAGAGTATTAGGGGTTTCCTGTTGATTTTGATATTGTAATTTTTCAGCTTATTCAATTTAAGTCACCGATTTCACGCCGAGAGATTTTGGCCCGTTTTAGAGCTCTTTCCTCAATTTATCTTGTGTGGAATCAACAATTTCTTGGCTTTCAGATCTGAGAATTATATGAAGGAGAGAAGGTGATATTGCGATATTAATATAAGGAAGCGTCGCAGAGCCGTATGAAGCGAGGGATGGGCCACCATCTCTCGTGCGCCGTATTGTTCCTGGCGTTAAAGGGAAGCTCCGACCTGAACTGACATGAAATGACTCATCTATCGAGCTCTTTTATCTTACAGATAGGCCAGAAGTTTAGATTTTTTGTTTAGCCAATAAATGATATGATCATGATTCAAAATTTCCTCTCTTTAGAATACAAGCTCTAGTCTGCAGCAATGTTTAGCTACTAAGATTAGGAATTACATACACAGTGTTTCTCTCCCTCCTGCCTCTCCCTCTACCCTTGCTTGTAGAGTGGTTAGCCACAGGCTGGGGGCTGGAATGATTTGTCTGTGATCTGTCCACACAGGAGCAACTTGCTAGCAGGTAAGGATTAATGCATGCCAGGAAACTAGCCAAATACATCTGTAGGTAACTTTTCTTCAATAATAGCACCATCATTTGGACAATCTGCTCGGCTCAAACGCCTCTCAGTTCTGTTTGTGCTGTTTTTATATTGGTTCCTATCAATGCTGAACTAGTTAGTCGTAATTTTATCATCTGAGTTAGGCAAAATTTATCTAAAGCTTGCCATACAAACATGGATTTTGATCACGCAAATGGGCCTCACCATCCAGCTATTAAAGGGAACCTTAACTGAGAGGGATATGGCTGTTTCCTTTTAAACCATACCAGTTACCTGGCCATCCTGCTGATCTATTTGGCTGCAGTAGTGGCTGAATCACACACCTGAAAAAAGCATGCAGTTAATCCAGTCTGACTTCAGTCAGAGCACCTGATCTGCATGCTTGTTCAGGGGCTGTGGCTAAAAGTATTAGAGTCACAGGATCAGCAGGAGAGTCAGGCAACTGATATTATTTTAAAAGGAAAAATCCATATCCTTCTCAGTTTAGGCTCCCTTTGTGCACCCCCAAAAATGTGAAGCTGGAGCCGACCCTGATCCAGACTTTTCCGTTTGACGAGGTAAGTATCTACAGATTTTCTTTAAAATGCTAAACCTCTTGATTAAGACCTGCCGACGCCTATGGGCGTTAGCTGGTCGTTAAGTGGTTAAGTGACCCTCCGGACTAAAAATCTACTCGGCAGCACTGAAAAGGCTTGGTGTTTCTTTAACAGTTTCACAGCATCAGAACTTTGTTTTTCTTACCAAAGCATCATTTTTAGCTGCATCTTTAGCTAAGCTCCACCCATCAAAGAAAACTGGCTGGGCTTTTTTTCCCTGATGCTGTGCAAAGCATGATGGGATTTCCTATGTTGTTATTCACATTGCCTAGCAACTGGGAGGGGTGATCAGCACACAGGACAGTTGGAACTGTGTCTCATGCTCCCTGTCACCTCCTTTCAACCAAAAAGATGGCTGCCCCATGAAATCAAACATTTCCCTGTTCTTTTAAAACAGGGTGGATAAGAGATTATATTAACCATCTATTTTAATTAACATAACTAATGTAACTTAATGACAGTATGTTTGTTTAGGCGGAAGTTCCTCTTTAAGCAAATGGAAAATAAAACTTGCAATAATCCATAATAATTTTCCTTTTTTTCAGTATAAAGTGACAGAACATCTATGCTGTGTTGGGTATCCTGTTCAGTAAAAGCTGTATGGATAGTGTATTACCGACTTTATATAACATCACAAACCGCGGTCCGTGAGAATCTCTAATATAACCAAACGCAAGTCTTCCCGGGGGAGCCGCCTAAAAATGCCGGCATGACATAAGAGCGTTCTAAAAATTCCCCGACCATAAATAATCCTTGGCTCCTTTTTCTTTATATATCCACTTTCTTTATGAATAATTAAAGGTTGGATATTAAACTGCAACACAAACGATAAACGTATTGGACGTACCTGCAATCAGCAGTACGCAGCATGCGCCGCTATCAACGTCCGGCATTTAACCGGTTGGAGAATTGGCTCCGGTGCGCGGCAATGCTTCCCCATTCTTGGCGGGGGGAGAGGGGTGGTGGTAATATATGAAGATGTCAGTAGTATGGAGTAAGGAGGACACATAGGGAGTTTGTGAATTCAGAATAAAATAAAGATATTCTCCAGCTCATAAACACTTGGCCCGGGGCCGTACGGTTTATCTGTGTTCGGGGAGACATTTATAGGCTTGTATATATAGGATTTCCTTGCGCTTGTGCCTTGCGCCTCTTATATATGCGCTCTTTAGCAGGGATAGCAGAACGGTATATAGGTCAAATGAGATGAGATGTAATAGTTAAGTGTGCCTGCAAGCGGAGGCCTAAAGGGGGAGGAGCTGTGGGGAAGATGAAAAGCGTAAAGCTGAAAGGGGCGATAATGATTTAAGTTTCCCTCAAGTAATATCGGTTATTGCAGTTAATTTCCAAACACAGTTTTATTTTTATTTTGCTTATAATCTCGAGAACGCTTTCACACATGGTGCGGCGCAATGCTCCTGTGGCATGAGACCCGCCTCAGAACAACCGCACCATTTCTACTTGCACATTACCCTGCAGCACACTGTGCAAGGCTGGATTTATACTTTTTACACCTCTAGGCCAACTTTCTTGCAGCTCCCCTTTCCATGTGCAGCACCCCGCTCCTGTTCCCTGTGCAGACCCCCTCTTCCATGTCTAACATTCATGTACAGCAGCCCCTTTTAAAAAGAACCCGAGGTGGGGTTCTGACAATGCTATCTACACACAGAGGCTGGGTCTGCCTTTACAGCCCAGCCTCTGTTGCTATCCAGATCCCCTCTAAGTTCCCCCTGCGCTCTGCTATGCCCAATAAATCACAGCCGCGCTGTGCGGGCTGTGTTTACCTATGCAGTGCAGTTTCTAGGCTAAAATGCACCCAGGGCGAGGGTGTAAAAATTGCGCCCCCCCCCCCCCCCGAAGCAAGGTATGGGTGCCCACAGTGTAGGTTAGCCAGGTCTAGTTGCACTCAGTATAGATTCCCCCAGAATAGGTACCTCAGTATAGGTAGCCAGCTATAGGTCCCCCCAGTATAAGTAGCCAGGCATAGGTGAGTCAGTATAGTTGCCTCCGGTATAGGTTAGCCAGGTAGGTGCCTCCAGTATAGGTAGCCAGTATAGTTGCCCACAGTATAGCTTAGATAGGCAGGCGTCCCCGGTATAAGTTAGATAGTTAGGTGCCCCCACTACAGGTTAGCTAGGTGGGTGCCTCTAATATAGGTAGCCAGAATAGTTGCCCCCCGCATAGGTTAGATAGGTAGATGCCCCCAGTATAGGTTAGTTAGGTAGGTGCCTCCAATATAGGTAGCCAGTATAGTTGTCACCTGTATAGACTAGCTAGGTAGGTAGGTGCCCCCAATACAGGTTAGATAAGTTAATGCTCCCACTATAGGTTAGATAGGAAGGTGCCCCCCAGTATAGGTTAGGAAGGTGCCGCCCAGTATAGGTTAGATAGGTAGCTGCCCCCCAGTATAGGTTAGATAGGTAGCTGCCCCCAGTATAGGTTAGATAGGTAGGTGCCCCCCAGTATAGGTTAGATAGGTAGCTGCCCCCCAGTATAGGTTAGATTAGGTAGCTGCCCCCTCAGTATAGGTTAGATTAGGTAGCTGCCCCCCAGGTTAGATAGGTAGCTGCCCCCCAGTATAGGTTAGGTAGGTGCCCCAGTATAGGTTAGATAGGTAGCTGCCCCCAGTATAGGTTAGATAGGTAGCTGCCCCCCAGTATAGGTTAGATAGGTAGGTGCCCCCCAGTATAGGTTAGATTAGGTAGCTGCCCCCTCAGTATAGGTTAGATTAGGTAGCTGCCACCCAGTATAGGTTAGATTAGGTAGGTGCCCCCCAGGATAGGTTAGATAGGTAGCTTCCCCCAGTATAGGTTAGATAGGTAGCTGCTCCCCAGTATAGGTTAGATAGGTAGCTGCCCCCCCAGTATAGGTTAGATAGGTAGGTGCCCCCCAGTATAGGTTAGATAGGTAGGTGCCCCCCAGTATAGGTTAGATAGGTAGGTGCCCCCCAGTATAGGTTAGATAAGGTAGCTGCCCCCTCAGTATAGGTTAGATAAGGTAGCTGCCCCCTCAGTATAGGTTAGATTAGGTAGGTGCCCCCCAGTATAGGTTAGATTAGGTAGGTGCCCCCCAGTATAGGTTAGATTAGGTAGGTGCCCCCCAGTATAGGTTAGATTAGGTAGCTGCCCCCCAGTATAGGTTAGATAGGTAGGTGCCCCCCAGTATAGGTTAGATTAGGTAGGTGCCCCCCAGGATAGGTTAGATAGGTAGGTGCCCCCCAGGATATGTTAGATAGGTAGCTGCCCCAGTATAGGTTAGGTAGGTGCCCCCCATGATGGAGGGGGGAGCCGCAGCCGCGGGGAGGGCAGCCCGACCTCTCCCTCCCTCTCCCCGGGCCGCCCTCCATGCGATCCCCCCTCGGACGGAGTGCAGAGTAATGCGCAGGGAAGCGCTACAGAAAACTACTCACCTCGCTGGCTCCAAGCGCTGCTCTCTCGCCGCCAGTCTCATCTCTGCCTACACGCTGATACACACACACACGCTGCTAAACAGGAAGCAGCGTGTGTGTATCAGCGTGTAGGCAGAGATGAGACTGGCGGCGAGAGAGCAGCGCTTGGAGCCAGCGAGGTGAGTAGTTTTCTGTAGCGCTTCCCTGCGCATTACTCTGCACTCCGTCCGAGGGGGGATCGCATGGAGGGCGGCCCAAGGAGAGGGAGGGAGAGGTCGGGCTGCCCTCCCCGCGGCTGCGGCTCCCCCCTCCATCACAGCGCCCCCCTCCCAGCAGCGCCCCGGGCGGCGGCACGCTCCGCACGGGGGTAGAAACGGCCATGTACCTATGTACTGTCAGTCTCGGCTGCTCCCCCGCCTCATACATAGCTCCAGTCCCGCCCGCGTCCCTTCCCTCCAATCAGCGGGGAGGGAAGGGACGCGGGCGGGGACCGGAGCTATGCAGGAGGCGGGGGGAGCAGCACACTGACACTATAGAGGTAAACACAGCCCGCTGCGTCACGCTGCGTGTCGACAGCACGGCTGTGATTTATGGGGGATAGCAGAGCGCAGGGGGGCTTAGGGGGGGATCTGGATATCAACAGAGGCTGGGCAGTATAGGCAGACCCAGCCTCTGTATGCGGATAGCATTGTTAGAACCCCACCTAGGGTTCTCTTTAAAGTGGACCTGAACTCTTGCACAGGACTGAAGAAATACATAGAGAAATTCACCCTGTATGTATTTAGAGAGTTTAGCCTGTTTAATTCCCACTCATTTGTGTCTAATCACCAGTTGTAATCTGATCTCTCCCCTGTGTCACATGACTGCCGATGGCAGAGATGGCAGATAAGATAATTTGAAAGCACAGGCTGTAAACAATATGTCTGCTTCCATGAATCAGGAAGTAGAAACAGCGCAGATTTATTTTAGGATTTGTATCGGCTGTAACAAAGACATATTTTTCTGCAAAGGTTATTATGCTGTTGTGTATCTTTTAGAGCAGAGAGGAAGTTCTGAGTTCAGGTCCGCTTTAATTATATGCAAATCCCTTGGGCTGCAGCTCCCTGTTGCTATCTATTGCACCTTATTTGCAACTTTTGTATTCCATTTGCAGCAACTCCTCTTCTATGTCCAGCCGCCCCTCAGCCAGGTGCTGCCCAAGGCCTGGGCCTTTGCGGTCTTCCCAGAAATCCAGCCCTGACAATGCGCCAACAGGGTAATATGCATAGCTCCGCCCCCGTCTGGATTTGGGCGCAAGTTCTTGGCAATAGTTAAAATATCAGTGCTGTTACCGATATTCTACCATCAGCTTACTTATACCCCACACTAACCTCCCTACCTGTGCCTAACACTAACCCCCACAACTACACCTAAAATTAATCCCCCACCAATACCAAACACTAACCTGCTACCTACACTGAACATCAACCTCCCCCCTACCTACATCTGACACTAACCCCCCAACCTACGCCTAACCTCGTAGCATAGCTGCTCATTGTTTTGAAGTTACACTTAGGTGGAAAAAAAAACTTATAATACGGTAAATTGTATGTGTAATACAGATAATTAAAAGAACATTAATAGCAAAACAAGAGTCTCATGTTTTTATTTTCAGTTATATATAACATTTCATCATTCTGTCATATTTGCAATTACAAACCACACACTGTATTTTAATCAATGAAACAGAGCAGATCTAATGACTATTTGAACTTCCCTGCAGTAAAACCTTATCTGAAGCGGCCTTTCACTGTTTTTTTTGTCGTAAAAAAGCTTCAGAAAACAGCATTGTAGCCAACCCAAATTGGGTGGAAGAGCTCAGAGAAGCTCTTTTGCATACAAAACAAGCAAAGTTTCTTAAGGGGACACTTAAACCAGGAATAAAAAAATCAGTTTTACTCTCCTGGGGCTTGTACCAGCCCCCTCCAGCCGCCCCGTGCCCTCGCAGTCACTCACACAGCCACAGGTCCTCTGGCCACGCATATTTTTCTTTGCGTTCCCGTCCGCAATAGCGTCCTGCGCCTGTGCAGGACGCTATTGAGGATGAGAAAATGAAGAAGGATACGCAGGGCCAGGCCTGTGTAGGTTCAGAAAGCCCGCCGACACCATGAGTGACTACGACGGCGCGGAACGGCTACAGGGGGGCTGGTAGAAGCTCCAGGCAAGTAAAACTCATTTTTTTATTCCTGGCTTAAAGAGACACTGAAGCGAGAATAAATCTCGCTTCAGTGCTTATATTCAGCAGGGGCATGTGTGCGCCTGCTAGACCAATTTGGTCGTATATTTTGCTGCTCCTCAGGCGCATCGCAGTCTATCAGTGGCGCATCGCCGCCTCTCCCCCGCCCCTCTCAGTGAAGGAAGACTGAGAGGGGCGGGGGAGAGGCGGAGATACACGCTGACAGACGCGCGTGAGACAGGGCTGCGGCGGTTAGCCCTGCCTCTATGCGGAAGAGGGGATGCTCTGCACGGAGGGGGATTTGGGGGTGAAGGGACCCCCGTTTAGTGGCGCGATAGCGGCGGTTTAGCAGGGGCACGCATGCCCCTGCTATCTATGAGGTCTGAAGCGAGATTTATTCTCGCTTCAGACTTTCTTTAAGTGTCCCTTTAACTCTTCCTGTAATGGAAACAATATGAGATAATTTTTTGCTACTAATGTATTTCTTAGCTGTACTGCACATACAAATCATTACCTCACAAGTTAATTTTCACTTCAAATTCCCTTTAAGTCTGGTGTGACTGCAGCCCGTCTGGTGGTTTCACACGGTAGCTCTGGAATATTGATAGGTCATATTTCATATTTAACAGCTCAAAAAAAGGAAACACATTTCATTTTATTACTGTATGTAATAAATAGATTTAAAAGAAAAAAAAAAAACACAGTATACATTGCCTTGAAAGCGTGTTGATTTAGGCAAGAAATCGATTTTGTGAATGTGAATTAATTACATGTTAAGTAGAGGGAAAGTAGGAAGATTTGTCTTCATTAGATGGATTAGGTTTTGATGTGCGCACTGTCAGAGGATGGAGAGAGACTCATCATGGGAAAATTGCTGCAAGAATCCTGCTGGAGAGAGAATGGAGATTAGTTACATGTCATCACTTTACAACACAACACCGTGGATTCGTCCTGCAAGATCAGTCTACACGTTACGTATTATGGATTCATAGAAAAGAATTATTTCATACATGGCACACCAGGGGGTAGATTTACAGAGCTCATCTCGGGAGTTATCTCTCCTTACTTATTTTTCACCTAATCTATGAAATGCATTTTCAGTAATCTATGAAATGCGTTTTCAGTCATCTATGAAATGCGTTTTCAGCAGCAGAGTTTGGAGGAGCATGTTGTCAGGTTCTGGGGGAGAACACATGTGGAGATATGGTTAGAGGGCAGGTAATTGAGCACATATTGGAGTTCTGGGGGTAGGTACAACATGTATGCAGATATGGGTGGTGGCCTGGTAGTTGTGTTTGGTGGACTACATAAGGGGATTCTGGGGGAAGGTACAACAGGTATGCAGATATGGTTGGAGGACACGTAGTTGTGTTTGAAGGAGCACATAGTGAGGTTCTGGGGGAATGTACAACATTTATGTAGATATGGTTAGAGGACCAGCAGTACATGTATGTTACACATGGAAGAGGGGGCTGCACACGGAATAGGGGGGCATTGCTGCACATGGAAGGGGAACCCCAACACACTTAGCCTTGGGACCTGAAAAAGTATAGATCTGGCCTTGGCTGTAAATGGATGTTACACATGGAAGAGGGGGCAGCACATGGAATGGGAGGGGCTGCTGTACATTACTGTTACACATGGAAGAGGGGGCTGTACTTGGAATGGGAGGGGGGCTGCTGTACATGGATGTGACACATGGAAGAGGGGGCTGCACATGGAATGGGGGGGGGGCTGCTGTACATGGATGTTACACATGGAAGAGGGGGCTGCACATGGAATGTGAGGGGCTGCTGTACATGGATGTGACACATGGAAAAGGGGGCTGCACATGGAATGGGAGGGGGCTGCTGTACATGGATGTGACACATGGAGGAGGGGGCTGCACATGGAATGGGAGGGGGCTGCTGTACATGGATGTTACACATGGAAGAGGGGGCTACACATGGAATGGGAGGGGCTGCTGTACATGGATGATACACATGGAAGAGGGGGCTGCACATGGAATGGGAGGGGCTGCTGTACATGGATGTTGCACATGGAATTGGAGGGGCTGCTGTACATTGATAAAACACATGGAAGGTGGGTAATGTACATGGAATGGCAGGGGGATACTGTACATAATGTTACACATGGAAGAGGGGGCTGCACATGTATTGGGAGGGGCTGCTGTACATGGATGTTACACATGGAGGAGGGGGCTGCACATGGAATGGGAGGGACTGCTGTGCATTGATGTTACACATGGAAGAGGGGGCTGCACATGGAATGGGAGGGGCTGCTGTACATGGATGATACACATGGAAGAGGAGGCTGCACATGGAATGGGAGGGGCTGCAGTACATGGATGATACACATGGAAGAGGAGGCTGCACATGGAAAGGGAGGGGCTGCTGTACATGGCTGATACACATGGAAGAGGGGGCTGCACATGAAATGGGAGGGGGCTGCTGTACATGGATGTTACACATGGAGGAGGGGGCTTCACATGGAATGGGAGGGGCTGCTCTACGTAGATGTTACACATGGAAGAGGGGGCTGCACATGGAATGGGAGAAGCTGCTGTACATGGATGATACACATGAAAGAGGGGCTGCACATGGAATGGGAGGGGCTGCTCTACGTAGATGTTACACATGGAAGAGGGGGCTGCACATGGAATGGAAGAAGCTGCTGTACATGGATGTTACACATGGAAGAGGGGGCTGCACATAGCATTGAAGGGGGGCTGCTGCACATGGACCAGAGACACACATAATATAAGCGAGCACCATACAACCAAGCTTGGGCCATTCCCCTTGCCAAGTTCACCAAATCTTGATGGCAATAGGCCGAGTTGCTTATCTGTCTTGGGTAGACTTGCAGTTTAATGAATTAGTTACACAAAAACAAACGTCTTTTGCATCCACTTGAAAGTGTGCCAAGGCAGCTGTGATAGAATCCCTCTTATTTCATTCTTTACAAAAACCTCCAGCTGCCGGCGCACTATCGGGGGGCCTGTTTGAGGACGCCGCACGTCTGAAAATAAAAGAATCCCTTCTGAATCCGTATGTAATTTTCAAGCCTCTGCTGAAGAAGAATGAAGCCGAAAAAGTCCAGCGGAGGAAAAGAGAAATAGCGTCTCTGCAAGGAAAAAACGCTTCGCTCAAATTGATTTCCGAAGATACTACAGAGGAAATTAATAAGAGGATATATTTTAATGCCGGACTTAGAGAAAGAGGGAAAGGAAGTCGGGTAGAGACGGTAATTCAGGTTTTATGCAGAGCGAACTCTCCCCCCCCCCCAAAAAAAAGTACTTTGCGAGATTGCGATCTGGATTGTTTGAAACCGTTGTGTTGCTCAGACAGAAATATACCGTGCCGATAGCAGCGGGGAAATTCCATTTCTGTTCTGTGCTGGAAATCGCAGAGCTCTACTGGGCGAGAACGGATTGCATTTAGGCCCCGTTCACACTTGCGGTTGTTTGCCAAACGGACCGGATGACCTGACCGGATCCGGACCGGATCCGGATCGGAACCGTACGGTTCTGATCCGGATCCGATCCGGATCCGGTCAGGTTGCATCAGGTGTTCATCAGGATGCGATCCGGATCCGTTTGGCAAAAGTAACGTAAAAAACAAAAAAAATGTTGGGGTCTGGGAGGTCAGCAGAAGGGGGACCTGTGGAATCAGGCCCTCTGCTGTTTAGCACTCACCTCCACCTCCAACATGCTGCCAACATCTCCGGATCCGGATCCAGCTGTGCTGCTCCACTCCAAAATGCTTGCCCATGTGTCCCCATCCAATATCGCCGCAACAATCCGCATAGGAAGTGGGGTAGAACATCCGGATTTCTCAGCCAGTGTGTTGTGCGCTCTCCGGTTCCCATTGGTTTGTATTGGCCGGATGGTGCAGTCCGGCTCCGCCCCGGATACGGCTGGCGGAGGAGCCGGATCAAAAAATAGCGCATGTTGGAACGGAGTCCGGATCCGGCCCGGATCCGGTCCGGCTCCGGTCCGGCAGAACGGACGCATGTGAACGGACGCATAGGCTTTCATTGCTATGCCGTGCGTCCATTCCGTCCGTTCTGCAAGCGGTGCGGCTCCGGCACGGCGATTCCGGACGGCCACCGCTAATGTGAACCGGGCCTAACAATCCCCACGTTTTACGGGCTAGTTTCCACTATGGATTGTAGCGTTAGCGGTGTAAAAAATGCAATGCATTTAAAGGCAGGTTTTATACGCACCGGAAACTTTATTTGCATTGCATTTGGGTGCAGTCATGTGCATGTGAGCAGATAGTCCCCGGTTTATAAAAGAGCTAGGGACTGTAGGTTTGTTCTTAACCTGAGTCTGTCCATAAATCGAGACACTGTGTCATGTCTGTCCCCTGTACCTCCTCTCTGCCCCCCGTCCCCCTCTGTGTCCCCTCTGTTCTGTGCCTTCAGTGTTTCTTTCTGTGTCACCTCTGTTTCCCTGTGCATCCAGTGTCTCCCCTCTGTGTCACCTCTGTTCCCCTGTGCCTCCAGTGTCACCTCTGTTCCCCCTGTGCCTCCAGTGTCCCCTCTGTGTCACCTCTGTTCCCCTGTGCCTCCAGTGTCCCCTCTGTGTCACCTCTGTTCCCCCTGTGCCTTCAGTGTTCTCCATGTCACCTCTGTCCCCCTGTGCCCCCATTGTCCCATTCTGTGTCACCTCTGTCCCCCTGTGCCCTCAGTGTTCCCTTTTGTGCCAACCCAGCCCCCCACTATGTCACTTCCGTTCCCTTGTGCCCTCAGTGCCACCACTCCCCCCCCCCCACCCATATCAGCTCTCTACCCTTGTGCCCTCAGTGTACCATAGCAGTGTTCTCCCCAGGCTCTTTTAGCCGGGTGCTCCACCTGGCTAATTTTGGTAAGCACCCGGCAGACATCAGCTCATCCCCTCATCCTCCTCCTATGCTGTAAGCAGAGTTGTGCCAGCCCTGCATCTGTCATCGCCCCCAAACCACACCCCCCCCCGTCTACTTTTTCATGCCTCCTGGGCAGGCACGTGCAGAGGGGGGTGCTCTGGGTGCCCAGGCACCCCCCCTTTTTTAAAATCAGCAAAAAAGGCCCCTCTGATCGCGCAAAATAAGCCACGCCCCCTACCGCGATAAGCCACGCCCACCCGCAAGAAGCTCCGCCTCCGCCTGGGGCACTTTCAGGTGAAGAGGCCTGGATAGGAATCCTCGTGTGGCATACTGACCTCACCCTCCACCTAGGACCCATACTGACCTCTACCTCCCTAAGCACCCATAGTGACTTCTCCCTCACCCACAGGGACCTCTCCATCCACCTAGCACCCACAGTGACTTCTCCCTCCCCAGCACCCACAGTGACCTCTCCCTCCACCTAGCACACACAATGACCTCTCCCTCCACCTAGCACCCACAGTGACCTCTCCCCTCCACCTAGCACCCACAGTGACCTCTCCCTCCACCTAGCACCCACAGTGACCTCTCCCTGCACCTAGCACCCACAGTGACCTCTCCCTCCCACATTGACCTCTCCCTCCCACAGTGACCTCTCCTTCCACCTAGCACCCACAGTGACCTCTCCCTCCACCAGCACCCACAGTGACCTCTCCCTCCACCAGCACCCACAGTGACCTCTCCCTCCCACAGTGACCTCTCCCTCCACCAGCACCCACAGTGACCTCTCCCTCCCACAGTGACCTCTCCCTCCACCTAGCACCTACAGTGACCTCTCCCTCCCACAGTGACCTCTCCCTCCCACAGTGACCTCTCCCTCCACCTAGCACCCACAGTGACCTCTCCCTCCAATAGCACCCACAGTGACCTCTCCCTCCCACAGTGACCTCTCCCTCCCACAGTGACCTCTCCCTCCACCAGCACCCACAGTGACCTCTCCTTCCCACAGTGACCTCTCCCTCCACCTAGCACCCACAGTGACCTCTCCCTCCCACAGTGACCTCTCCCTCCCACAGTGACCTCTCCCTCCACCTAGCACCCACAGTGACCTCTCCTTCCCCAGCACCCACAGTGACCTCTCCCTCCACCAGCACCCACAGTGACCTCTCCCTCCCACAGTGACCTCTCCCTCCCACAGTGACCTCTCCCTCCACCTAGCACCCACAGTGACATCTCCTTCCCCAGCACCCACAGTGACCTCTCCCTCCACCTAGCACCCACAGTGACCTCTCCCTCCCACAGTGACCTCTCCCTCCACCTAGCACCCACAGTGACATCTCCTTCCCCAGCACCCACAGTGACCTCTCCCTCCACCTAGCACCCACAGTGACCTCTCCCTCCCACAGTGAGCTCTCCCTCCACCTAGCACCCACAGTGACATCTCCTTCCGACAGTGACCTCTCCCTCCACCTAGCACCCACAGTGACATCTCCTTCCCCAGCACCCACAGTGACCTCTCCCTCCACCTAGCACCCACAGTGACATCTCCTTCCGACAGTGACCTCTCCCTCCACCTAGCACCCACAGTGACATCTCCTTCCCCAGCACCCACAGTGACCTCTCCCTCCACCAGCACCCACAATCACCTCTCCTTCCCCAAATCTAGCAGTGATCCTGCCTACCCCAGCACCCACACTGACCTATCCCTCCCCCAGCACCCACAGTGATCTTTCCCTCCCCCAGAGGCTACCCTCCTGTCCCCTGCAGCACTTACAGGGACCTCCCATCCCAAAAGCAGCGCCCACACTGATCTCTCCCAACACACAGCATCCACAACTACTCCCTCCTCCAATAACTACAATGACCTCTCCCAGCACCCACAGTGACCTCCCCTCCTCCAGCACTCATACTGACCTCTTCCTTCCACAGAACCCACAGTGACCTCTACCTCCCCCAGCAACCACACTGACCTCTACCTCCCCTAGCAGCAACTATGCCATTCATAGCAGTACCCACAGTGACCTCCCACTCCCTGCACCCACCGCAATCCCACCAATATTCAGCACCCACATTACACTCAACCAGTAACCCCCACTATAGCAAGCACCCAGTACTTGCACCAAGCACCCTGCACCCAATACTTATATCCAACCTCCATATGGCACTTAGTACTTGCATCATTCACCCTATAGCTGGCACCCAGTACTCACACCCACTTGGCACAGTACTTGCACATTATCTGAACTCACATAAACCAGTACTAGCACCCAAAGTACCTGCACTCAGAATCCACATGACACACAATGCCCACCCATAGCTAGCACCTAGTGCAGGCAATGCACCAAGTATTCGCACCAATGTACCTGCACCCAACACCCACATGTTTCATCTGCAGTAGTTCCAGTTGCACTAAGCCTCCACTTGGTGCCCAGCACAAACACCAAACACTCACATATGACATCTAGTACTTGCAACCAGAACTCACAAGGGCTTGAGTAACTGCAATCAACACCTACATGATGCTTGACACCAACCCATACAGCCAGAATGCACATGACACCCTGTGCCAGCACCCAGAACCCACATGGCACCCAGCATCTGCCTTTAGCACTCACATGACAACAAATACCCCACTAGCCAGCACCCATTACCCAGATGTTACCATGTACTCGCTCCCAGTACCCACTTGGCACTCAGTATTAGCACCTAAGACCCACATGACACCCTATAACCCCCATAATCAACACCCACATGGCATAGTACTCACACAGCACAAAGTTCCAAAACCATTATATGCACCTAGTACCCGTCCATGGCCAGCACTCAAATAGCAACCAGTACCCACCCTTGGTCTGAACCCATATGAGACTCAGTTCTCTCCCATGGCACACATCCAGACCACACATGGCACTCCCTACTCACTCATGTCCAACACTCACATGGCTCCCTGTACCAATTAGCACTCACATGGCACCCACTATTGTTTATCGCCTTCTGCTACTCATTCAGCACCCAATACAGCATAGCATCCACTGCAAATAAACACCCAATACAAATTGGACCTTGGTACCCACAGCAGCTTGACATGGACTGTACTTTGGCACATCGGCACCCACTGCAAATTAGCATAAACTGGACCTTTGCGTCTTACCACCCACTGCATCTGTGCACCCACTGCACCTTGGCACTTACTGCAGTTTTGCATCTACTAATGCTTAGCAACCACTGCATATTGGCAACCACTGCTTCTTTGCCTGAAAAGAAGCTTGGGTGCTGATCTAGAGGGACAGAGGTCCCAGTAATGAAAGGTGAATCCATGCCTACATCAGGCTCCACTGTGCCCACTCTAATAGTGCGCACCTATGACTGCTGATTTGAGGGTGGTGGCAATAAAGAAGTTGGTTGGAAGAAGACACAAAGTCTGCCTGATACTTCTATAAAGGTGTGTGTGTGTGTGTGTGTGTGTAGTGAGTGTGTGTGTGTGTGTGTGTGTGTGTGTGTGTGTGTGTGTGTGTGTGTGTGTGTGTGTGTGTGTGTGTGTGTGTGTGTGTGTGTGTGTGTGTGTGTGTACTGTGTGTGTGTGTGTGTGTGTGTGTGTGTGTGTGTGTGTGTGTGTGTGTGGTGGGGGGGGGGGTTAAGACTGCCTAGTGCTTTCTGGAGAAGGGGTATTACATACACAATTTAGCACGATTTATCGACTAGGGCCCCTTTTTCAAATTTGAGCACCCCCCCTTGAGAATCCTCTGCACGGCCCTGCTCCTGGGAGAACACTGCTGTTACAAAATGTAGTTTTGCCAGTTTTGTAACTTGTTCCCACAAAGTCAAATTTCACATTTTCGGGCCGTTCTTATCGGCAGGTCGTTTGTAAGTTAGAGACTGGCTGTAATAATGTTTGCATTGCATCTCTGTGTGTGATTATGTGGAGGAGGTACCCCCCAAAAATGCTCAGGGGTTCCTATTTGTGCGTGTTTTAATGAAGTGCTCTGTGCACTTCCATTGACTATAATGGAAAAGCCAAACACATCGAAAAGCAGCATGCTGGACATTCATATACTGTAAAAAAAATAAAAATTAAAAAAAAAATGCAGCTGTGGGAACACTAAAGTGAGATTCTACACGAAAACACTTGCCCTTGCCAGCTTCCAAACGCATGTATTTTTTAATAATGCAAACTCAGCGTAGGGGGAACAAGTGATTGTCAATGAGATGCTAATAATTTGGGAGTTGATGCAACTTTTATGCTAATTCTATGCAGTCAAATGCAACTCCATCTCTGGACAAGATCGTAACAATAGCCCCCACGACAACTGCTGGGGGGGTTCTGGGAGGGGCCCCAATCCTGTATATGGCAGCGGAGCGTTATACATTACCAGCTCCCAGCCGTAGGACAGGTCCTCTTCACTCCAGCCGATCGCCATGCCGTGCAGCTAATCACCTTGTGGCTCCAAGGCAGGGCGCAGTAACACAGACTTTATGGCCCCCTACGGGAGACTGAAACATGAGTTACAGCAGATAGCAGACAATTCTATATAAGCCCCAGTAAGGATGAGTAAAATTAATTTAGCAAAAAGCGAAATTGTCTTGGAGCGTGTGGGATGGGCAGGCAAGGGTTAACTCATCTAAGTCACCGCCTTGTGCGCTCCATGCGGCTCTTTATCACTTCCCCCTTCACAGCAAAAGTGTCGGAAGATGGAGAATGGCTTGGAGCACATGGGAAGGGATATGGTGACCTAGGTGTTTTATTTCCTGCTTACCCATCCTGCACCCCTAATCCTCCCCCCACCCTCCCTGCATGCTACACCCCTATCAGCCATTACATCTACATATGCAGTTATTACGCTCCTTTTGGCACAGGGGTTTGGCAGGTGTTGTTTGAATCGTCTTTTTATTTGTTTGTTTGTTTTTAATGTTTGTATTACAACTGATGTTAAAGAATGTAGCATTTTCTTTTTCATTTGTCATTGGTATATATATTACTGACTGAGCCTTCAGAACAGTGTGGTAAGGTTTCTCATTTCCGACATTAGTGTTTTGCTTCCTTAAGTTCCCCTTTGAAGGCTGGTGCACCCGTCTCTCTATTGATGTTTTAATGCTTATTATCCAGTTTAAGGCTTTTGTAAAAGCGGCTGTGAGTAGGTGACCCCCTTCATCTGAACCTACGCAGCAGCTAAAGTGAATACAAAACCAAAGACGGAAAGACAGAAATATTAACACTGTGAGTTTGTCTCGGGCAGTAATGTAACATTTCACTATTTATTGGTTGGGGGGGGGGGGGGGTATTTTGTGACCTTTCTGTGAAGAAAACTTGAAAGAATATAATTTCACCTTCCAAGAGTGGATGTCGTCTATTTTAATAAAGCACACCTGAGCCTTGGAAATCAAATCTAAGGTAAGTATAGAGAGATGTTCATGATGGATCCACATATCTGTGTGCATTGTCCATTCCTCTCCTCATGCCCCCCAGTCCCCATAATCACTCCTTGAGAAATGTGATTTATGACTAAAGTCAGATTTTCAACAAGGAAGAGGCGGGCTTGCGGCAATGATCCCTCCCATCACCCTCCCATTCCCTCCTCCTCCCCACCCCAATCATTGGGAAAAGGAGGGTGATAGGAGGTAACATCACGGCAATCCGTCCTCTACTGTCTGAAAATTTGATTTTCAGCTAAATTCAAAATTTTTAACTAGTAATTATGGGGCCCATGGGAAACTAGGAGAGAAACATACAATGCATGAACGTACCTGTACTTACCTTAGTCATTTTTCCTTGGATATACTTTGCAACAAGTTTTACCTCCATGATCAGCTGTGTAGAACCGGATAGTAGAGCTGGCAGAGATGCATTAAGTAGTATACAGTATATTCAATATATTCATTATTTGTTAGATTGCTAAACATGCAACTCTTTGCCCTATTTATTGATAGAGATGATTCGCCTTATACTTTCACATGCTGCGTTTGGCTATATCATTTCAGATGCATATTTTCTAAAGATTAGCTAAAGATTTTTGACACCTATCCATACCTCCCAACTTTTTGAGATAAGAAAGCAGGACACTTAAAGGGACTCCGAGCAGTGCCTGTGGGTATGCCCTTAAAGCCAATGGGTACCGCTATAAAAAAAAAAAATCAGATACTCACCTAAGGAGAGGGAAGGCTCGGTCCTAATGAGCCTTCCCTCTCCTCTCCTGGTGCCCTCGGTGCTGCGCTGGCTCCCCCGTTCACGTCCGCCGCCGCAGGGACTTCGGAGGTCTTCGGGAGCACTCGGGCTTCCGAAGACGGGCCGCTCCATACTACGTACGCGCGAGCGTGTCATAGAGGGCGCTCGCGCATGCGTAGTATGGAGCGGCCCCGTCCTCGGGAGCCCGAATGCTCCCGAAGGCTTCCGAAAGCTCCCTTCGGCATGCGGAAGTGGCAGTATTTGACCGAACTGGTCGAATACTGCCACGGGGGATCCTGCGCGGGACCGGGCACCGGGAGAGGAGAGGGAAGGCTCATTAGGACCGAGCCTTCCCTCTCCTTAGGTGAGTATCTGACTTTTTCTTTTTAGAAACGGTAAACATTCACTTTAAGCATACCCACAACTAATTAATTATATCCTCACACCTACCAGCATGATGTTTGTAAATATATCCCACTGGGTTCCTTGTATTTCATTGCATTGCACTGAATGGAGCTGCTGACACTTGGGAAAGTGTCGTCCTGCATAATACAATGCTGAATAAGGAATCCAAGATGGCGGCCGCAATTTCGATCGCGAAAATAACGAAAACTAAAAGGCGTAGGGTGGCGGTTTATATATCATTGGAAAGAGGAGAAAGGGAGCTTCAAAATGGTATGCATCTTTCCATAGTTACTGCACTGCTTGGAGTCCCTTTAAGTTACGCCCCTGCCACACCCCAAATCACACGACACACCCCTTGTCCCACATACCATAAGAAAAATATGTTGTTTTATACACTGGTTCCTTCTATCATGGGTCAATTTTCTTCATATTAACATTTGAAAATAAATCAATATAGCAATTTAAAGGATGTAAATACATTTTAGCGGCAACAAAACACGTTTCAGTAGAATAATACAAAGATCTGTATATCAGTCCTGAAAGAGGGACAAATGAGGAAGAAAGAGGGACAGAGGGACTGGGTCCCCAAAGAGGGACAGTTGGGAGCTGTGCCTACCTTTTGACACATTCTATGAACTTTTAAACCCTTTTATACATATACTAGTAGACCCAAGCCCGTTTAAAAACGCTCTAGGTCTGTTTTTTCTAACTGTGCACATGCGCGCGCACCCACTGCTCATGCACAAGCCCACGCACCCACCGCTCGTGCATACGCCCGGCTCACTGGCCCTGTCCTCCAGTCCGAACTGCTGTCCAGGTCCGTGCTGCGCACATGCGCGCGCACCCACTGCTCATGCACACGCCCGCCTGGCTCACTGGCCCCATCTTCCAGTCCCAACTGCTGTCCAGGTCCGTGCTGCGCACATGCGCGCGCACCCACCGCTCATGCACACGCCCGCCTGGCTCACTGGCCCCATCTTCCAGTCCCAACTGCTGTCCAGGTCCGTGCTGCGCACATGCGCGCGCACCCACTGCTCATGCACACGCCCGCCTGGCTCACTGGCCCCATCTTCCAGTCCCAACTGCTTTCCAGGTCCGTGCTGCACACATGCGCGCGCACCCACCGCTCATGCACACGCCCGCCTGGCTCACTGGCCCCATCTTCCAGTCCCAACTGCTGTCCAGGTCCGTGCTGCGCACATGCGCAGTAGCAAACAGCACGGACCAGCTACACAAAGACAGCAGTACACAGGGGTTTTATTATTGAGGATGAATGCTGGCAGATACTGGCTGTTGATAAATAACAGTTAGATTTTTAGTTAAAAAACAAAAATCAAATGTAGATTGTGTCTTAGAGGGATGTATATATGGCTTGACTCTAAAGGCGCAGTTCCTTTAGAAGAAAGTAACCCACGATAGATGATCTTTAATATTCACGTTTACATTCCGGTGGTGATCCCGTCTCCCCGCTGCTTGTTGTAGCTGGTGGTAATTGATGCGGCGTTGCCGTTGTCCGCAGGCAAGGGGCGGCCCTGATCCCGGCCTCCTCTGCCAGGCGAGCGTGCCATGCGGGAGCGTCCTCGACAGCTGGTGGAAGTTTCTGGAGCGCAGCTGTTGATGGAGGTGAACAGGTAGCGGCGCCATCAGAATGGAGGAGCCGTGAATTACGAGAAAATACTTCCACTGAGGAGGCGTCATAAACCTCGAAAGAAAAAAAGCCGGAGTGGTTTAAAATGTCAATAAAACCTTGAGATGGAAATGTTTTTTCTCTGTCACTGCAATTTTATTTCTTAGGGTGATATATTGGTCATATCCAAGGCTGTCCTACACATCACCGAGATGGGATACGTAGTCATAACAGGCGAGGAGAAACAGCATTGTGCTGATAGTTGTCAGTTATTTGTTTCCTAGTGGAGATCTGTCTTTTTGTACGTATAGAAATATTCAGAACGCCAGATGTATGGATTCTGGAGTCTGACTGCCCTTTCAGTCAATCCCCGGCCTTAAAGAGAACCAGAGATAAAGCACCCTCATATATTTTACCATATATATCAATGGGGACATGACAGTAAACACCTACTCTGCTATTTGTTTCATTCTTCACTGCTTATTCTGCCTGTTAGCAGCTTTGATAAGAATCCCCGACTGAGCATTCAGTCTAGCTTTGCCCTGCATGGTTATAGCTGAGTCAGTCTTCTGTGATGTCTTTTCAAGCCCAAGCCTGCCCCCTCCTGGCTTTGCTCTCCTGCTAGGAGGATACGTAGCAGGAAAGCATAGCCACAAGGAGGCAGACTTCGGCTTGAAAAGACATCACAGAAGACTGACTCAGCTATAATCATTCCGGTGAAAGCTAGACTGAATGCTCAGTCGGGGATTCTTATCAGAGCTGATAACAGGCAGATTTAGCAGAGAAGAATGAAACAGAGAGCAGGGTAGGTGTTTACTGTCATGTTCCCATTGATATATATGGTAAAATGCATGAGGGTGTTTCGTCTCTGGTTCTCTTAAAAGCCCCCCTGAGTAGAGATGTTGTGAACGGTTCCCGAACCGTTCGCCGGCGAACATCTCAGCTTCTCTGGGCCCTTTACTACTTCCGGGTCGCTATGACCCGGAGTAGTATGCCTGCGCTGGCCCGGCAGTGCGTGTCCTAGATCGCGCTCCTGTTGCTGGGCACTTTCTGCGCATGTGCGTGACATCATGAGTGACTGTCACTTACAGTATGTAGTAGAAATCTGACAGACGTGACAGGTTTTGGACTAGTCCATCTCTTCAAAGGGGATTCTCAGGGATTTATTTATTTTCAACAGCACTTGTGAATGGCAGTTGCTCCGTCCAACTGCCAAAAAACTGTGGAGGGAGCAGGGAAGCTGGCCAGCATCATTGTTTAAATCCTTTTTAGGGAATATCTTTATAAAGAATAAAAGCCTTGCTGAGAACCCCCTATGAAGAGATGGACTAGTCCAAAACCTGTCACGTCTGTCAGATTTCTACTACCTACTGTAAGTGACAGCAACATAGGAGAAAAGTAATTTATGGCTCATTTTGCTTTGGAAAAAAAAACATACTTCTTATTTGTTAATGTTTGCACATATTTTAAATGTTACAATTTTTCACCATAGTGCCCCTTTAATGGTAGCGCTGGCCCTGCCTTTTATCCTAACAATGATTGCTTCCCTCCTACCAACCCCTTATGACATCATCACCACTGCACCTGTACTTAGACCAAGCGGATGTCACATGGCCAGTGGGGGAGGGGATAATAATACTAAATAACTGGATTCTGGTTGGATGCCTGAGGCTCATCATGACCACAGCCTAGGTACTTGGGCCACATACAGTCTAGCTCTACCGCCAGACACAGGGGCCGTGACCTCACTTTAAATGCCTGGTGTATCCATAATACCGTCATTACAACGCTTGTTGTTTTAAAAATAGTAGAGTATTGTACTGTGTTAGCCACCATTAGAAACAAGCAAAAAGTTTTGAATCAGGACGATATTATTTATCGGCTAAGAGTAAGCTTTCGGCTATTGTGCCTTCATCAGACTGAATCCTGTATGCTTACAAGATGCTAGAACAGACTGCTATATACATGCAACATCAAAATTTACAATGCCTGTGTGCCAGGCAAAGTCTCATTTATGTGAGGATTGAGTAAACAAAGGGTCTTATCTGTTTGTCATAAATTAGCTAACATCCTCTCAAGACCCTATTTGGATCTTTTGTTTCAATTAAGGCATTGTAATGATGTGAAATCTTACTCTTATAATTTTTAAGTTAGGCCAAACATTGTTTCATCCTGATTCAAAACTTCTTGTTTAAATAAGAAAAGTTAAAGTGAACTTCCAGACTAAAAATCTACTCATCAGCACTGAAAAGGCTTGTTGTTTCTTTAGCAGTGTCACAGCATCAGAACTTTGTTTTCCTTATCCAAAACTCATTTTTAGCTGCACAGAAGAAAACTGCCCGGGCACTTTTCCCCTGATGCTGTGTAAAGCATGATGGGATTTCTGATGATGTTGTTCTCGTTCTGCTGTTTTTGGTGCAATTTTTTTTTATTTCTTATGTGAGCTTTGAAGCCTAGCGTGTGCAGCTGGGAGGGGTGATCAGGACACCGGACAGTTTGAACTGTGTCTCATGCTCCGTCACCTCCTTTCAACCAAAAAGATGGCTGCCCCCATAAACAAGATGGCTGCCCCCATGAAATCACAAACATTTGCCTGTTCTTTTAAAACCAGGTGGGTAAGAGATTATATTACCTATCTATTTTAATTAATATAGCTAATGTAACTTAATGACAGTATGTTTGCTTAGGCTGAAGTTCCCCTTTACGTTTCATTTTCCAGGCTACTCTAGAAAGTTGGAATCTGATTGGTGCCTGTGGGCAATAGAGACACGCCTCTCTCATACATTGTTTTTTCAGACATCCAAGTGGCTACTTTAGGCAAACCGATGATGAAGCCTGTGCAGTAAAGGACATATCTCAGCATGAGAATCCCCCACATAGAATTCCTTTTGCCTTTGTTGGAAATACTCCAACACTGGGTTTTTCTTCCCACATGGGTATATTTACCACTGTCAGTGTGGCTATGGGGGGAGCTGACTGTAAAAACAGTCAAATCACAAATTGTAATTAATTTTCCACAGAAACCAAACATGAGTAATCCCCCCTCACACCAGTGACCAGGGATCCTGAAAATCCCTCTGTAAACTGGTTTAACTATGTCATATTCATTTCAGTCTGCCGTTTCATGTGTTGAATGCACAATGGGGGCTGGAAAGTTTGTAAGCCGAAGGGAACAAAGTTTCGCTTGTTAAAGGGGGACTCCATCGTAACTGAATCACTCATTTTGTGTAGCTGGGCTATTAGTAAATGGGAGGGACCCTAAAAAAATAAATACGGTATATACACACACTGTATATATATATATATATATATATATATATATATATATATATATATATATACATATATATATATATACATATATATATACTGTATAGAGAGAGAGAGAGAGAGAGAGAGAGAGAGAGAGATTCAGAGAATGCGTATACAAATTAGGACATTTATTCAGCACTGAGGACAATGCGTTTTGCAGTGTAAACTGCTTCGTCAGGTCAGTAAATGCTTCTTGGGGCCTCTTGTGCTGGGATATTTTCAACCCAATCCCAGGTAGCTATTTGTTTGGGTGCAGAGGCGGTACAGCTATGTCACCCTCCTACTAGTGCTTATGAGAAATGGGAGTGACATCACCAATAGGAAGAGAATGACATTCCTGTTGGACTTCTTGGAGGGGCAAGATTACTCCCGGTGACACCATTCGGATCACTGAAAAAAGTGGAACATCATACAAGGCATCATTGGAAGGGCACATTGGGCATGATTCATAAAGCTTTTTCACCTGTTTTCACGTTATCTATGTTGCTTTGTAAAGTGAACCTTAAGCCAGAAAAAAAAAATGAGTTTTACTCACCTGGGGCTTCTACCAGCCCCCTGCAGCAGTCCTGTGCCCTCGCAGCCACTCACTAATCCTCTGGTCTCCCGCTGCTAGCTAGTTTAGTTTTTGCCGACAGGCCCGTCAGGACTGGCCATGCGTAGCTTTCTCCGCACTCCCAACCGTAATTAGCGCTATTGCGGCCGCAACGCGTACAAAAATACACTCGTCTATGCGTGCGTAATGCGGCAACGCGTATTTTTGTACGCGTTGCGGTCCGCAATAGCGCTAATTACAGGAATGCGGAAAAAGCTACGCGTGGCCAGTCCTGACGGGCCTGTCGGCAAAAACTAAACTAGCTAGCAGCGGGGGACCAGAGGATTAGTGAGTGGCTGCGAGGGCACAGGACTGCTGCAGGGGGCTGGTAGAAGCCCCAGGTGAGTAAAACTCATTTTGTTTTTTCTGGCTTAAGTGTCTCTTTAAGCCCCAAAAAAGCAAAAATACAATATAATTAAGGTAAGAAAAGTAATATTGAAAAGAAGTTAATCAGGAACAGCTTACTTTGAGTGATTATTCTGCTTGTGAATGTGCTGAATGGTGATTTTTTATCAAATAGGTTATAAGTCAATGATGAGAAGTTTTGTGAATAGAGACCTATAAGTCAGCACTATTAAGGGGGCACTAAATGGGTGCATCACCATAATCGAAACATGGTGGAAGAACTATAAAGGGGCGAGTAAAATAGAGGCAGCATAATATATGATCTCCATATTATTCTCTGCTCTCCTCATCGTATACTGTAGTCAAGTGCTGCGCCTGGTTTCTCAGATAAATATAGCTGTCTCAGTTTATGGTAGTGGTGCTCAGCAGAGCTCGAATATTCGAGTAGCTCGAATATTCGAGCTCTTTTTCAGCTATTCGAGCTCGGTATTCGAGCTCCGAATAGCTGTAGCTATTCGAATGGGCTATTCGAGAACACTCGAATAGCCCATTCACTATTCGAGCTATTCGAGCAAACCGGCGCTATTCGAGCTCGGTACCGAGCTCGAATAGCGTCATAGCCCAGATTGATGTGCTTAGAGCCAATCAGAGGGCTCCCAGGCCCTCTGACGGCAGCCAATCACAGAGGGGGACCCTGGCCAGCCCCTACCCTATAAATAGCGGCCGCCATGTTCGGGTTTTCCATGCTTGCCTGAGACTTGTACAGAGAGAGATCTGCTCCTTTGTGCTTTGGCTTAGCAAGTGCTCTATTGTGTTCATTTACCTAGCGTTTTTGCTCACCTACACCTGCCATATACACCTGTATTGTTGTTATTTAGATAGACATTGTATTTTAGTTAGTAGCTTGTGTGTTACATTAGAGACAGGCAGCTGCTGCAAGCTTACAGGTTTAGGCCTCAGGGGGGCCTTGCCTCTGTGGGCAGCTGTCCTCTGTTTATTTCTCTCATCATCTATACCAGTATTTCTGCTGTCCTTTACTAATAGTATTGTAGTTATACTGTACTAGGAGTAGGACACTCACTGACTGTCACTGTTTATAGGCTACTAGCTAGCTCCTGCGTGTGTGCACTCACTCACTGTCTGTGTGTACACACACTCTATTTCCTTCTGATTACTGATTGATTATTGTTAGTTGTACTTACTTACTACTTACTCTTACTGTACCCGTAGGGACACTCACTGTCACTGTTCATATAGGCTACTAGCTCCTGCGTGTGCGCACTCACTGTCTGAGTGTACACACACAACACACACTCTATTTCCTTCTGATCGCTGATTGATTATTGTAATTAGTTAGTTCTACTTACTGTTACTACTTACTCTTACTGTACTAGGAGTCTAGGACACTCAGTCACTGTGTTCATAGGCTACTAGCTCCTGCGTGCGTGCACTCACTGTCTGAGTGTACACACACCCACACTCCATTTCCTTCTGATCGCTGATTGATTATTGTTATTAGTTAGTTCTACTTACTGTTACTACTTACTTACTCTTACTGTACTAGGAGTCTAGGACACTCAGTCACTGTGTCCATAGGCTACTAGCTCCTGCGTGCGTGCACTCACTGTCTGAGTGTACACACACCACCCACACTCCATTTCCTTCTGATCGCTGATTGATTATTGTTATTAGTTAGTTCTACTACTTACTGTTACTACTTACTGTACTAGGAGTCTAGGACACTCAGTCACTGTGTCCATAGGCTACTAGCTCCTGCGTGCGTGCACTCACTGTCTGAGTGTACACACACCACCCACACTCCATTTCCTTCTGATCGCTGATTGATTATTGTTATTAGTTAGTTCTACTACTTACTGTTACTACTTACTTACTCTTACTGTACTAGGAGTCTAGGACACCCAGTCACTGTGTCCATAGGCTACTAGCTCCTGTGTGCGTGCACTCACTGTCTGAGTGTACACACACCACCCACACTCCATTTCCTTCTGATCGCTGATTGATTATTGTTATTAGTTAGTTCTACTTACTGTTACTACTTACTTACTCTTACTGTACTAGGAGTCTAGGACACTCAGTCACTGTGTCCATAGGCTACTAGCTCCTGCGTGCGTGCACTCACTGTCTGAGTGTACACACACCACCCACACTCCATTTCCTTCTGATCGCTGATTGATTATTGTTATTAGTTAGTTCTACTACTTACTGTTACTACTTACTGTACTAGGAGTCTAGGACACTCAGTCACTGTGTCCATAGGCTACTAGCTCCTGCGTGCGTGCACTCACTGTCTGAGTGTACACACACCACCCACACTCCATTTCCTTCTGATCGCTGATTGATTATTGTTATTAGTTAGTTCTACTACTTACTGTTACTACTTACTTACTCTTACTGTACTAGGAGTCTAGGACACCCAGTCACTGTGTCCATAGGCTACTAGCTCCTGCGTGCGTGCACTCACTGTCTGAGTGTACACACACCACCCACACTCCATTTCCTTCTGATCGCTGATTGATTATTGTTATTAGTTAGTTCTACTTACTGTTACTACTTACTTACTCTTACTGTACTAGGAGTCTAGGACACTCAGTCACTGTGTCCATAGGCTACTAGCTCCTGCGTGCGTGCACTCACTGTCTGAGTGTACACACACCACCCACACTCCATTTCCTTCTGATCGCTGATTGATTATTGTTATTAGTTAGTTCTACTACTTACTGTTACTACTTACTGTACTAGGAGTCTAGGACACTCAGTCACTGTGTCCATAGGCTACTAGCTCCTGCGTGCGTGCACTCACTGTCTGAGTGTACACACACCACCCACACTCCATTTCCTTCTGATCGCTGATTGATTATTGTTATTAGTTAGTTCTACTACTTACTGTTACTACTTACTTACTCTTACTGTACTAGGAGTCTAGGACACCCAGTCACTGTGTCCATAGGCTACTAGCTCCTGCGTGCGTGCACTCACTGTCTGAGTGTACACACACCACCCACACTCCATTTCCTTCTGATCGCTGATTGATTATTGTTATTAGTTAGTTCTACTTACTGTTACTACTTACTTACTCTTACTGTACTAGGAGTCTAGGACACTCAGTCACTGTGTCCATAGGCTACTAGCTCCTGCGTGCGTGCACTCACTGTCTGAGTGTACACACACCACCCACACTCCATTTCCTTCTGATCGCTGATTGATTATTGTTATTAGTTAGTTCTACTACTTACTGTTACTACTTACTGTACTAGGAGTCTAGGACACTCAGTCACTGTGTCCATAGGCTACTAGCTCCTGCGTGCGTGCACTCACTGTCTGAGTGTACACACACCACCCACACTCCATTTCCTTCTGATCGCTGATTGATTATTGTTATTAGTTAGTTCTACTACTTACTGTTACTACTTACTGTACTAGGAGTCTAGGACACTCAGTCACTGTGTCCATAGGCTACTAGCTCCTGCGTGCGTGCACTCACTGTCTGAGTGTACACACACCACCCACACTCCATTTCCTTCTGATCGCTGATTGATTATTGTTATTAGTTAGTTCTACTACTTACTGTTACTACTTACTTACTCTTACTGTACTAGGAGTCTAGGACACCCAGTCACTGTGTCCATAGGCTACTAGCTCCTGCGTGCGTGCACTCACTGTCTGAGTGTACACACACCACCCACACTCCATTTCCTTCTGATCGCTGATTGATTATTGTTATTAGTTAGTTCTACTTACTGTTACTACTTACTTACTCTTACTGTACTAGGAGTCTAGGACACTCAGTCACTGTGTCCATAGGCTACTAGCTCCTGCGTGCGTGCACTCACTGTCTGAGTGTACACACACACCACCCACACTCCATTTCCTTCTGATCGCTGATTGATTATTGTTATTAGTTAGTTCTACTTACTGTTACTACTTACTTACTCTTACCGTACTAGGAGTCTAGGACACTCAGTCACTGTGTCCATAGGCTACTAGCTCCTGCGTGCGTGCACTCACTGTCTGAGTGTACACACACTAAATTTACTTGTGATTACTACTACTGATTATTGTAACTGCTAGTTGTACTTCCTGACTGTTAATACTTACTTACTGTACTAGGGGACACTCACTCAGTCACCTCACCAACCAACCCACTCCATTAAAGTACCCCACTTTTCACCCGCCCTTTTACAAAACTTTTGTCTATACGCCCAAAACATTGAAGATGTCTGGAAGTGGCAGCCAGCGCGGTTTGGGCAAGGGGAAGGGCAGCAAGGGAATCAGGAAGAGAGGGAGCAGCATTGTGGCAAGCCGCGGCCGCGGGCGCGCCACCATGCACAGTTCCGCAGCAGCAGCAGCAGCGTCAGTGGCTAACATTCCTCCCATAGCCACTGGCCGTGGACGCCTTGGGCGCCGCCCAGGAGGAGCATCTGCAACTCACGCTGCAGAGACACAGCAGCAGCAGCGTGTAGCACCTGCTCCCATTTTCCTCCAGCCGGGTCGGAAACGTCCCATTGAGGAAAAGGATGCAGACACTGTGGTGCAACTCATGACGGAGGATGAGCAGCCCGCCATCAGCTCTGCATCCGAGGCCTCCACCCTCACCACCACCACCCCTGTTCGCAGCAGCCGCCCAGCAGGGCCTGGGGAGGAGGCCAGTTCACCGTCAGTCGCCGACCTGTCACTCAGCACTCTTTTGACCCCAGGCATGATGAGTCAATTGAATGCTGTTGTTGGCGATTTGGAGGAGGAGATGCTGATGGGCACTTTGGGGGAGGAGGGATTGGACAGCAAGACTGTGGCGACAGTCAAGCGTCCCATCCATGCATCAGCAGAGGAGTTTGGGGGGTCATCATCAGAGCAGGACATGTTTCAGGAGGGGCATGATGATGATGACCCGGTGACAGACAGAGACTGGGTGCCAACACATCCAGAGGATGTCGTCCTCAGCAGCTCTGAGGAGGAGGAGGAGGATGCGGTTGTGGGCCTTGCAAGGAGGCGCATCATTGCAAGCATTGGCAGCGTCCCACAGCCTGCTGGTGTCTCAGGCTCAGCAGCAGCAGCAGCAGCATCAGCCAGTACCACCACCAGCCGCACCCAAGACCCCCCCCCCCCCCCCAACCACCACAGGGAAACAGGCAGCAGCGCTTCCATGCCGTAGGGGGATGTTTTTGTCACCAATCTGGCGGTTTTTCACCATGCCCACAGTGTACAGCAAGTACGCCACTTGCAACCACTGTCAGCGGAAGTTGAGCAGAGGTGCAGACCCCTTGAAGTTCAGCACCAGCTCGCTGATCAACCACCTTTCTGCGAAACACTTCCACCAGCATGAGGAGTTCCAGAGGCTGAAGGCATCTGGTGCTGGCAGTGGCACCAATCCCATCACTGCACAGCCTTCAGCAGCAGCAGCAGCAACAGCAGCCACCCGCCCTCCTGCTCCTCCAGCAGCACCAGCAGGAGTGCGGAAACGCCCTGCTCCTCCCCCCTCTGCAACTCCTGCCGCCGACACTGAGGCCTGTTCTGGCAGCCAGTCCTCAGTGGCCTCCTCTGCTCCGTCTGCTGATTCCCGTGCCAGCAAAAAGGCACGCCAGAGCCTTTTGAGCGAGTCCTTCCAGGGGGTGGTTAGGGCTCTGCCTCCCAGCAGCCGTCGCGTGCGGCAGCTGAACGGCTTGCTGGCACGGGCCATGTGCTCCCAACTCCTGCCGTACACGCTCGTGCAGGAGGGGAGCGACATGCGGGCGCTGCTTGCTTGTGCAGCCCCAGACTGGCAGCTCCCCAGCAGACACTTCTTCGCCCGCAAGGCCATTCCTGCACTGCACCGCTTTGTGATGGCCAATGTGGAGCGAGGGCTGGAGCACGCGGTTGGTGAAAGGGTCCACGTCACCATGGACTCCTGGAGCAGCCGCTTCGGGACAGGCCGCTACCTGTCCTTCACTGTCCACTGGGTCAGCTTGGTGGAAGGGGGTGAGGATGGGAGAGCAGCAGCGGGCACAGCAGCAGCAGCAACACAGTGGGTGGTGCCACCCCGCAGGGTCAGGGGAACTGCAGCGGGTTCCTCCGATCCTCTGCCATCCTCCGCCACACCTGGCCAAACCCCCCGCCTCAGCAGCAGTGTGAAGGCCCGCCACTGCCAAGCGCTGCTGCACTTGGTCAGCCTTGGCAAGACCAAGCTGACGGCAGCCCACGTGTTGGCCAAACTCCAGGAGCAGGAGCGGATTTGGCTGACCCCCAGAGGCCTCAGAGTCGGAGAGGTGGTGTCCGACAATGGGGCCAATCTGGTTGCTGCCATAGACAGGGGAAACCTGACCCACATCCCCTGTCTTGCCCACGTGCTGAACCTGGTGGTGCAGAAGTTCCTGCGCACCTACCAGGGGATGGACGAGCTGCTGGAAACGGCAAGGAACGTTGTGCGTCACTTCCGGCGCTCGGCTGCAGCCTGTGCGAGCCTGGAAGACGTGCAAAAGGAGCTGGATCTGCCACGCCATCGGCTGATCATTGACGTTCCGACTCGCTGGAACTCCACCCTGGCGATGTTGGAGCGTCTGGTTGAACAGAAGCACGCTGTCAACCACTACCTTGCCCTGGCCACTGTTTCCGCAGCTCAGAGAAGGGACAAGACCAGCAACATCCCGTCCATCGTCCCCGATGATGACTGGAGGCACATGCAGCAGGTGTGCTTAGTGCTGGCTCCCTTCCTGCAGGCCACAAACATGGTGAGCAGGGACCATGCTATGGTCTGCGAGTGGGTGCCCCTGGTTTCTCTGCTGAACAGGGCACTCGATGCTTTGCTGGCACAGGGAGCGGCAGCCTTGGACCAGCAGGAGCGGCAAGCAGCTGCACAGTCCACCTCTGAGGGGGAGGAGGAGGAGGACTTGGTGGAGGTCCCTGACCTGGCTGCTGATGAGGGGGATCAGCGCAGTGCAGCTGAGTTGGTGCGGGGGTGGAGAGAGGATGAGGCAGCAGAGGAGGAGGATGAGGAGGACAGCACTGACGTCGATGTGCCAGCAGACGTGGCCCGCCTCTTCCCAATGGCAGCGCACATGCTGACGTGCCTGCGCAGGGACCCCAGGGTGATCCAGATGAAGCAGAGGGAGGACATCTGGATCAGCATGATGTTGGACCCACGCCTCAAGGGGAAGTTGAGCCAGTTCCTGCCGCCTGCAGGAGGAGACCCAGCGCAACAAATAAGGAGCTTGCAGCAGGCCCTTGTTGAGCGCTTGGAGGAAGCCTTCCCCCAGCCTTCCACCCCCACTGTCCAGCAGCCAGCACAGAGGCAGCAGCAGGTGCCTGCATCCAGCAGCAGCAAGCGCCCCACAGACCTGCTGTCTCTCAGCCACGAGCTCTACAGGACTGTAGAGGCTCCGGCAGCAGTGACTAGAGAGGAGATGCATGCAGCAGCATCCTCCTCCGGTCACAGCCAGCGCCTGACCCGCATGGTGGCTGACTACATGGGGTCCTACAGCGGGCTTGACAGCGATGCCCCTGTTGATCCCATGGAGTATTGGGTCAAGCGCATGGAGATCTGGAGCGAGCTGGCGCAGTACGCCCTGGAAGTGCTGTCCTGCCCCCCTTCCAGCGTGCTGTCCGAGCGCTGCTTCAGTGCAGCTGGTGGCGTGGTCACCGAGAAACGCTCACGTCTGTCTCACAAGTCTGTGGACAGACTGACGTTTCTCAAGATGAACCAGGCGTGGGTGGAAGGCGAGTTCCTGGCCCCTGTTGTCGGCGAGAGGGGGACATGAACTGGCTGCCGGAACTTAGTACCATCGTTAATGTGCCTTACCACCCTTTACCACCTCCTGGCTCCTGCTCACTAAGCCAGCCTGGTTCACTTTGACTATTACGTCGCCTGCAGCCACACATTTCACACCTACAGTGGGCTGCTGCTGTGTACTGCCCTTCTGCTGTCTGTCTGTGTTTCCCACTGCCAGGGTACACAGAATTACCTTCTGCTGCCACTCTGCCACCAGCTATTACGTCAAAACAATAGCTATATTGGTTGTAAAACCAAAACCAAAAAAAACCAATAAAAAAAAAAAAAGGTTTAATTTTTCTGAGGTGCCCGGGTTGAAAACTGTGTTGTCCCAGTTGTGTATTGGACACAATGTGGGCTGCACGACCGCTGTCTGGGACCTCCTGTTGTGTTTATTTACAGCCCTGGTATCACCGCTAGGTACCAGGGCTATTATGTCACGCTGCCTACCTGCTGCCACACTCACACTGCTCCTCCATTCCTCCTGCTGCTGCTGTCTGTCTGTGTTTCCCACTGCCAGGGTACACAGAATTACCGTCTGCTGCCACTCTGCCACCAGCTATTACGTCACAACAATAGCTGCTCACACTGCTCCTCCATTCCTCCTGCTGCTGCTGTCTGTCTGTGTTTCCCACTGCCAGGGTACACAGAATTACCTTCTGCTGCCACTCTGCCACCAGCTATTACGTCAAAACAATAGCTATATTGGTTGTAAAACCAAAACCAAAAAAAACCAATAAAAAAAAAAAAAGGTTTAATTTTTCTGAGGTGCCCGGGTTGAAAACTGTGTTGTCCCAGTTGTGTATTGGACACAATGTGGGCTGCACGACCGCTGTCTGGGACCTCCTGTTGTGTTTATTTACAGCCCTGGTATCACCGCTAGGTACCAGGGCTATTATGTCACGCTGCCTACCTGCTGCCACACTCACACTGCTCCTCCATTCCTCCTGCTGCTGCTGTCTGTCTGTGTTTCCCACTGCCAGGGTACACAGAATTACCGTCTGCTGCCACTCTGCCACCAGCTATTACGTCACAACAATAGCTGCTCACACTGCTCCTCCATTCCTCCTGCTGCTGCTGTCTGTCTGTGTTTCCCACTGCCAGGGTACACAGAATTACCTTCTGCTGCCACTCTGCCACCAGCTATTACGTCAAAACAATAGCTATATTGGTTGTAAAACCAAAACCAAAAAAAACCAATAAAAAAAAAAAAAGGTTTAATTTTTCTGAGGTGCCCGGGTTGAAAACTGTGTTGTCCCAGTTGTGTATTGGACACAATGTGGGCTGCACGACCGCTGTCTGGGACCTCCTGTTGTGTTTATTTACAGCCCTGGTATCACCGCTAGGTACCAGGGCTATTATGTCACGCTGCCTACCTGCTGCCACACTCACACTGCTCCTCCATTCCTCCTGCTGCTGCTGTCTGTCTGTGTTTCCCACTGCCAGGGTACACAGAATTACCGTCTGCTGCCACTCTGCCACCAGCTATTACGTCACAACAATAGCTGCTCACACTGCTCCTCCATTCCTCCTGCTGCTGCTGTCTGTCTGTGTTTCCCACTGCCAGGGTACACAGAATTACCTTCTGCTGCCACTCTGCCACCAGCTATTACGTCAAAACAATAGCTATATTGGTTGTAAAACCAAAACCAAAAAAAACCAATAAAAAAAAAAAAAGGTTTAATTTTTCTGAGGTGCCCGGGTTGAAAACTGTGTTGTCCCAGTTGTGTATTGGACACAATGTGGGCTGCACGACCGCTGTCTGGGACCTCCTGTTGTGTTTATTTACAGCCCTGGTATCACCGCTAGGTACCAGGGCTATTATGTCACGCTGCCTACCTGCTGCCACACTCACACTGCTCCTCCATTCCTCCTGCTGCTGCTGTCTGTCTGTGTTTCCCACTGCCAGGGTACACAGAATTACCGTCTGCTGCCACTCTGCCACCAGCTATTACGTCACAACAATAGCTGCTCACACTGCTCCTCCATTCCTCCTGCTGCTGCTGTCTGTCTGTGTTTCCCACTGCCAGGGTACACAGAATTACCTTCTGCTGCCACTCTGCCACCAGCTATTACGTCAAAACAATAGCTATATTGGTTGTAAAACCAAAACCAAAAAAAACCAATAAAAAAAAAAAAAGGTTTAATTTTTCTGAGGTGCCCGGGTTGAAAACTGTGTTGTCCCAGTTGTGTATTGGACACAATGTGGGCTGCACGACCGCTGTCTGGGACCTCCTGTTGTGTTTATTTACAGCCCTGGTATCACCGCTAGGTACCAGGGCTATTATGTCACGGCGAGCTGCCTGCCTCATTGACTGCCTGCTGCCACACACTCATCCTCCTCCTCCTGCTGCTGAATTTACCTCCTGCTGTCTTTGTGTTTCCACTGCCAGGGAGCACATACAATGGCGCTTCCAACATGCGTGCGCCCACCAGCTATTTGTTACGCTCAAAAATAGCTGCATTTCTTTAAAAAAAAATTTGAAAAGAGAAATACGTGAAGAAGAAGAAGAAGACGATATTGAAAAAGAAGGAGAAGGAGAAGATGAAGAAGAAGATGAAGAAGAAGATGAAGAAGAAGAAGATGAAGATGAAGAAGATGAAGATGAAGAAGAAGAAGAAGATGAAGAAGAAGAAGATGAAGAAGAAGATGAAGAAGATGAAGATGAAGAAGAAGAAGAAGATGATGAAGAAGATGAAGAAGAAGAAGAAGAAGATGAAGAAGAAGAAGATGAAGAAGAAGAAGATGAAGAAGAAGATGAAGAAGATGAAGAAGAAGATGAAGAAGATGAAGATGAAGAAGAAGAAGAAGATGATGAAGAAGATGAAGAAGAAGAAGAAGAAGATGAAGAAGATGAAGAAGAAGAAGAAGAAGATGAAGAAGAAGAAGAAGAAGATGAAGAAGATGAAGAAGATGAAGAAGATGAAGAAGAAGATGAAGATGAAGAAGATGAAGATGAAGAAGATGAAGATGAAGAAGATGAAGAAGATGAAGAAGAAGAAGAAGATGAAGAAGAAGAAGAAGAAGATGAAGAAGAAGATGAAGAAGATGAAGATGAAGAAGAAGAAGAAGATGATGAAGAAGAAGAAGAAGAAGAAGAAGAAGATCTAGAAGAAGATTAAGAAAGATAAAGAAGAAGAAGAACAAGTATATACAGTAACACTACACTACTGAACCAAATTAAGGACACAACTTCTCTTTCCACATTTTTTTTTAAAGGAACATCCCCACATAATCACTTGCTGTTGTTACTTGGAAAAAAAGATGTTTCTTGCATCATTCACCCTCAAAACAAGTGTTGGAAGCTATTTTGGGCCAATTCGAATAGTCAGCTCGAATAGTGAGCTCGAATACCGACTCGAATAGTGAGCTCGAAGTCCGAGGTCGAATCGAATAGTAAAAAATATTCGACTCGAATATTCGACTGACCTCGAATAATTTACTATTCGAATTCGACCAAATTCGAATTTTTAAAAGGGGTATTTGAGCACCACTGGTTTATGGTCACATAGGTCTGTTTTCCAGAAAATATTCATAGTGTTGATAAGTTTCACTTGGGTGTTTACATGCATTAGATTACACTGTGCTAGAAATGCCTGAGGTTGTGTTACTGGTGTTTGACTAGTGATGCCTGAAATGAATGTACAGGAAGTAAAGGGGCGTGCCCTTCAGTTCAGCACAATCTGATGCATGCTTTGTATGTGCGGAGCTAATAGACATTTATTGCAGAAAAGGGGAAAAGCCATAAAACCTCCGATTACCGGAACTGTGGTGAAAATAACGTCAAGAATAAATCTGCTTATTATTTACAATTTATAGATTATTTAGTCAGTGTTTGGCCATTGTAAAATCTTTCCTCTCTCTGATGTACATTCTGAAATGTATCACTGGTGGTGACATTCTGCCAGGTGATCTGTACAGAACTGAGAGTTCTGCGCACAGAGAGAGCTTGCTTGGCAGTTGGAAAAATCAGTTATTTCCTACACTGCAACGCGGTTCACAGACAGGAAACTGTCAGCACCATGGTCATGACATCACACTTAGGGAGGGGTTTCCCCACAATATCAGCCATACGGACCCCCTGATAATCTATTCTAGAAATGGAAAGATTTCTCATTGGAAATGGGGTATTTTCTACATACGATTCAGACATGGCTATATAAATGCATAATAATAATACGGTAGGACATTAGACTATGGTTATGGTAGAGATTAGATTGTGAGCTCCTCTGGGGACAGTCAGTGATATGACTATGTACTCTGTAAAGTGCTGCAGAAGATGCCAGTGCTATATAATTACATAATAATAATATGGTAGGACATTAGACTATGACCATGGTAGGATTGTGAGCTCCTCTGAGGACAGTCAGTGACATGACTATGTACTCTGTAAAGTGCTGCAGGAGATGTCAGTGCTATATAAATACACAATAATAATATGGTAGAACATTAGACTATGACCATGGTAGGATTGTGAGCTCCTCTGAGGACAGTCAGTGATATGACTATGTACTCTGTAAAGTGCTGCAGAAGATGCCAGTGCTATATAATTACATAATAATAATATGGTAGGACATTAGACTATGACCATGGTAGGATTGTGAGCTCCTCTGAGGACAGTCAGTGATATGACTATGTACTCTGTAAAGTGCTGCAGAAGATGCCAGTGCTATATAATTATATAATAATAATAATATGGTAGGACATTAGACTATGACCATGGTAGGATTAGAGTGTGAGATCCTCTGAGGACAGATAGTGACATGACTATGTACTCTGTAAAGTGCTGCAGGAGATGTCAGTGCTATATAAATACATAATAATAATATGGTAGGACATTAGACTATGACCATGGTAGGATTGTGAGCTCCTCTGAGGACAGTCAGTGACATGACTATGTACTCTGTAAAGTGCTGCAGGAGATGTCAGTGCTATATAAATACATAATAATAATATAGTAGGATATTAGATCTTCCTTTTATCCAGTGGCGTTTAGCGTTCCGCTTTTCCCATTCGGTTCTCCCCGTGTGTATAAAGTGCTGTCCCCGGCTATAATGTAACGTTGCGTTCTTATTACGATCATTGTTTTTATTAGGATTATTATTAATACATGAGGCCTGGCTTGGGGGGGGGGGGTGGAGGCACTCCGCACGCTGGATTAGCAGCTTGGCAGCCGTCCCCGCTGTGCGCTCCGGCACTGGTCCCGCTGTAAGCCTTGCTCAATCTTGATAAATAGACTCTGGCACGAGGACGCTTTCTATCATGTATTACATGTCTGAATGCTCCGGGATTCATGGATATGCAGCAGCCGTGTTTTTTGCCTCTTAGGAAGTTGTTTTAGTTTTCCTGCCTTTGTTTGCAATTTCACGCTCCAGCGAGCCCGAGAGATATGAAGAAAAATATTACACAAATTGCAAATTGATAGATAGGGAGTCTATACCTACTGGATTCTTCCTTGCATGTTCTGCGGCTCCTCTCCTCTGCCCCGAACGGCTAGCCGAGTGGAAGGAAGAAAAGAAGATTATAGGAACAGACGTGACTTTCCGCTCTCGCAGGTTGCCAATAGGATGTCACATGCCAGGCTTAAAACAAACGAAGGCAATTCCAAGCACAAACGGTATCAAATGTGGTTTGTCATCTCTTTTCCAGAAATGCCAGGTTTAAAGAACAAGTGACACCCATGCTAACCTAGAAATAAAAAACACATATATAAGTAGATAAATACTACTTCTACTTACATAACAGATGTAATGTGCTATCCACGCTATGATTCCTGTGAATTTTATAATGGAAAAGCAGAAAATCCTATTCTAGGCAGTGGCCATCTTGCCAGGCTAATGCTGACATCATATCCTCCCTGACTCTTGTTTCCCCCCTCCCTTCTCTTGCTCATTGTGTATTCATTAGCTTCCCTCCTCCCACAGTCTTCAGACACTCCCACTGAGGTGTACACTAGGAACTGCACACTAATCCTCCAATTGCTGAGTCACCTCAGCCTTGCTTGTAAACACAAGTAATCAGAGGGTGTTTCTGACAAGCAGCTAGACAGCGAAATAAATGGAAGAGAAGGAATATATTATTGATAAAAAGAACTCCCAGCATTCAACTCTTTGGCACTAGGGCCAGTGCTCCTAAAGTATTTGATAACCACAAACCATAACAGCAGAAAATTTTTTGCAAGTTTTGAATGCAGGATTGGCATGTTTATCACTTAATACACTCAGACCAGTTGCTGTTGAAATTTGATTTTTATGGTGACAATACCGCTTTAAGGTCCAATTTCTAGCAAAAAATTATTCGAGCCATCAGATAATTCTGATCAGAAGAAACATTGTTCACTACACCATAACGAACCAATCTTTGCTTCCTATCTATCACAACCAACAGGAAAATCCAAACTTTGGTTTGACAAAAATCCAATCGGACGACTATTTTTTATAACCATTCGTAATCGATTGTGCACATTAACTGAGATTATTTACAACCAATACGATCAAAATTTCTGATCGCTGTAACGATTTTTTTTGCTAGGAATTGGACCGTAAGTGGCCACTTTAAAAGAGGAACTGTAACCAAGGACTGAACTTTAACCAAATCAGTAGCTGATACCCCCTTTCCCGCGAGAAATCTTTACCTTTTCTCCAATAGATCATCAGGGGGGGGGGGGTCTGTGTGGCCGATATTGTGGTGAAACCCCTCCCACAGTGTGATGTCATGACCATGGTTTCCTGTCTGTGAACCTCGTTGCATTGTGGGAAATAACCACTGTTCCCAACTGCCAAGCGTCTGCTCAGTCTCGGCCCAGCAATGATGCCTGAGGGGTCGGTTCCCAATACCCATCTGGTGACACAGAGCTAGCGTGTGTATGGGCCCTAACTTTTTCAAAGGATCCCAGTGATTTTGCAATACCAGGTGCAGTGTGCAGTGCTGGACCCAACTACCAACAGCACTTTTCTGCAGAGTTGTTACATGCCTCCAATCTAATCATGAACACGCCCCGTGTAGGCGTTACTTCTTTGCCTCACCGGATTCCTCTTTGCGTGTTCTGCAGCTTACGTGCTCCTTAGCTATGCCACTGCCCCATTTCCATTACAGTCTATGGCTAATTTTAGGGGGAAGCCAATTAACTATTTTTGGGATGTGGGAGGAAACTGGGAGTGGGAGTGCCAGGAGGAAGCCCACACAGACACGTGGAGATCATACAAACTCCATAACTCCCAACTGTACCTCTTTTGGTGGGACAGTCCCTCTTTGGGAACCCAGCCCCTCTTTCCTCCTTATGTGTCCCTCTTTCCTCCTCCTGTGCATACCTCCCAACTTTTTGAGATGAGAAAGAGGTACACTTAAGCCACACCCCTGACCACGCCCCAGCACACCCCTAGTCACGCATGCCATAAAGATGTCATAAGAAAAATATGTTGTTTTATAATTTAAACCACACTAATCCTTTCTATCCTGGTTCATTGTCCTTCATATTAATATTTTATTAGAAATATATTAATTTAAAGGATGGGAATAAAGTTTATAGTCAATCAAACACATTATTTAGTAGAGAAATATCTATATTTACATAGAAAGAGGGACAAAGTCCTGAAAGAGGGACAGTTGGGAGCTATGCATGTGTCCCTCTTTCTGAACTGATGTACAGATCTACGGTATGTAAATCTATGTTTTTTTCTGAAAATGTGTTTGATTGACTCTAAACTTTATCCCCATCCTTTAAATTGATATATTTTTATATTCAAATGTTACTATGAAGGAAAATGAACCAGGATAGAAAGGACCAGTGTGTTTCAAATTATAAAACAACATTTTTCATATGAAATCTTTATAGTATGCATGACCAGGGGTGTGGTGGGGACGTGGCTAGAGGTGTGGCAGGGGTGTGGCTTACGTGTCCCTTTTTCTGATCTTAAAAAGTTGGGCGGCATGCAAACTGTGTGCAGGCCAGGTAGTGGGATACAAACTGGGGACCCAGCAGTGCAGGGTGAGATCCACTACACCACTGTGCTGCCCATAGCATAGCATAGCATTCTAGCATTGCTACCTACCAATATACAGCAATATATAGCTATAGTAAGTATTTCTGATGCTGAAACCAAGAAAATCGCCATAAAGATGAGTGTCCTGAATAATTTACTTTATTCTACTATATGTCACTACAAACTCCTCCTTAATGTAAGGCTTAAAAAAGGTAGGGAAAAAAAACAAAACATTTATCCAGATTTCAACTTAAAACGGACCTGAATTTGGAACTTCCTCTAAAGATAAGCAACAACATAATAACTTTTAAAGAGTTACAGCTGATACAAATCCTGCTATAAATCTGCAGTGTGTCTACTTCCTGCTTTCATGGAAACAGACATAGGCTCAGTGCACACCAAAAACCGCTAGCAGATCTGCAAAACGCTAGAGGTTTTTGAAGCAGATTTCAGAGCAATTCTAGGCATGTTTAGAGACATTTACTAAACATGCCTAGCGTTTATTTGGAGCGTTTTTGTCTAGCAGATTACAAATATTGTTACAGTAAAGCTGTAACTGAACAGCTTCTGTAACAAAAACGCCTGGCAAACTGCTCTGATCTAGCGTTTTTCAGAGCGGTTTTCCACTTTCCTATACTGTAACATTGAGGCTGGATTCACAGTGGTCAGTTGCATAACGCATGAATTAAAATGTGTGAACTGCAATTGAGAGTGGACATAGACTTTCATGCAAAGCCTGCATGCAACGAGTTAGAATAAAGTGATATACAGTATTACTGTGAACAGGCCCATAGATTTGTATGGGCAGTAAGTGGACCTAGCCTGAGGCAGAAACGCTTTAGAAATCTAAAAAATGCTGCAGCCCCCGAGTTTGCGTTTGTGGAAAGAATGAGCCACTCTGGTGTGCTCCATCCCATTCACTTTCATTAGCCAAGCGGTTTTCCCCCTGCAAGCATTTTAAAAAACGCTTCAGAACCGCTCTGGTGTGCACCAGCCCTCAGACTGGATTGGCTGCATGCTTGTTTCAGGTCTGTGATTCACCCACTACTGCAGCCAGAGAGCTCAGCAGGACTTCCAGGCAACTGGTATTGTTTAAAAGGAAACATCCATATCCCTCTCAGTTAAGGTTCCCTTTAAGGTTTGTATTAGTGTGGAACATTAGCTGACGCACAGCAGTGGGCTGTATGGGGAATTCTTATTATGAGAGCACCTGTCATGAATAAATTTAACGATTGTTGCACTTTGTTTTCGTTTTAAATTAAATTTAGTTTTCTTTATTTTATATTTTTTTTTTTATATTTTGCTGTCGGCGAAGACAAAGAAAATATTCGCGTTGGATGTGAAATATTGATTTTATATCAGCCTTCCGCTAAAAAGAGCCTCCCCTATACATTTTTTAGTATGTTTTTTTGCACGTCGGTAGCGTTTGAAGAGGACCTGGACTCGCCAGCAGGGTAATGATCTCCCAGCATGCTCGTCTCTCTCCTCCCGTACTGCCGTGCTGGGTAAAATTCATTAATTCCAGGAATTTATCTGCTAATACAAAGTGCTGAGAATAGAAGGCACAATGCACCGATGTGTGTCACAGCCTGACAGCCCAACGTGTTGTCATTTGTATGTGGGGGGGGGGGGAGCGCCCCGGCAACTGATAGAAATGTATCAATATCGCTAAAAATATTCCAAACGCCGGAATAAATCCCGTCTTCCAGACATTAATTAACATTTCATATTCAATGATTCAGCTATTTAGCATATAATACCCAGAAATGAAAAGCAATCACCCTCCGCCAGAGAGAAATATCAGCATCTCGCCCTTATCCGAAGAACGCAGAGCTTCACATTTATTTCATAAACTTTATTTTTCTTTGCAGTTGTTACAGGAAAGTTTCCAACTGTCACAGGCAGTTCAGGAAGATCTCTTGTTTGTAAATGTCTAGTTCAGAATGAGATTTCTGGGTAAATGATGTAAATAGTCTTTTGTAGCCCTGGAGAAAACTCTACACTAGGCCACAATGGGGTCCAGGAGTCAGAGTGCCCCCTTTCTGTTCATTTTCCTTTTGATTGATTTGTGTTCCTTCACTCTTTTGGCCTGGTAAAACCTGTCCTATCATCCAGTGAGTAGGGTAAGGGGTGGGGGGATGTATGCAGAGGCGTAGCTTGGGGAGGGGGGGGGGGGCAGGGGGAAACATGTGTCCCTGGGCGCAGCACTGTGAGGGTGCTAAGCATGGCCATGCACCCCCGTGTATGTGGGAGGCGGCTCAGTGTCTGCCTGAAGTGACCCTGTTTCTCTCCCTCCCTTTGCAGATGAGTGCAGAAGCATTAAGAGCAGTAGAAAAAGCAGGGCACATCTGTCTATCTATATGGGGGCACATATAACTATCTGTAGGGGGCACATCTATCTAAAAGGGGGACACATCTGGCTATCTAAAGGGGGGCACATCTGACCATCTGGTACACATTTGGCTATCTAAATGAGGGGAAGGGGGCGCACATCTGGCTATTTAAACAGAATTTGTACATTTGACTCCACTCAGGACCACACCCACATTCTGATGCGTGGCCACACCTATTTTGTCCAAGGGGGGATGCAAAAACTGTCTGTCATAGAGCACTGAAAACCCAACTACACCTCTTAATTGTTATTGTTTGGGAGGGGGGGGGGGGAGGCGGGGCTGGAGGAATCACCAGCTATTCACAGAAGCAGGACCTGAAGAGCGGCGGCCTATATTGTTTCAGTGGAAGCAGTTCATCACGTAGCCAAAGATGATGAAATGGGGTACAAGGCAAGATAGCAACCTTGTGCCACTGCCGGTTGCCGTCTGCATTTCTTCGTATTATTTGGTGGGGAGATAGCATCAGCCAGGTCTCTTTCTCCAGGCCTTAAAGTGAATGGGAACTGCATTTAAAAAAATGAGACTGATACTTACCCAAGGAGAGGGAAGGCTCTGGGTCCTATAGAGCCTTCTGGCTCCTCTCCTGGTCCCCCCGTTCCGGTGCAGGCTCGCCCGGTAGCAGTGACTAAATTAGTCAAATACTGCTTTACCCGGCCGAAGGAGGCTTCAGAAGTCTTCAGGGAGCCCGAGTGCTCCTGAAGAAGGGCGGCCCTGTACTGCACCTGCGCAAGCACGCTCTCTTGCACGCTCACGCCTGTGCAGTATGGAGCCGCACGTCTTTGGGAGGACACGGCTCCCGAAGACTTCGAAATACCCTTTCGACGGGGGTTTGAAACGAGGGGAGCCAGCACAGGATAGAGGACACCGAGAGAGGAGACGGAAGGCTCTATACGACCCAGAGCCCTCCCTCTCCTTTGGTAAGTATTTACCTTATTTTTTTTTAAATGTGGTTCCCATTCACTTTAAGCACCTGCCTTATGTTGCCTTAAAGATGATTCCGGCTCCGCACCTAGCCATGCATTCTCTGCTTGCAAACAGTGGGGTACAGCTACAAAAAAAAAAAATTAAGTGTACAAACAGTGCATGTGAACTTTATCGGAGGTATGCAAAATACGTTATTCATGTTACACATGCATCACTTGCGTTGTGTATAAAACGAGTTACAGGTAATGTGTGTTACACAAGCAACACACACGCTGTTCATACAGGTACAACGCGAGTTACACAAATTGCAATTTGCGTAGTGTAAGATTTATGAGCACTGTTTGCGCACATACCTTTTAAAATACTTTTATGAATATACCCTAATTAATTCTACAGATTTTTACCTCCTCCCCACCCCCTAAAACATCTACGTAGGCAGAACCCCGTTTACCTGCGTTTGTTTTTGGGCAGCACGGGGCCTTGTAGTCAGCACTCTTGCCTTGCAGCGCTGGTTCCCAGGTTCAAATCCCAGCCAGGGCACTATCTGCAAGGAGTTTGTAAGTCCTCCCCATCTCTGCGTGGGTTTCTTCTGGGTACTCCAGTTTCTTCCCACATCCCAAAAACCTACAGATAAGTTATTTAGATTCCCCCTAAATTGGCCCTAAACCATACCTCCCAACTTTTTGAGATGAGAAAGAGGGACACTTGACCCACGCCCCTGCCACACCCCTGATCACGCCCTCTTCATACCCCCAGTCACGCATATCATAAAGATTTCATAAGAAAAATATGTTGTTTTATTATTCAAACACACACTATATATTTACATAGAAAAAGGGACAAAGCCCTGAAAGAGAGACAAATGAGTAGGAAAGAGGGACAGAGGGACAGTGCTACCAAAAAGGGACTGTCCTTCCAAAAGAGGGACACTTGGGAGCTATGCCTAAACTACTATACATACACTACACTATACATACATACAGGATCTTCTCAAAAAATTAGCATACTGTGATAAAGTTCATTATTTTCTGTAATGTACTGATAAACATTAGACTTTCATATATTTTAGATTCAAATACACACAACTGAAGTAGTTCAAGCCTTTTATTGTTTTAATATTGATAATTTTGGCATACAGCTCATGAAAACCCAAAATTCCTATCTCAAAAAAATAGCATATTTCATCCGACCAATAAAAGACAAGTGTTTTTAAAACAAAAAAAGTCAACCATCAAATAATTATGTTCAGTTATGCACTCAATACTTGGTCGGGAATCCTTTTGCAGAAATGACTGCTTCAATGCGGCGTGTCATGAAGGCAATCAGCCTGTGGCACTGCTCAGGTGTTATGGAGGCCCAGGATGCTTTGATAGCGCCCTTAAGCTCATCCAGAGTGTTGGGTCTTGTGTCTCTCAACTTTCTCTTCACAATATCCCACAGATTCTCTATGGGGTTCAGGTCAGGAGAGTTGGCAGGCCAATTGAGCACAGTAATACCATGGTCAGTAAACCATTTACCAGTGGTTTTGGCACTGTGAGCAGGTGCCAGGTCGTGCTGAAAAATGAAATCTTCATCTCCATAAAGCTTTTCAGCAGATGGAAGCATGAACCCACTTTTGAACCAGAAACAGCGGCAGAAGCGCCTGAACTGGGCTACAGAGGAGCAGTACTGGACTGTTGCTCAGTGGTCCAAAGTACTTTTTTCGGGTGAAAGCAACTTTTACATGTCATTCAGAAAATCAAGGTGCCAGAGTCTGGAGGAAGACTGGGGAGAGAGAAATGCCAAAATGCATGAAGTCCAGTGTCAAGTACCCACAGTCAGTGATGGTCTGGGGTGCCATGTCAGCTGCTGGTGTTGGTCCACTGTGTTTTATCGAGGGCAGGGTCAATGCAGCTAGCTATCAGGAGATTTTAGAGCACTTCATGCTTCCATCTGCTGAAAAGCTTTATGGAGATGAAGATTTCATTTTTCAGCATGACCTGGCACCTGCTCACAGTGCCAAAACCACTGGTAAATGATTTACTGACCATGGTATTACTGTGCTCAATTGGCCTGCCAACTCTCCTGACCTGAACCCCATAGAGAATCTGTGGGATATTGTGAAGAGAAAGTTGAGAGACACAAGACCCAACACTCTGGATGAGCTTAAGGCCGCTATCGAAGCATCCTGGGCCTCCATAACACCTGAGCAGTGCCAGAGGCTGATTGCCTCCATGCCACGCCGCATTGAAGCAGTCATTTCTGCAAAAGGATTCCCGAGCAAGTATTGAGTGCATAACTGAACATAATTATTTGAAGGTTTACTTTTTTTGTTTTAAAAACACTTTTCTTTTATTGGTCGGATGAAATATGCTAATTTTTTAAGATAGGAATTTTCGGTTTTCATGAGCTGTATGCCAAAATCATCAATATTGAAACAATAAAAGGCTTGAACTACTTCAGTTGTGTGTATTTGAATCTAAAATATATGAAAGCCTAATGTTTATCAGTACATTACAGAAAATAATGAACTTTATCACAGTATGCTAATTTTTTTAGAAGATCCTGTAGACATAGGACTATGGAAGTGATTAGATTGTGAAACCCTCTGAGGGACAGTTAGTGACAAAACCAAATACTCTGTACAGCACTGCAGAAGGTGTCAGGGCTATATAAATAATATTTTTTAAAACCTTGGACATTAGAGGGTGGATTAGCGTGCACAAAGCCTAGCAGAGATGGGGGATTGGTGCTTGTGACATGGCTGGGTGGGTGATTGGTGCGTGTGACGTGTCATGGCTGGGCGATCGGTGCTTGTGACATGGCATCCCCCTCACAGCCCCCCTCCCTCCCCCGGCTGTCTGGAGTTGGCAGAGCACTGACAGAGTGGCCGCGTTCACCAGTCATTACTTCATGTGTCAGTTATGGGGACAGCCGCCAGAGCCATCTGTACTTCACAGCAGCAGAGTCACAGCCGCCGCTGCAAGACATTAGCAGGGACAGGCCTCTCTGATACAAGTCTAGGGACTGCTGCGCACAGACACATTTACATTTTAGCCTGCAGTTACACTTTAAACCGTATTGAAATGGCTGATTTCCAGGCAGACAACTAAATCCACAGCAGAAATAGAATATGGGCCAGAAGCCTGACAAGCCATGGTAAATGCTGATGACCCACAATCTGAAACTTTCCTATTCAAGCTCTTATTAAATAAACAGGCCGAGGGCTTGGCACACCTGCCATGTCAGTCACTTTACACATATTTTTGGTTATATTAAAGAGGCCCTGTAGTGACATAGAGCAGAATGCAGAAAATTATTCAGGATATACCCACTTTTATGAAAATCTTCCTGGTTTCATCATCCGAAACACTTCCGATGTCTATATATTGCTTTATATTGGTATGTAGCTCCGCCCTCCCAGTGATGCTTAGCCTAGGCTGTTTATCTATGTGGAATTCTTCTCCCAGAGCATTCTGGGGGACCAGTTATTATTTTCACTGGCTTCTGAATTCTCAAAAACAAAATTCTGCAGAGCTGCACCTGACAGGACTAAAGATGTCGCCACCTGTGATTACTTTCAGAATGTAAATCAGGGAGAAGAAAGATGTTACAATGGGCAAACACTGACTAAATAGTTTATAAATAAATATTGTAAAAAAAAAATAAAAAAAAAAATAAGCAATTTTATTCATTATGGTATTTTTTACTACATTTTCCCTTAAAGAGAACCCGAGATGTGTTTAAAGAATGTTATCTGCATACAGAGGCTGGATCTGCCTATACAGCCCAGCCTCTGTTGCTATCCCAAACCCCCCTAAGGTCCCCCTGCACTCTGCAATCCCTCATAAATCACAGCCACGCTGTGAGGCTGTGTTTACATCTGTAGTGTCAGTCTCAGCTGCTCCCCCGCCTCCTGCATAGGAGCTATGCAGGAGGCGGGGGAGCAGCTGAGGTCCCTGCCCCCGTCCCTTCCCTCCAATCAGCAGATAGGGAAGGGATGCAGGCGGGGACTGGAGTTCTGCAGGAGGCGGGGAGAGCAGCAGACTGACACTATAGAGATAAACACAGCCAGCTCTGACAAGCTGTTTGTCAGCAGCGTGGCTGTGATTTATCAGGGATTGCAGAGTGCAGGGGGACCTTAGGGGGGTTTGGGATAGCAACAGAGGCTGGGCTGTATAGGCAGATCCAGCCTCTGTATGCAGATAATATTCTTCAAACCCACCTCGGGTTCTCTTTAAATGGGTTTGGGGGGTTTGAAAATAAAAACGGACACTTACCTGGGGCTTCTACCGGCCTCCTGCAGCTGTAATGTCCCGCGCCGTCTTCCAACGATCCATCGGTCCCGGTCTAATTCCGCATCGAATCCAACTGCGGCTGCGTGGCCTTTGCTAGCTCCCACGCGTCATCAGGCGAGATACAAGAAAACTTTGTACTTCAACTGCGCAGTAAGCGCCCTATGACGCGCACGGGAGTGAGCACCCCAATTACCTTGTTAGATGAATCTTAGACCGGGACCAGTGGCAGGGATCCGAGGATCGTAGGAGGACGGAGCGGGACATGACAGCTGCAGGGGGCTGGTAGAAGCCCCAGGTAAGTGTCTGTTTTTATTTTCAACCCCCCCCCACAGAACCCCTTTAAAAACAAACATATTTCCCCCTCCCCCCAAAAATACACACACTCCCTTATTAAACTATCCCACAAGTGTATCTGCTCATCAGGTTCATCAGTGTGAGAGTACAGAAGAATTCAACAGAATGTAATCAAAAATACAGTAATGGAATTGTTGTGGTCAACAATTCAGTAAGTTTCTGAATTGAGAAAGATATATTCTCTCCCCCCCTTCTAACCACAGGTCACCAGAGGTGTAACAGTGCTGCTGGCTGTAGGCATCACGTGACCTGAGCTTCCAACTAACTCCATTCAGTTTACCGCCTATTCATTTCCAGAACTGGATCCAAGCAGAACCTGTGCTTATTTTCCAGCCTGGAACCTATACACTGTTTCAGTACAGGCAGCCCAAATATTTCCTCTTCCGATATGAGAATCCAGCTGCACAAAGCAGGAGGTCTTGCTAGTTATATTGCACACCTCCACTAGCTCCGTGACTGGACACTCCCAACCTGATATGAGTAACTGTGTGATTGTGTGCTCAGAATCAATCTATTCAGTTAAAGAGGAACTCCAGTGAAAATAATGTAATAAAAAAGTGCTTCATTTTTACAATAATTATGTATAAATGATTTAGTCAGCGTTTGCCCATTGTAAAATCTTTCCTCTCCCTAATTAACATTCTGACATTTATCACATGGTGACATTTTTACTGCTGGCAGGTGATGTCAGTGGAAGGAGATGCTGCTTGCTTTTTTCGCGGTTGGAAACAGCTGTAAACAGCTGTTATTTCCCACAATGCAATGAGGTTCCCAGACAGGAAACTGTTAGGACCATGGTCCTGACATCACACTGGGAGGGGTTTCACCACAATATTAGTCATACAGAGCCCCCTGATGGTCCGTTTGAGAAAAGGAAAAGGAATAGGTTTCTCATGGGAAAGGGGGTATCAGCTACTGATTGGGATGAAGTCTAATTCTTGGTTACGGTTTCTCTTTAAATATAAGATTTGTCAATAGCCCTAGAAATGTTTGGAGATGAACTGAAGTGGTTGGTTAACCCATTCGCGTTCCGTCGTTTTCACGTGAGAAATGTTCACCTCCCATTCATTAGCCTATGACTTTATCACTACTTATCACAATGCACTGATCTATATCTTGTTTTTTCCGCCACCAATTCGGCTCTCTTTGGGGGGTACATTTTGCTAAGAGCCACTTTACTGTAAATGCATTTTAACAGGAAGAATAAGAAAAAATGGAAAAATTCATTATTTCTCAGTTTTCAGCCATTATAGTTTTAAAATAATACATGCTTCCATAATTAAAACTCACGTATTGTATTTGCCCATATGTCCCGGTTGTTACACCGTTAAAATTATGTCCCTATCACAATGTATGGCGACAATATTTTATTTGGAAATAAAGGTGCATTTTTTCCATTTTACATCTATCACTATTTACAAGTTTAAAATAAAAAAAAATATAGAAATATTTCATCTTTACATTGATATTTAAAAAGTTTAGACCCTTAGGTAAATATTTACATGTTGTTTTTTTTTTATTGTAATGTTTTTTTTTTTTATAGTAAACATTTTACTTGGGTAGTTTTGGGAGGGTGGGAGGTAAACAATAGATTTATAATGTAAATGTGTTTTAATTTTTTTTTATTTTTTTTTTTCAGGTGTAGTATTACTTTTTGGCCACAAGATGGCCATGAGTTTGTTTACATGACGTCACTCTAAGCGTAACACACGCTTAGAGCGACGCATGGGGTACGTTACAGCCAGAAAAAGCACAGCTTCCGAGAGAAGCTGTCGCTTTTTCAGCGGGGGAGAGGAATCAGTGATCGGGCACCATAGCCCGATACATTGATTCCTTGGCTACCGAATCCGCGGCCGGGAGTGCGCGTGCACGCGCATGATCGGCTGCGGGAGCGAGCGGTAGCGCGCATGGTTCCTGGACGTAGAAACTACGTCCAGGAACCAAAATAGGTTAAAGGTCAGATATCATTTTGAGGTAATGGAATGACTGTTCACACATATTAGTGGTTCATTCCTAGTATAAGGACTTGTAAAGGAGAGAAAGAAAAGATAAAAGGACACTGGGAGCCCAATCTGGTGTATTATCGTTGGTTTCCAATTTAGTGTATAAAAAGAGAATCAATACACTCACAAGGCTCGGTTATGTGAGAGGCACCCACTCAGATCCACATGTTGGGAAGTACTGTCCCCACTCGGCCTTGTGAAAGTATGGAAAAGGTCACTGCTCCTTAGAAAGAACCACTGACATGGGCGAGGTCCCCAAGATTGGGAGAAAGTAAGGCAATGTAGTAGGGTAGGAGGCGCCTGGGATCATGTAAAAAAAGAAAAAGGAAGGCATAAGGCCAAGGTACATGGGTATCTTAAAATAACAACTCTGTGGTAGAATTAAAACGATCCTACCTTAAATAAGTAGTCCTTCAATTTGGTAAAGAGAAAAACCTTTAATGGGCACTTTATTATGACAACGCGTTTCGAGGCGTAAGCCCCTTCCTCGGGTCGAGTAGTGTGCCTTAAATCAAAGTGCAGCAATCTCGGGCGCCTGTAGTATACGGAATAGTTATCCACAAGGATGTAGGTTTGTTAAGCCAGGAGCTTAGCCTTAAAGGATACCCGAACTGACATGTGACATGAGAGATAGACATGTGTATGTACAGTGCCTAGCACACAAATAGCTATGCTGTGTTACTTTTTTTCTTTCTCTGCCTGAAACAGTTAAATATCAGGTATGTAAGTGGCTGACTCAGACAGGAAGTGACTACAGTATGACTCTCACTGATAAGAAATTCCCCTTTTTACCTCTTTCTTGCTCTCAGAAGCCATTTCCTGCTACGAAAGTGTTTTATAGTTGGAATTTCTTATCAGTAAGGGTCACACTGTAGTCACTTCCTGTCTGATTTAGGACTGAGTCAGCCACTTATATGCCTGATATTTAACTCTTTCAGGCAGAGAAAGAAAAAAAGGAATACAGCATAGTTATTTGTGTGTTAGGCACTGTACATACCCATGTCTATCTCATCATGTCACATGTCAGTTCGGGTATCCTTTAAAGGGACACTGTAGGGGGTTGGCGGAAAATGAGTTGAACTTACTCGGGTCTTCTAATGGTCCCTCACAGACATCGGGCTCGATTCACAAAGCGGTGCTAACCCAGTTAGAGACTTTAGGCGTGATAACCATTTTACCACGCTGGTGAAAAGCTAGTTTAGGCGTGATAAGTTTAGGCGTGATAAGGTTAGGTGTGATAAGTTTAGGCATGATAAGTTTAGATTGTGCACAAAGTCCCGCACGCAAAGCAGCGCCATTAAACTCTATGCGAAGTGCACCAGATTTTGCTAGCGCAAAACTTTCGATCAGCTGTGCACTGCGGTGCTAACCCAGTTGGTGCTTAAACTTATCACACCTAAACTTATCATGCCTAAACTTATCACACCTAAACTTATCACACCTAAACTTATCATGCCTAAACTGAGTTTAGGCGTGATAAAGGGCTTTTCACCAGCGTGCTAACTGTTAGCACCGCTTTGTGAATCAGGCCCATCCTGTGCCCGCGCAGCCACTCACCGATGCTCTGGCCCCGCCTCCAGTTCACTTCTGGAATTTCAGACTTTAAAGTCTGAAAACCACTGTGCCTGCGTTGCTGTGTCCTCGATCCCGCTGATGTCACCAGGAGCATACTGCGCAGGCCCAGTATGGCCTGTGTCTGCGCAGTACACTCCTGGTGACATCAGCGGGATTAAGGACATGATAATGCAGGCGCAGTGGTTTTCAGACTTTAAAGTCTGAAATTCCAGAAGTGAACCGGAGGCGGGGCCGGAGCATTGGGGAGTGGCTGCGCCAACACAGGATGTCTGCGAGGGACCATTAGAAGCCCCGGGTAAGTTCAACTCATTTTCCCCCGACCTCCTACAGTATTGCTTTAATTCATTTTAGTTTTTTTGGAATCCTTTCCTGACCTCGATAAAAGGAGTCAGCGTTTGCCCTTGTTTGTGTAGAATCAATCAGCCTCATTGTTTCATATACGTCTCATTTTCTTTCCCGCACAGAGAAGGCGGCCGTGTCCTTTTTATTCCTATACATTTTCCGCAAGTGATGGGGGATATACGGCCTATAATCACGCGACTGGCTCAGCAAACATCATAAAGATGATTATGTAGAGCCAGCCAATTTTGCCAGTGTCAGCTGCACTTTATGATTTCTTGGATTACATATATTTGTTAAAACAACGTGACAAAAATCCCGGACGCTGTTTAGATGCAAAGCACCAGAAACGGGGCTGGAGATGGAATATCACAGATAATTAAAATGATAAAAGGCACGCGGCAATCTCAGGGAACGCGGCTGGGCGCAATTCGACTGCAGCAGCGGCTTCTGGAAACGTGACTGTAAGTGATTCTCCCGGAACATGCGTACAGTCTGCAGATTAATCTGTTCTATGTGTTTATCTCCAGCACAGAGCCTTACAGGGACGCCGGGGCCAGGCTTTTATTTTCATAGAGTGAGTGAAAAAGGGTTGGACATTTTTTACTCTTTTATTAGGGAGCTTTGACCTCACTTCCTGTTCCTGAGACAAGACAGGAAATTAGAGTAAATCTCATTGTAGGAAGGCTACATCTCTTTTTAAATCACTTCCTTTCTACTTTACTACTGACTGTCACATGACAGGAAGTGAGGGGATGCCATCCCAATGGGAATGAACACACCAGCTGAATCTTTACAGCTAAACCCGTAAGTTTTATAAGAGCAAAAGTTCCTTACCACTGGGGCCCTCTGGAAGTTCACGACCACGCTCCTGTCCTGAAACGAGCATGACGCACTGCGCAGGACACCAGTGGCATTAAAGGACACCTGAGGCGAACATAAAATAATGAAATAAACTATTGTATCTATCTTCCTTCTCCTAAAAATGACTTTTTAAAGAGAAACTCCGACCAAGAATTGAACTTTATCCCAATCAGTAGCTGATACCCACTTTTACATGAGAAAAATAATGATTTTCACAAACAGACCATCAGGGGGCGCTGTATGACTGATTTTGTGCTGAAACCCCTCCCACAAGAGGCTCTGGTACCGTACGGTACTCTGGGCAAACTGTCACAATGTAACAATGTTCAGACAGGAAATAGCTGTCTGTTAAAGCCAGACCAGCTAGAAACAGCTCCATAATCTGCCCACAGTAACAATGTCACCATGTAATACAAGTCAGAATGTGAATCTGGGAGAGGAAAGATTTTACAATGAGCAAACACTGACTAAATCATGTATACATAATTATTGTAAAAATGAAGCACTTTTTTTATTACATTATTTTCACTGGAGTTCCTCTTTAAGATATTCCACAGTCTTATTTTATGTTTAAATCTACTTTTTAAGTTTGAATAGTTTTATTGTTTTTGCTTAATGGCACATTCATTGAAGTATGCCAGAGCTAAGATTTATCAACTATTGACTCTTTTTATCTCTTTCCTGCTCTCAGAATCCATTTTCTGCTTGGAAAGTGTTTTAAGTATAGTTGGAATTTCTTATCAGTGAGGGTCACACTGTAGTCACTTCTTGTCTGAGTCAGGACTGAGTCAGCCACTTACATACCTGATATTTAACTCTTTCAGGCAGAGAAAGAAAAAAAGGAACACAGCATAGTTATTTGTGTGCTAGGCACTGTGCATACCCATGTCTATCTCATCGTGTCACATGTCACCTCGGATATCCTTTAAGACCTGCCAAGCTGAAAGGCTTGGGAGACCCCATGTAACACGGTGCTGGATATTAATATAGGTGTGTGTGTAGGTACGCTGACCATACGTCCCGCTTTACCCGGGACAGGTCCCGGATCCGGGTTCCCTGTCCCAGGCTGCATGAGGTCCCGGGAAACGTCCCGCTTTTAGCCACGGGACGTCCCGGCCTCGGGACTTTGGCCACCGTCCATTGCATGAACTGGCCGCGGTGTCTACTAGACGCCGTGCCAGTGCGCCAGTTCATAGCCCGCAGCCCCGCTCAAGCCTGCATAGTCTTCCGGCAGGCAGAGCAGGGCTACGGGAAGATGGCATCCGAAGCCATGTACTGGAGACTATTTGTGTCTCCAGTACAGGGCTTCAGGCGCTGCATTTATTATTTAATGGTCATAGTTGGCTATATTTGCTGCTTTGGGGTTACGGTTACGCTCCGCCCATACAATGTCATGCCCACGCCCATTTTTGGGATACGGGCACCACAAACACCCCCCCCCCCCCCGATCCCCCCACGCCCATTTTTCGGCGCGCTGCGTAACACACGCTTACAGTGACGCATCGGGGAGGGAACAGCCAGAAAAGGCACAGCTTCCGAGAGAAGCTGTCGCTTTTTCAGCGGGGGAGAGGAATCAGTGATCGGGCACCGTAGCCCGATTCACTGATTGCCTGGCTAACGAACCGGGGGCCAGGAGCGCGCGTGCACGCGCGCGATCGGCCGCGGTAGCGCGCATGGTTCCTGGACGTAGTTTCTACGTCCAGGAACCAAAATAGGTTAAACAGTAAGATCATAGCTGAAACACCACATTCCTGCGGCAGAACAATGTATTTATACCCCCAAAAACTCCCGGGGAAAAATGTGGGGCTCCTTCCGGGTAGAGGCAGAGCTTTGCGCAATAGCTCTGCCTCTGCTCGCGTTAATCTCCGCCTCCCCCTGCCTCACTCAGTCTACTTTCACTGAGAGGGGCGGGGAGAGGCAGAGTATGATGTGAGCAGAGGCAGAGCTACAGAGCAAAGCTCCGCCTCCCCCGGGCAGCAAAATCCACGACCTGGAAAGTCGTGGAATTTTGCCCCGGGGATTTTGGGGTATAAATATCTGGTTCTGCCGTAAGGATGCTCGTATCCGCTATGATCTTATTGTTTAAGAAAACTGGCCAGTAAAAAGGGGGTATTTTTATGGCTTCAGACTCTCTTTAATGGCATGACTTGCTTCCGCTCACAATATTCTACATTCGTGTGGCTGCAGGAGGACTCTGGTGACACCCGGAGCGGCCCGTCCCTGCCGACAACTCCTTAGTTCGCCATCGGAGTATCTAACTATTTTTTTTTAGGTCGCTTCAGTTTTATTTTAAAATCAAAACAGGGATTATGTCAGAAGAATTTACAGTCCTGCTGTATAAAAAGAATGCATTAACTCTCTTCATTTCCATTGATTGTTACTTATTAAAGCTAACTCATAAAAAAAATAATATACAAAATGTGCCAGGAAGTGTCGCCGTGGGTCCGGATCTCGATGGCAGCCACCCAAAATGTTTTCCTCTCTTGAAGTGCTCGCGATACATTTATTCTGACGACTTACATGGCGCTGACATTTCAGCAGAGCAAACACACATCTGCCCGGGGGCTTTTGGCAACGATATCAAATGTCCCGAATGTCTGTAGAGACTGGCTCATTTTTTCACTGAAAACTCGCGGAAAAAGCTGCTGGAAATGGCGAATGATCAGCTGTCAGTGCGGCTGGGAAACCCACGTGCCTGATATTTCATTTGTCATGGCCCCCCGATGGTATTTAGTGCATTTTTTTGAAGAATAGCAGCAAAGTGCAGCAGATATCTACAGAAACCAATCAGGTGTTAGCTGTCTGACTAAAACAAAGATTCTGGTTGTTTGGTCTCAACAGCTAATCCACTTTTTTGTTTACAGCAGTCTTGATTAAAGTGTAACTGTCGGGCATAAAATCAAAAATCAATTCTTTATTTTTATCTGGAAAACAAGTAATAAGGATGCTAACCAGGCAATCCAAAAGTTAAAATCACTATTACTTTTCTTGTTGATAAATGATCATTCCCCAGTTTACCTGACTCTTATTTGGTACACACAACATTTGGTACACACAAAGGAAGTTGCAGGGCATGCTGGGTTGTCCTTTTTTGCTTCTCTACTTTCCCTTCAGATTTAACTAATGCAGCCTGATTGGCTGAAGCCTCTTTCCCTCCTGTTTTCCCCTCCCACACCTCTGTTCCTTTCTGATTGGCCAATATTAATCATACTGAGACAATGCACTTTCTATAGTGGAGGGTGGGCAATGCATACACAATCAGGCAGAGGAGAGTAAGGGAGGAAATGACATCAGGATTGGCTTCAAAATAGCCACAGTTAAAATGGGAAATGCTAAGGATTGTCTCTATTTTTTACTGTAGAAAAATAACTGAAATCAAAATGTGGACAGTGCAATACATATGTTATGTAAGTAGAGCAAGTATTTATCTACTATGTCTACTATGTATGTGTTTTTTTTCTGAGATAGTATGGCTGACAGCTCCTATTTAAACCACCAATAGTATGCAAACTTCTGCAGGTCAAGTACAGCAGGAGTTCTCTGGCAGGTGATCCACCTCAACTTAAAGGACAACTGAAGTGATAAGTATATGGCAGCTGCCATACTTATATCCTTTTAAGCAATACCAGTTGCCTGGCTGTCCTGCTAATCCTCTACCTCTAATACTTTTAGCCATAGCCCCTGAACAAGCATGCATCAGATCAGGTGTTTCTAACATTATTGTCAGATCTGACAAGACTAGCTGCATGCTTGTTTCTGGTGTTATTCAGACACTACTGCAGAGAAATAGACCAACAGGGCTGCCAGGTAACTGGTATTGTTTAAAAGGAAATAAATATGGCAGCCACCATATGCTCACTTCAGTTATTGTTTACGCTTTATACACACACTAGACGGTTCTTCCCTGGGCCCTGATGCCCTTCAATACATTGGAGTTCCACAAGCCCTTGTTGATCCATGTAAGCATCTTTTTTTTTTTTATTACAGCTTCAGATACACTGTAAACGTTTGCTTGTATCTGTTAAAACACAAAGCAAAACTATGGGATTTCAAGAAAATACTGTCAGCGAATAGTGTCATCCAGTGGCGTAGCTAAGGAGCTGCGGGCCCTGATGCAAGTTTTACAATGGGGCCCCCCAAGCACTCTATACATAACAATTGAAACGGCGCACCAAAACCCACCAATGGCAACTACAGTGTCAGAGGTGCAAGAAGGGGTTGGGGAGCAGCTTGTTAAGAATTACTACTATTCAAAGCATCTATAGAAGTGATTATTACCAGCACAGGACCAATAGAGAGCTAATACTGTGATAGAGGGTGGACCCTTCGGGGCCCCTCTGGCCCAAGGGCTTCTATGCGGTCGCTACCTCTGTAAGAATACCACACCGCACCGCCTCGGTATGAAAGGGCCCTCAAGGAAAAGTATTGATACAACTGTCTATCTCAGCTATTTATTTTCACTTCAGGTTCACTCTAAAAGACTAAACGTGGCCACACACCATACAATTTTTTAAATATCTGTTCAATTCAAGAATACATTCTTGTAACTGATTATAACAATTCAAAAATCTGACCAATGTACCACACACCTATGTTCAATTTTTCCCCAATCATTTGTCCCTGTGGCCTCAATTCACGGAGCATTATCAAACGTTTATCAAACACTTTATCAAACGTTTGATAATTTACCTCATGGGTAAAATCTCATTTTAAATTCACTAATGTGTTATATATTTATCGAATGTTTTACCGATAAAACTTTCAACAAATATATAACACCTTAGTGAGATTTTACCCATGAGGTTAATTATCAAACGTTTGATAAAGTGATAAACGTTTGATAATGCTCCGTAAATTGAGGCCTGTGTCTGTGTGAAAACTGAACTGCGCATGTGCTCCGAGTTCAGCCGGCTCGCTCTGCGCTGTCCCTGTGGTTGCTAGGGCACCAGGGACGCACAGCGCAGAGCTGAGAGGATGACGCGGGGAAGGAGGACGACGGGGCCAGGGTGGCGGGCGTGTGTGCATGTGCGCGGCGGGCGTGTGTGCACGTGCGCAGCGGGCGTGTGTGCACTGTGGCGGCAGTGACAGACCTAGAGCCTGTTTTTAAATGGGCTTAGGTCACTAGTCATGAATAAAATAATTGAAAGCTCAGAAAAAATTGATTGGAACTGTATGTCAAGTAATTGACACTCCATCACATACACCATACAATTCTTGATAAAGTTGGTCTGAAATCTCAAACGTGTCCAATATCCAAAAATCAAAAAAACTGTAAATTTGCTCGGATTTATCGATTGAAAACAAAAAAAAGCTCTCGATTTTTTGGAACAACTGATAAAAATTATCGAATTGGCGACAAATTTAATCTTTTAATTGTATGGTGTGTGGCCACCTTAAGTCATCACCGATCTATGGTTGTGCAATTTTGTAACAAAGTTGGAATTTCCCCTTTAAGCATGGCTTCCACGTCTCCAGCATAGGCTGCCTCTGCACATCGAGATCTGTTGTCTGTATTTATTACCCTCTCGTTACAATGCAGATGACACGCGTGCAGGCAGCCATCAGATATCATGTCATTTCTGTAGACATCCCTTTAAATAATCAAATTAGCCTCGCCGAATATATTTAGCGGGTAACGCGCTTGACACGCTTCCCATTTTCTGCAACAACCTCGGCTGAACAGCGGCGTTTAAAAAATTCAGGAAATTATAATTTTAAAATAAGCATTTGTCTTTAGGAAAAAGCGCCGCAAGGAAGTTTTCATAAGCAGAGCAGGGTGCAAATGAGGTGTGTATTCCAATGAGAGAGATCTCTTCATCGATTGGTTGGGAAACCGTCCTAATGAGGAAATGTGAGAGATGAAACTCTGAGGACCAAAAAAATCACAAAGGTGAGAAACGAAGATAAACGGGGGAGTCGGGGAAATTCAGACTGTTCTGTGGCACCGATTCTATGCCTGAGCCTCAAAGGGGAGCTGTCACAGGAGGAATAAAGATACAAACGCGAGCTGTCATGGTCAGTCGGTGAAAAATACCAGCTGCCATGCTGCTCCTCTGCTTCCACAGGGAATTAGCGCTAACTCTGATGTACTCAGTAGTAACGTTTTCTACTGTGTTGGTCGTCAGTTGAGGCAGAGCATTCGATAATACCACGTACATGAAATAGGGGCGCGAGGAAAAATGGACGCCGGGTGGGTGAAGCGGATATAAGTGTAATCGATAAGTACCGTTGTGAATTGGGCGCCAAATGAAAACAAAAAAATATTTAAAGGGACTCCGAGCAGTGCAGAAACTATGGAAAGATGCATATCATTTTAAAGCTCTCTTTCTCCTCTTTCCAATGATATATAAACCACCACCCTACGCCTTTTAGTTTTCGCTATTTTCGCGATCGAATTGCCGCGGCCGCGATTTCGATAGCGAAAATAGAGAAAACTAAAAGGCGTAGGGCAACGATTTAGGTGTCGTCAGAAAGAGGAGAAAGAGAGCTTTAAAATGATATCCATCAAGCCATAGTTATATTGTATTACACAGGACGACACTTTCCCCAGTGTCAGCAGCTCCATTCTGCTGAATGCAGCTGCTGACTTTGACAAAAAGTCGCCCTGTGTAATACAATGTAACTATGGAAAGATGGATATCATTTTAAAGCTCTCTTTCTCCTCTTTCTGACGACAGTTTTCTCTATTTTCGCTATCGAAATCGCGGCTGCTGCAAATTCAATCGCGAAAATAGCGAAAACTAAAAGGCGTAGGGTGGTGGTTTATATATCATTGGAAAGAGGAGAAAGAGAGCTTTAAAATAATGTGCATCTTTCCATAGTTTCTGCACTGCTCGGAGTCCCTTTAAAGTGGTAAAATTGCTAGTAAAACATTGGAAGATGTTACCGATATTTTACTACAGCTAAACCTAACCCTACTCTTACATAGAACCCCCTCCGATGCTTAATGTTGAAACCCCCTTCCTGACTCCTAACCTTAAAACCTCCCCTTCCTGACGCCTCTAAACCTCCCCCTTCCTGACGCCTAACCCTAAATCCCCCCTTCCTGACGCCTAACCCTAAATCCCCCCTTCCTGGCATCTAACCCCCCTTCCTGACACCTAGCCCTTAAAAAAATAGCAAAAACAAAAATGCTGCATGCACCATGTTTACGATTTCAGCAAATCGCTGCCCTCTGGCGATTGCTACAATGTGAACACTACCATTGAATTTATTGACAAGGGCTAGGAATTTACAGCACTTGAAATCCCTAGTAAAATGCTCCAGTGTGAATGAGGTCTTATGGCCCATTCCCACTGGAGATCGCTAAACGCTAGCAAAATTAGTAGAGTTTTCGCGATTTCAATCACAGTCACACTAAAATGGTGAAAAAAAGTGATGCATGCCCCGCAGTGGCGTAGCTAAGGAGCTGTGGGCCCCGATGCAAGTGTTACAATGGGGCCCCCCATGCACTATATACATAACCTTTGATACGGTGCACCAAAACCTGCCAAAGGCAACTACAGTGTCAGAGGTGCAAGAAGGGGATGGGGAGCACTTTGGTAATGATTACCACTACTCAAAGTATCTATAGAAGTGATTATTATGAGCACAGGACCAATAGAGAGCTAATACTGAAGTTTAGGGAGGGCCCCTCAGGGCCCCTCTGGCCCAAGGGCCCCGATGCGGTCGCTACCTCTGCACCCTCTATTGCTACGCCCCTGATGCCCCATGTTTGCATTTATTGCGGCAATTGCAGCTGTGAGATCACCACCATATACTTTAAATGACACTAGTGCGTTTGAAAGCGCTAGCGATCACCGGCGATAAGCGGTAAACGCCGGCAAATCTCCCCAGTGTGAATGAGGCCTTACTCTGCTGGCTGTGTAATGTGGCAGGGGTGAGTAAATTACAAGAGCAGCTGAACAGACAACTGATTTGCCAGTTCAGGCAACTCTCTGTGCTGTACCACCGGGTCTCTCCGGAGTGCTGCTTTAAAGAGAATCTGTATTGTTAAAATCGCACAAAAGTAAACATACCAGTGCGTTAGGGGACATCTCCTATTACCGTCTGACACAATTTCGCCACTCCGAGTCCTCGCCGCATTAAAAGTGGTTAAAAACAGTTTTAAAAAGTTTGTTTGTAAACAAACAAAATGGCCACCAAAACAGGAAGTAGGTTGATGTACATCATGTCCACACATAGAAAATACATCCATACACAAACAGACTGTATACAGCCTTCCTTTTTAATCTCAAGAGATCATTTGTGTGTTTCTTTCCCCCTGCAGCTATCTTCCACTGACGTGTCAGGCTGTTTCTTCCTGCAGAGTGCAGACAGCTCTGCCTGTATGTAATTCCTCAGTATGTGAAAGCCCAGCCAGCTCAGAGGAGGATTTATCCAGCTTGTAAAAGAGAAGAGAGAAGCTGCCCTAATCTAAATAATACACAGGCAGTGTGCATAGAGGGGCCTGGTAGGGGGAGTTCATAGCAGAACTACAACACTGAAGAACTTGGCAGCCTTCCAGACACAGGCCGACAAGTCTGACAGGGGAAAGATACATTGATTTATTACAGAGACTGTGATAGTAGAAAGTGCTGCAGTAAGCCAGAAAACATTAGAATAGCTTTTGGAACTTGTAGGATGATAAAAAACAGGATGCAATTTTTGTTACAGAGTCTCTTTAAGACTGAACATTTACATCCAGCATACGGGATTTGGAATCCTCTCGCACGTCGACCTTCAGAGTAACATGCAGGGTTTTTTTTTATTGATAATCTCAGCGAAGTCACAACTGACAAATGACTTGATAGGCGACGAAACCAAACAATGGGCGCGCAGAGGAGAGAGCCAGCCGCGTTTAATTGAATTTCTTTTCTTTTTTGTGCAGAAACCAGTTTGACCCTCTGAAAGTGCTACAAGACGTGCGGAGAAGATCATTGACTTGAAGTCATATGAATTTTAATGCGTTGTATTATCATATAACTTTTTATTGTACTTGAAGTTGTTTTTAAATTATAATTGTAGCGGTGTCACATGTCTGGCATAGAGCTATCACTCAGCGCTATTGTGGAGGCAGAGGAGTTCCGCGGCAAGCGGCTGCGTGTTTATGAGCGCGATAATGAATGCCGCAACGCTAGCGGATACAATAATTCCAACGCGGTCTGTGCGAAATGTCTGTTTTCAATTCTATAGTAGAGAACACAGCAACAATCAAATCACGCAATCTATCGAGAGAGCGAATTTCCTACCCTCTAAATCCTTTTTATTAAAAAAGAACTCCAAGCTAAAGAGAGGGTTTTTTTTATGGTTTACTTTCCCAGTTTTATGTCAAATCAGCTCTGCGCATTTCCAGACATTTATAAATATTATTGCAGAGTTTTACCTGGTACTGTTCTGGTAGTACTACTGTCTGCCGCTGCCCATTCGTTTCAGAATCACCTTCAGGATACTGTGTTTGGCCTACAAATCCCATAACTGTACTAACCCCACCGGCACAGACATATCTGAACTTATCCACAGGCACATCCTGGTTGCACACTTCGTTCCTCCAATGACCTACGCTTGAGTACCTTGCACATTACCCATTCCTATAAAAGACTCCAGAATTTAAAAGCTGCCCCTACACTATGGTACATTCTGCCACCCCCCATCAGGATCGCAAACTCTTTCAGCAGTCAAAACCATCAAGCCAGCCCTCAAAACGGAAGAAGGAAAAAAGGGCGCCGACATAGACTCTAATGCAATTATCGTTAATACGCCAAAATAAAGCAGAAAAAAGGGCGCCAGATAAATATCGTTAACAACATTAGAAAGTTTCTGAAGTAAGTTATCGTTTTAGAAGCTTGCAATGTTATAGTTGTTGTCAAAACATGTGTAAAAGGGTGTTTCTGCAGGGGGAGTGGTTAGGGTTAGGCACGGCCAAGGGGGCTGGTTAGGCACCACCCCAGGGGCGGATAGTGTTAGGCAACACGGGGGGGTTGAGGTGGTTAGGGTTAGGCACCCCGGAGGGGGGGGGTTAGGGTTAGGCACCCCCGGGGGAGGGTTTTGTGTGAGAGTAGAGATGGGTTAAGCTGTATTATTGGATTACGTAACTATTTTTAACATTAATATATTTTCATTATCAACTCCCATCTGTTTTAAAACGGTAACACATTTTGTTAATGATGTTTGTCGTTATTGAGATTGCGTTATCCACCGGCGCCATTTCGTTATCCAGCCGGGCTATTTTTCCCTGGTGCCCTTTTTTTTAATGCAGGCCTTAAAGGGATACTGTAGGGGGGTCGGGGGAAAATGAGTTGAAGTTTCCCGGGGCTTCTAATGGTCCCCCGCAGACATCCTGTGCCCACGCAGCCACTCACCGATGCTCCGGCCCCGCCTCCAGTTCACTTCTGGAATTTCTGACTTTAAAGTCAGAAAACCACTGCGCCTGCATTGCCGTGTCCTCGCTCCCGCTGATGTCACCAGGAGTGTATTGCACAAGTGCAGTATGGTCTTTGGTCTGCGCAGTATGCTCCTGGTGCCATCAGCGGGAGCGAGGGCACGGCAACGCAGGCACAGTGGTTTTCTGATGTTAAAGTCAGAAATTCCAGAAGTGAACGGGAGGCGGGGCCGGAGCATCAGTGAGTGGCTGCACGGGCACAGGATGCCTGCGGGGGACCATTAGAAGCCCCGGGTAACTTCAACTCATTTTCCCAGGGCTGTGGAGTCGGTCCAAAAATCCACCGACTCCGACTCCTCAGTTTAGGATTCCACCGACTCCACTGCCCCCCCCCCCCCCCCCTAGATTGTAAGCCTTTGGGCAGCGGCCTCTTTTCTTGCGTTTCCTACTTGATGGTGCACTTATCCCATAAAATGACTAAACTACCAGGACTACTTGATCACCACGCTATTGACTTTATAAACCTAGCCTAACACCTAATGCATTCTCTGGGGATGTGTGATTGTTTTGTTGTATGTTCTGTTTCATTGTCTGTAACTTTATTTATTGTCCAGCGCTGGGTAATACGTTGGCGCTTAATAAGTCAAATAAAAAATTAAGTAGTGGCCAGTGGCATAGCTAAGAGGCTGTGGGCCCCGGTGCAAGTTTTACATTGGGTCCCCCAGCACTCTATACATAACAACTGTTACGGCACACCAAAACCTGCCAGTGTCAGATCCCATCCATCAACCCAAGTTGCAAGGAAGCATAGTTTGTTCACATTTTTATTTTTTGGTCAGCTTTAAAGGGATACTGTAGGGGGTCGGGGGGAAATGAGTTGATCTTACCCGGGGCTTCTAATGGTCCCCCACAGATGTCCTGCGCTCGCACAGCCACTCACCGATGCTCCCCCTACCCCCCCACCCCCTCCGGTTCACTTCTGGACTTTAAAGTCTGAAAACCACTGCGCCTGTGTTGCCATGTCCTCGATCCCGCTGATGTCACCAGGAGTGTACTGCACAGACACAGACCATACTGGGCCTGCACAGTATGCTCCTGGTGACATCAGCGGGATCGAGGACACGGCAACGCAGGCGCAGTGGTTTTCAGACTTTAAAGTCGGAAATTCCAGAAGTGAACCGGAGGCGGGGCCGGAGCATCGGTGAGTGGCTGCGCGGGCACAGGATGTCTGCAGGGGACCATTAGAAACCCCGGGTAAGTTCAACTCATTTTCCCCCGACCCCTACAGTATCCCTTTAAAAAATCTTGCCTCTGACTGTAATAGAAATACAATTTTTATTCAAATTAAAATGACAAAATAATATACATAGCCACAGGGGCGTAACTATAAATCACTATGCCCCCTTGTGAAATGTTGAATGCCCCACTCCCCTTTTTGCTTTCTGCACAGGTAAACTGAGAACCAATGTTACTCAATTGACTAGTGCACACTTTAATGTGTTTTCCCCATGCAGATAATAACAGACAGCAGTGAAGCAGTGCAGGCATTTTCTCTATCAATTACAATAGCTTATGTGATAAAGCGTGCATGTTTTCACAAATACACATACACATGGTGTTCAGAAAACGCATCCAGAAAACCGGCAGATGAATTCTCCCAGCCTCCACTTATTACACTTACTCTGTCCGCCTCTGATGGAGCAGAACTGGCTCTGCAGACTCCTCCAACATCACTACAGTACAGAGCACTTGGGGAAGGGTAGAGAGGTTGGGGGCAGGGCGCTGTACACAAGACCCTACTGAACATTAAATATTAGTCTACATTCTACAAAACCTTGTATGATTCCTTATCAGTGACTGAGCAGATGCAGTCATTAGAACAATTGTGCAGAGAGCAGAACGCTTTTTTCTCTCTGTTTCCCCTTAGTTGTCAGTCTCTCAAGACAGGGAAAATAAACTTCTCCCCCACTGGGCCCCCTGTGGTTTCTGGGGCCCCCTGCGGCTGCATCCCTTGCAGGGTCTATTGTTACATCCCTGTATAGCTATGATACATCAATAATACTTAATAGTAGAGTACTGAACTATGTTAGCCATCAGTTAGGGCCTGACCCGGAAAGCACAGCTTATATACATTTAGGTATCAGAAGGAAGCAGAGAGATTGTTTTGCTAACACAGATCAATGTCATTAAAATGTTGTAAAGATATTTACAACAGCCCAATAAGTCCTCTTGAGAAATCCTCCCATCCTTTGGAAAGTCTGCCCTGGTATGAAAAGATCATAAATCCAGAACTCACTCAGATAAGGTTTTTTCAGGCAAAGCCAGGTCAGACATTCCAAGCATGGGAGGATTCCTCAAGAGGACTTATTACACGGTTATAAATACATTTACAACATTTTAAGGATATTGATCTGTTCTGATCATCCTTCTGTTGTCCTAATGTGTATAAGTTGTGCTTTCAGGATCAGGCCCGGTAACAGGTGTCTAAAGATATAGTGAAACCTCTCTTTTGAGTCAGCCAATCAACCTGATTCAAAGTTTTCAGATGTAATTATTCCCACAAATTAATTTTAGGACTAGAACTAGGCCTAAGAAAGAGGCTCGAAAAGGCACTAGCCTCTGGGTGCAGGGGCAAAATGGGCGCCCAAAGTTGTGCCACCCCACCCCCAGCTACGGTAAATGCAGAGTTGCAAACAGGAGTTAAAGGACAACCAACTGACGTGAGGGCTGGTGCACACCAGAGCGGTTCTGGAGTGTTTTTAAAAACGCTAGCTGTTTGAAAACCGCTTGGGTAATGTATTTCAATGGGCTGGTGCACGCCAGAGCGGTTCGTTTTTTCCACAAACGCAAACTCGGGGGCTGCAGCATTTTTTAGATTTCTGAGGTGTTTCTGCCTCAATGTTAAAGTATAGGATAGTGGAAAAACGCTCTGAAAAACGCTAGATCAGAGTGGTTTTCCAGGCGTTTTTGTTACAGAAGCTGTTCAGTAACAGCTTTACTGTAACAATATTTGAAATCTGCTACACAGAAACTCTCCAAAAAACCCTAGGCATGTTTAGAAAACCCCTCTAAACATGCCTAGAATCGCTCTGAAATCTGCTCCAAAAAACCTCCAGAGTTTTGCGGATCTGCTAGAGGTTTTTGGTGCGCACTGGGCCGGAGAGGTATATGGAGGCTGCCATATTTATTTCCTTCAATGCCAGTTGCCTGGCTATCCTGTTGATCCTCTGCCTCTGATACTTTAGCCATAGCCCCTGAACAAGCATGCAGCAGATCAGGTATTTCTGACATTATTGTCAGATCTGATGAGATTAGGTGTATGCTTGTTTCTGGTGTTATTCAGACACAAATGCAGTGAAATACATCAGTAGGGCTGCTAGGCAACTTGTATTGCTTAAAGTGTAACTGTCGGGCATAAAATAAAAAATCAATTCTTTATTTTTATCTGGTAAACAAGTAATAAGGATGCTAACCAGGCAATCCAATAGTTAAAATCTCTATTACTTTTCTTGTTTATTAATGATCATTCCCCAGTTTACCTGACTCTTATTTGGTACGTTGCCGCACAAAGGAAGTTGCAGGGCATGCTGGGTTGTCTCTTTTTGCTTCTTTATTTCCCCTCAGACTTAACTAATGTACAGAAGCATAAAAGGACAACCCAGCATGCCCTGCAACTTCCTTTTTGCGGGAACGTACCAAATAAGAGTCAGGTGAACTGGGGAATGATCATTTATAAACAAGAAAAGTAATAGAGATTTTAACTTTTGGATTGCCTGATTAGCATCCTTATTACTTGTTTACCAGATAAAAATAAAGAATTGATTTTCAATTTTATGCCCGACAGTTACACTTTAAAAGGAACGATGGCAGCCTCCATATCTCTCTCACTTCAGTTGTCCTTGAACTCTCCAGGTTCCCTTGCAGGGTCAGCTTCCTCTCCCCAGCGCCGCTCTGAGTCGGTCTCCATGGCTGCTGCCGGCATCTCTCGATGTGTGACCCATCAGTACATGCTGGCGAGTCACATGATGAGAGATGCTGGCTGCAGCTATGAACTCCGGACACTAGGAGGCGTTGAGGAGAAGAAGCTGAAGATACCTGCAGAGGTGAGTGAAATCTGGTTTCCTATTCAAGGGCGGAGGGACTCTGGCTTTCTATACAAAGGGGTGTCTGGCTAGTGGCTGCACATACAAGAGAGGATCTTTACAGGGTGGGACTCTACCTACAGGGCCGCCTTCAAGGCATCAAAGGCAGGACTGCAGTATGGGGCCCGACTGAGTCTGGGGCCCGACTGAGTCTGGGGCCCAGCTGAAAGTCTGTCACGGAATGTTCAGACTGTCAGTGAGTGTGGCTGAGTTGGCCTCGGCAGGCTGATTTTGAATTGCGATTTTTGTGATTATGCCATGCTTGTGCCTTCCCATTCTCATTTCAGCGAATGAGAATCGTATTGCAATCGCTGAGAAAATGCTGCTTGCAGTCCATTTGCGATTCTCACAAGTTGCAAGTGCTGCTCATGCACTGCAGTGAGGGATTATTCACACTGTGAGTGTTTGCAGATTTGTTGAAGCACTGGCGATTTTGCTCTGTTAGCGCTTGTGCAATGATTTCCTATGGGAGTGTTCATATATGAGCGCTCCGCTTTCTATTGAATTGCAAACGCACTACCTGTACCATTTTCTGAGCATTTGCGATTCAATAGAAAGTATGGGGAAATCGCAAAGCGTTTGAAAAAGCGCAAATCGCAGGGAAAAGCTCTTCAAAAATCACAGTATAAATTGCTCAGCGCTTGCAATAACGTTGTCGATTTATAATATGAACAAGCCATAAGAATAATGCCATAGGATTACATGTGTTACAGTTCTTTGCTGATAGCCGGGAGTCACCTTAAAGAGACTCCGTAACAAAAATTGCATCCTGTTTTTTATCATCCTACAAGTTCCAAAAGCTATTCTAATGTGTTCTGGCTTACTGCAGCACGTTCTACTATCACCATCTCTGTAATAAATCAACTTATCTCTCTCTTGTCAGACTTGTCGGCCTGTGTCTGGAAGGCGGCCAAGTTCTTCAGTGTTGTGGTTCTGTGATGCATCTCCCCCATTCAGGCCTCTCTCTGCACACTGCCTGTGTATTATTTAGATTAGGGAAGCTTCTTTCTGCTCTCTTATCTTTTACAAGCTGGATAAATCCTCCTCTGAGCTGGCTGGGCTTTCACATACAGAGGAATTACATACAGGCAGAGCTGTCTGCACTCTGCAGGAAGAAACAGCCTGACACTTCAGTGGAAGATAGCTGCAGGGGGAAAGAAACACACAAATGATCTCTTGAGATTCAAAAGGAAGGCTGTATACAGCCTGCTTGTGTATGGATGTATTTTCTATGTGTGGACATACTGTACATCAATCTACTTCCTGTTTTGGTGGCCATTTTGTTTGTTTATAAACAAACTTTTTAAAACTGTTTTTAACCACTTTTAATGCGGCGAGGAGCGGCAAAATTGTGACAGAGGGTAATAGGAGATGTCCCCTAACGCACTGGTATGTACTTTTGTGCGATTTTAACAATACAGATTCTCTTTAAATGGGGGGGGGGGGGGACTTATGGGGGCCCAGTAGGTTTCCCAGTATGGGGCCCAGAAATTTCTAAAGGCAGCTCTGGCTACCTATACTTGGGGGGGGGGGGGGGGGGGGGGGACACTGACACCTATAATACTGGAGGGATTACCTACTTGATGCCGTACCTATTAACCTATACTAGAGCAGGCACAATTTGGGGGGGCGCACTTTAGCATCGCTGCTTGTAGTGCTGGAGAACTTTGCCCCGGTACTGCTTAGGTCTGCAGTGGAGACTAATTGTATCGTCGTTCCTCAGAAGGCAGGGATGGCTTTAAGGGGTCCCCCACCCTAAAATAGAGCCCTCTCTTCTCTAAACAAGCTTGCAATTCCCTCTATTCTCTGCACAGACCTTTCTGTCATTCAGAATACACAAATGGAAAAAAAAAACATCTTCAGAAGATCTCATCTCATGATAAAGATATTCTCAGAAATGTTCAACTCTTGCATCAAAGTTATAACTTTGAAAGATTTTTTCCAATGGGCATCAATCACAATTCTTCCATCGTCGGCGATACTTTCCCCCCCGAGCAATCATAAGAAGTCGGTAAGCCTTTAAACAAACGCGACCGGCGCTACCAATAGTCTCATGATTCAAATGCGTTTTAGTGCGCGGCGCGACGAGAGAGCTGTAGCCTGTGGGGCAGATTTACGTTTGTTTTTCCATATTTACAATTTGTCTTCTGCTGGATTTCCAGAGCTCACAAAAGGTTGAAGCGACAGACTATAAACAGCACGTACAACATTACAAACCTCACCAGGCAGAGCACAGTGAACTGTGAAATTCGCTTGACAGCCCAGATTGCTGACTTGTTTTTTTTCTTCCTCTTTGTCTCCTTCTATCAACTTGGGACTTTGAAAATCTTTTTTGTTTCACGGAGAGGATGGGAAGTGATGTGCCGCGCAGGTAGAAAAGTAATAGAGCAGAGGATGGGTTTTGGCACCCTGTTTTCCAAGCAGGGGTGTGACCACAGCCCATGAGGCCCCCCGCGATATTTTCAGGGGACCCCCTGGAATCCAAACTTCTCCCAACCATACCCGATCTCCCCCTGTACACACCTTGCCCCGAATCGCATGCAAAATAGCGCAGGGACCAGAGTAATACCTCCTCCAGTGCTGCTGGTCTCCTCTATGCATCACAGCTTGTTTGGAATCTAAGACCAAGTTGTGATTGGTTAGGAACAAGTAAGGGAACGTCTTCTAAAACTGGGTATTGTCATAGCAAATAGATTCATTATAATAAAAGTGGAAGGACTCAGATCCTCCTTCCATGTTTGAATGGATGGAAGAAATGGTGTCTCAATTAAAGGAGAACTGTATTAGAAGCAGAGGATGAGCAGGATAGCCAGGTAACTGGTATTGCTTAAATGGAAATAAATATGGCATCCTCCATACACCTTTCTAGGTATATGGAGGCTGCCATATTTATTTCCATTTAAGCTATACCAGTTACCTGGCTATCCTGCTGATCCTCTGCCTCTAATACTTTCAGCCAAAGACCCTGAACAAGCATGCAGATCAGATGTTTCTGACATTATTGTCAGATCTGACAAGATTAGCTGCATGCTTGTTTCTGGTGTGATTCAGCCACTACTTCAGCCAAATAGATCAGCAGGGCTGCCAGGAAACTGGTATTGCTTAAAAGGAAATAAATATGGCAGCCTCCATATACCTCTCACTACAGTTCTCCTTTAAGGGATGAGGAGGAAAAGGAATGGTTTGAGGAAGGACGTGGACTAATAGACCAGGACAGGAGGAGGGCTATGAGACAACTTTGGGATGATCTGATATTACAATTTCAAAAGGGAGGACCCTAGAGATCTCTGCATGGGGGGTGAGTAGTGAGGGCAAGGTGAATAGATTGAATGTGGTGAGGGTGATGGGAGGGATAAGGATGGTTATAGGTGTGACTGAGAGGGTATGAGAGAGGAGAGGATGGTGGATGATATAAGGTGATAGGTCCTTCTTATTTTTTTGCTTTTTAGTATGAATGGGTATAAACTGATGTGTAAAAAATGTGCGCAAATCATGCGGCTATAAGTTGTTTGGTAGTAGATTGAATGTTGCATATGTATTAACAATGATGTACACTAATTTGATAAATTAAATATTACATAGTACATAATGCAAACAATGATGCTACAATTTCCCAACATCGGGAGAGCTTTGATGATGCCAAGGTCAGGGTTGGGACAAAGTGTTTTAACGCAGCTGAGAGTTTGCAAGAAAGAAAAAAATAATATTTACCGGTACCTGCACCAGTGCTGCTGGTCTCCTCTATGCATCACAGCTGGACAATCTCAGCTGCCACTCACCAGCTCCCGATCATGTGACTCGCATCGGTCATGTGATCAGGAGCTAGCGAATGGCAGTAGAAAGTGTACAGCTTTGATGCAAGGAAGAGACTTACAGTGCTGAAGCGGATAAACGTTACTCCACTACCACTACCTGTGCTACTCTGCATGTGGGTAAGGAGAGGGAGGAGGAGGGGGCCCCCCAGCGGTGGCAGGGGTTGCAGGGGCTATTGTTATGCCCCCATTTTCCCAGGCATCCGAATTCTGCCATCCTCTCACTATTGGGAAAAGTAAAACGGGGGGGGGGGGGGGGGGTAACGACAAGAGAAGAAAATGATTGTATCACGTATTGAAGGATATTGAAGGACACATTTTGTAGACTTTGAGAGAAGGTGGCCTGTTGAGGTTTAACTTGAAACCAAAAGTTTAAAGAGGAACTTTACAGAAAGATAGTAGTAGGATAAATATAATGACTCAATATATTGCAAAGTGAGACATTAAAAATTAGTAGATCAAGAAATGATTGATACTCGCCATGTATTTCCTTCATGACGTTTAATGTAACGCAAGCCTGCAGGTCAGCATCCAGCCATTATTTCCCATAATGCAATAAGGTTCACAGAGAGGAAACTGTCATGGCTATGGAAATGACATCACACTGTGGGAGGGGTCTCACCACAATATTAGCCATACAGATGTTCCTGATGATCTATTCGAGAGAAGGTAAAGATTTCTTGTGGGAAAGGGAGTATCAGCTACTGATTGGGATGATGTTCAATCCTGGGTTTAAAGTTCCTCTTCAAAGTACAACCATCAGTTCCTCTATAACAACCTATAGGATACCTGAAGTTATGGCAAAGCCAGTTAAATAAACATATTAAATGAGGCTCAAAGATGTGCTGACACTTAAAGAGAGCCAGAGGTGGGCTCAAAAAATGAAAAAAAAAAGTAGGCTATCTGTTCTGCAGGGCTGAGCGGATCAGGTAGCTACAAAAAAAAAACTGCGCTCCCGTGGGCCGCAATGGCCCACTTTCACTTTCCTGACCTCTGGGTCACAACGCTGCACTGAGAGACTGTGTTGTCTCTCACAGCGTGCAGGGAGGCGGGGGAGCAGCAGGAGGCGTGGCCAGAGGAGAGAACTGCCCAATGGCAGCTCAGGAAACCCTGCAGGAACGCCCCTGGCGGACGTTTTGAACAGGGAATTCCTCTCCCCTTTGTGTACCTCCAATTTAGCAACACATCTTGTTGCTAATCTCGGGGGGCTATAGCGCAGTGGTTGGGGGGGCAGAGAGCGGCGGTTGGGGGACACAGAGCCATGTCATTAGGCAGAGAACATGCCTCTGTGTTCCATCTGCCCCCCCGAAGATCCACCTCTGGTTCTCTTTGAGCCATGTACCCGCACTCTGCCACTCTTGTTACAAATTAAAGAATAATAATAACGAACTTCTGATGACAACATGGCACAAATGAAGTCAACAACGGCACATCAACAGTCTACCAATAGGACCGTTAGTGGAGGCTGAAATCCAAGGAACTGAAAGAAGGTAGCTAGCCACCCATAAATGTCATCGCTCGGGACCTGGTTGTCCGTTTAAAACATCCATCAAGCTCAGTGGCGTAGCTAAGGAGCTGTGGGCCCCAATTCCAGTTTTACAATGGGGCCTCCAAGCACTCTATACTTATCAATTGATACGGCGCACCAAAACCTGCCAATACCAACCACAGTGTCAGAGGTGCAATAAGGGGATGGGGAACAGTTTGTTAATGATTACCACTATTCAAAGTATCTTTAGAAGTGATTATTATGAGCACAGGACCAATAGAGAGCTAATACTGTAGTTGAGGGGGGGCCCTTTGGGGCCCCTCTTGCCCAAGGGCCCCAATGCAGTGGCTACCTCTGCAGCCCCTATTGCTAAGCCCCCTGATCAAGCTGGATCGCTCAACATCCCTGAGAATTGTTGTTTATCAGTTTGCTCAACAGCAGTTTAGCCATCCGTGGGAAAGAGGCCTAAGGGTACAGGCAGGAATCAAATCCACAGGATCTAGCCATTCCTCACTCTATCTGAAACTGAAAGAAGGCAAAAAAGTTTTTCTTTGACTTCCCACCTATAGAAGTATAAAACTTCCCAGAACCTCCTCCGCACAGTTACCTAAAAACGGTAAGATATGAAAATGATGACATTAGTTTTTATTTATCGCATCTGATATAAAGACAGAACTTGTTTAACGACGGAATAAATACCGACAAAGTGGCAAAGCGGATTTTCTAGGGGGAAGATCTGTAGACGAAAAAGAAAAGACAGTTAAGCTGTAACAAATCGTAAGCATTGTAAGGATGAAAAATGAAGTACAATGAGGCTGTCTTGCATGCACAGTAAGTTTCATGGCAAACACCGCTCAGAAGGCTTCAGACACACAACACAGAGCAACTAAACAGCAAAATGGCCCATTCCGATAATCTAATTCAGCAGACAACATCAGAATGAAAATGCATGAATGAGAAAAGCAATTACAGCTGCAGAGAGTTATGGCCGGGAAGCTCATTAGAATGAGAAGCATCTTTAAAAAAAAAACTGCACAGAATGTATCCATGGCGAAACCGACTGTGAGCGGCTCAGTCCGGAGAGAGAGACCTGTCTGTCGCCTTACAAAACTTCCCCGCCCGCCCTCTGCAGGCCCGGCGTAATGGACATCGCTGCCGTGTCTTTTTAGAAGGCGACGCCAAAGAAAATTCAATTTGAGGGATGGTATAATGTGAAATTAATCAGGTTGATGCATGATTTAATCATGCAAGAGTAATGTTATGTGTCCTAAATCAATTTTGCATAAGGAGATGTTGTGTCCCTGAAATGGCGCGCGAGCGGCGGGGCTTTATTTCCTGGCGATATTAGGAGGAGGGGGGGGGGACATGTATGTATTCCGCTACACAGGGAAAGTGTGATGGATACAGACACTCTTCAGCAATGTGGACGCTCGCTCATACAGCAATTGCACTGCTCATTTCTCAGCAAAATCTATTAACCATCAGAATAGATGGATATGAAAGCAGGCCGAGGGGGATAGGTGGGATTTACGTAGAAAAAAAATAACAACCTAAGAACCTGTGTGTAGAGAAATTTCCATTTTTTCCCGTTCCTTTTATTTCCTTTCCCTACCTTTCCCTTTCCTTGTGTTTGCTTTTCTTTCATCTTCTTTCTCTCCTGTCTTTTCTTTGCCTTTCCCTTCCTAATTTAACTTCCCCCTTTTCCACTCATTTTCTTTATCTTTCCTTTTCTTACATCTCTTCTCACCTACTTTCTTTCCTTTCATATTGGTAGGTGAACAGAGGCGCCAGAAGGATAAAAGTACCTAAATTTTTTTAAAAATTGCTGGGAGGAAGTGGTGGACTCGCCTCCGTTAAAGCAGACACCAAGGACTGTAAATATATAGATATACACATTTATTGAAAATACCCCAAAGATGCAACGCGTTTCGCGGGCACAGCCCACTTCTTCAGGCAATAAGCAGGGGATAAACAGCAATTCAGTTATAGCAAGCAGAGGTGCTCTTCTTTCCTTTCATGACTGATTTCCATTTATTTAATTCGCCCCTATCCCCCCCCCCCCCCCCCCCCCCATTTTCCTGTTACAACTTTTACTTTCATTTTTCCTTTCTTTCTGCTTCCTTTTCTTTGTATTTCTTCACTTCCTGTCTTTTCCTTTTATTTATTTTTCTTTTTTCTCATTTCCTTCTGTTTTCATTCCCTTTCCTCCTCTCGTGTCCTTTCCTTTCAAATTCCTCCCGTTTATTTCATTTATCTTGCTGTTTCCTTTCTTTTCCTCTTACTTCTTTTCCTTTCATTTCTTTTCTTCCTGTTTCCCTTCCTTTCTGTCAGGCTAGGTTCACAGTGGGACGTTGCAGAGCTGCGTTAGAATGTCTTATAACGCTGCTTACGGCACTGCAATGATAAGCTTATGGGATGTTCACAGTGCGATGTTAGTGTCACATTGTAACGTGTTGCGTTATGGTAACACTGCTGCAGTGTGTTACCGCTAAACGCACATGTTACCAGGTACTGGAAAGCATACTTCTCATTGCCTGTATAAATGTGGAGCTCCGCTCACACCTCCGTCCACCGACAGTGCAGGAAAGCAGGCTGCCAAGACCTCAGATCCAAGACCGTAGAAAGTGAAGTCCGCACGATGTCGGTAGAATCAATATGGCTTTATTCAATCGTTACACATAACAAGCTAAAAGCCAGCACCACATGCTGACATGTTTCGGGCGTTACACGCCCTTAATCATAGCATAGGCGCACGTGAGAAAGGGTGACTCCTATATAGAGTAAGGTTACACCCGATACCACATGCTCAATTGACCCCACCCACAAAGAAAAGTGCATATAAAACAATGGGGGGAGAAAAAGACACACAGAAAATCCCCACACTGAAATAATCTATTACATAAAAACATTATAAGAAGCATAAGAATGTAAATGCATGCGAATAAGCACCATATAACATCAGGCAGCATGAGTTAAATCCTCTTCATGAAATTCAAGAGATTCAAAATTTAAACATATATAATCATGTGTAAACAAAAGAGAAAGGTGGTCATTTGATCCACTTTAAGTGACTGTGTGCCATGTGCGCCTATGCTATGATTAAGGGCGTGTAACGCCCGAAACATGTCAGCATGTGGTGCTGGCTTTTAACTTGTTATGTGTAACGATTGAATAAAGCCATATTGATTCTACCGACATCGTGCGGACTTCACTTTCTACGGTCATTGCCTGTATGCTTCACTGTACCTACTGTATGCGACGGTAACGCAGTGTGTTACCACCTTTTTTTTGCATTGCATTGTAATGCTGCTTTGTGACTGTAACGTCACAACGCAATGTCCCACTGTGAATCTAGAATTTCAGAATATCTAATAAGTAACATTTTTATTTCTTATTTTTCAAGAAGACATAGCAAAAAGGTCTCCAACTGGATATAGATAGTCATTGAAATGTTAATTATTAATTGTATTATGTTTTCATATTGGCCGCAGAGAAGATCACCCAATCTAATCCTTACCAACGTTAGTCATACTATATAATCTATAATATATATATATATATATATATATATATATATATATATTACTATATAATCATTATTATTATAATGTATCTATATAGCACTGACATCTTCTGCAGCACTTTACAGAGCACACAGTCATGCCACTGGCTGTCCTCAGAGGAGCTCACACTCTAATCCTACCATAGTCCTAGTCTGATGTCCTACCATATTATTATTATTATTATTATTATGTATTTATATAACACTGACATCTCCTGCAGCACATTACAGAGTACATAGTCATGTCACTAACTGTCCTCAGAGGAGTCCACACTCTAATCTGTACCATAGTCATAGTCTAATGTCCTGCCATATTATTATTATTATGTATTTATATAGCACTGACATCTCCTGCAGCACATTACAGAGTACATAGTCATGTCACTAACTGTCCTCAGAGGAGTCCACACTCTAATCTGTACCATAGTCATAGTCTAATGTCCTACCATATTATTATTATGTATTTATATAGCACTGACAGCTTCTGCAGCACATTACAGAGTACATAGTCATGTCACTGACTGTCCTCAGAGGAGCTCACAATCTAATCCTACCATAGTCATAGTCTAATGTCCTACCATATTAATATTATGTATTTATATAGCACTGACATCTTCTGCAGCACTTTACAGAGTACATAGTCATGTCACTGACTGTCCTCAGAGTAGCTCACAATCTAATCCCTACCATATGGTAAAAATACATGCACAGCATCATGTAAGTAGTGCATTGCAGTGGATTTCATTGGCATACAGTGGAGCATGCTTTGCATTTACCAATGTGCGCGATTTAAGTTTCCGCAAACATGTACTGTATGCTTCCCTGTATGCATCACATTACACTCAATGAGACTTTTTAACACCATTGAGCAACATAATGTGTTTAGCGTGAAAATACTCCAAGGCCAATATTGAGTTGAGCAAATCATATCTGAAAGGAAACCAGAGGAAACTTCTAGAATCACAGGAAGGAAATACAAATTCCATGCAAATAGTGTCACATGTAGGGCTGGTTTACACTGGTGCTTATCTGGTGAACGGATCTGTGAAAACTGATCCGATTTCCGCTTCAACGTTTCCATTCTGTTCAGTTGGTTCAGTTCCGTTTCCCCATATCCCCCCAGACCCCATCATCAAAGTAGATTTAGATAACGGTCTGTTTTTTAGCCAGTGTGTTTAACATGATCCATTCCTCACAGCCTCCTATGCAGTGCTTCAGCATCCGTTTCCGCTCCGCTGTCCAGAAAAATCACTGCAGCACCAAACCTGCAGTCCGTTCATCGGAGTCTGCGGAGCGCATCTGTTCGTACGGACCAATGTGAACGGGTCCATAGGTTAACATTTGATCTGTTAGGATCCGTTCCGTTCCAATCCGCAACTGGAAAGTTTTCTATTGCCAGTGTGAACTGGGCCTTACGTACATACAGCTTGCATTACATTTGCATACAAGCTGCAAGGGCCGTGACAATAGACCCTGCAAGGGATACATCCGCAGGGGGGCCTCGAAGCCCCATGAGGGGAGAAGTCTCTTTTCCCTGTCCCGAGAGACTGACAACTAAGGGCAAGGAGTGAGAAAGCTTTCTGCTCTCTGCACAATTGTTCTAATGACTGCATGTGCCCAGCCACTGATAACGAATCAGACAAAGTTTTGTAGACAAAGAATTGTAGACAATGCCTATTCTGTGTGCAGCAGGCTCTTGTGTACAGCGCCCAGCCCCCAACCTCTCCACCCCACCACCAAGTGTTCTGTACTGTAGTGATGCTGGAGAAAGAAAAGCTCCAAAGTGAGGGAGGAGGGGGCACCATCCAAAGTTTCAAGGGCTGCTGTCGCATAGCAGCGTTCGTCTTACAAAAAGTGGAAAGCAAAGTAGGCTCAAAGTAAAGTCCTACGGCAACTACACCAAGAAGTGAAGTGCAATTCATCAGCGTCAAATGCAAACAATCCTCCGAACAATCATATTTTTAATAAGCCATCTCTGCATAGCACAGATCCGGATTTGTGTTCGTGTAACAAAGCAGCCATAAAACTCTAGGGATGAACTACTTACGTGGTCGGTATATTAGGATGTTATGTAACAGTTTTCTCTGGTCTTGACATCATTCTCTGCGACTATTTGTGCCTTAATTAAACTGTCAGCTGTTAATTAATTGATTGGGGAGGTGATGCTAATAAAGCCAGCTTGATACAAAGCGGCTGTGCAAGAGACATATTTCAGCCAAATACATTTATTTGGACGGATATTTTTTTTTTCCATTTGGCTGTCTTCGTATTATTTTATTTTTTATTTATTTTTTTTATATTGCTCATTTTTAGAAATGTTTTAATTTAATTTTACTGGGTTTAAAGAGCTATAATTCTTGCGGTATTTTATGCCAGTTTTATTGCCGGATGGGCGAATGAACGATGTTGTGTAAACAGGCGGACATCACACTGTTTTTGGACCGATAATGCTTTGACAGCGTATTTCCCGTTGAAATGTGTGACCCAGAAATTTTGGGGGAGTAGTTTCTGGGTAAATCATTTTTAATATGAATTCTCTAACAGCAAGAGATGATATTAGAGTTTTCTTCGGGATGTTTAGGACTTAAAGTGTATCTTAACTTTTCTTTGGAAAGTGGATATAAACTATATTGTTTGTATTAGGTAGGGATTAGATTGTGAGCCCCTCTGAGGGGCAGTCAGTGAAATGACTATGTACTCTATTCAGCGAAGTGGAAGATGTCGGCACTATGCAAATCATACCTCCCAACTTTTTGAGATGAGAAAGAGGGACACTTAAACCATGCCCCTGTCACACCCCTAACCACGCCCCTGTCACACCCCTAGTCACGCATACCATAAACATCTCATAAGAAAAATATGTTGTTTTATAATTCAAACCACACTGGTCCTTTTTACCCTGGTTCATTTTCCATCATATTAACATTTTAAAATTAGTAATATATCAATTTAAAGGGTGTGAATAAAATTTATAGTCAATCAAACAAATTTTTTAGTAGAAAAATGTATATATTTACATAGAAAGAGGGACAAAGTCCTGAAAGAGGGACAAATGAGCAGGACAGAAGGATAGGGCTCCCAAAGAGGGGAGCTATGTGATACTAAATAATAATCATAGTAATAATAATATTGCTGTTCAGTTTTTCAACCAACTTACTTTATGGGCCTATTTCCCCTAGACCAGTGGTTCCCAACCTTTTATGAGGTATCGCCCCTTAGGGGACGACGACTCACCCCTGTCGCCCCCCTTCTCTTAGTACGGTATACCCTTACGCCAGGTGGTGGTGCCAGTGGAGGGGGTAGCGCTGTGACCTTGCCAGCTAAAAATAGCCGGTGACTCAACTACTTTGCGCCAATTCCCTTACCGGTGTAATGTCCGCTATTGCAGCCCCGCACAATGTGCAGCCCCGCATGCGCAGTAGGAGCCTGCGTCCCATTAAATTGTCAGCCTATGAGAGGACGGCGCTCCCCGGCCAATCAGAGGGCGGGGATCGCCGATCTCGTACAGCGCTGCCGGGACCACAGCACTGTACAGTTGTAAACAAAGGGGATTTCTTTCTCCTTTCGTTTACAAACTGCCTGCTGGCCGCGATGTGCAGCTAGCAGGCTAATCATGGAACTCCGTTCCGTGAAGTGGCAGGGAATGATCGCGCATGCGCGGCCGTTCCCTGGGAGACTGCAGCCTCAGGACTTGACGCCAACTGGCGTTAGGCGGTCCTGGGGCTGCCGCTGCGGTCACGCCCATAGGCGTGAGGCGGTCTTCAAGTAGTTAATAACAATGCAATAATAGTCATAATAATAACAACACAAGTATCTTTATTATTATTATTATTACATATTAAATGTTGTTAAAATAGATTTTATATAGTTTGATGCATCCTGCAAGGCCAGGATTTTTTTTTCTGGTTGCTTGAGAATTCTGATTAACTGAGTTATGGATCACAGGGGTTTTACTGTAATCCATCTGAAATCAGGGCCGGATTTACCATAAGGCACCGTAGGCATGTGCCTACAGGCACCTGATGGTGGAAAGGCGGCCCACTCACCTGCTTGAACGCCTCCCTCCTTCCCTATGCAGAGTCCTGATGAGAGTGTATATGAGAGGTTACCCACCCAGCTCTCTGCATTTTACTGATGAGCTCTCCCTTCAGTCAGGGACACCTCTAGCTACTTAATATTGAGATTCTTCTAGCTACCTAATGCTAAGGGGCACCTGTATCTACTGTGTTTCCCCGAAAATAAGACAGTGTCATTTTTGAACCACAACATGTGCTAGGGCTTATTTTCAGGGGATGTCTTATGTTTCTATGAACACACAAATTCCTGTGCTCTGTTTCTTCGTGCCTTCCCCACTGTGCAGCCTCTTCCTCTGGTGGATCCACCTCTTGTGTGTCCATGTGTCCCCCTTGTACCTTTAGTGTCCTCCAGGTGTCTCCCTCTGTACCCTTGCCCTCCTCTATCCCCCATCCCCATTTGTCCTGTTTCCCCTATGTCCTCCGCTTTCCCTATGTCCTCTCATGTCCCCCTGCATCCTTCTCTTCTCCCCCCCGCTCCATTTTGCACTGTCCCTCGTGTCCTCAGAACCCCCCTGCATCCCCTCCTTTACCCCAGCTTCATGCTGCTGTGTCCCTGAGCTTTAGCCAATGGGGATTACTCAATGAGCAGCAGCAAGGGCAGTGATTGGGCCAATGCTGTAGCCCAATCACCATGGCTCCAGTAGTAACACAAGTTGGCACGCTTTTTTCCCTTACTCCCGCTATGGCTTACTTTCATGGTAGGGCTTATATTTCAAGCATGCTCGAAATTCCTGATAGGGCTTACTTTTGGGGGGTGTCTTAATTTCGGGGAAAGAGGGTACCTATGATGGGCAAGGGAAATAAGGGAGGAGTGACAGCTTGGACAGCCAGAACACTCGTGGGGCAGTTCGGCGGGGGTTTGTAGGTTCATGGAGGGTGAAGTCTTGGCTGCCAGGATATCTGTACCTATAGGCTCTTGAGATGTAAATCCTGGCCTGTCTGAAATAATAGTTGCCGTTAATCCTTCCAATATATAGAGACAAGTGAAAACACTGAGTTCTTCTTAATAAATCCAGTATTTCCATGTAAGTACTTCCACTGACAGATGAGAATAGGAGTTGGAGGCAAACAGAAAGAGAGAGAGCTCCAGGCAGAGGTGAGGTTGCTGCAAGCAAGGTGCCCACTGGATCAAGAAACATACTTTTTGTCAAAATAACAAATGTTGCTGTGGAGAATACCTTTAATAAGGAAATAACTGCAAATAGAGGTTGTTGTGAACTTTCATTGCTGACGGCGGTACTCTGATGAGACTGCCCAAAGCTCTGAATGCGAACAATAAACCTCCGTCTGCAGTCATTAAACGTATTATCTACATTGACACAAAGCGCGTCTCTGCGCCTCACTGCGGTGATGTTTGTTAAAGTCCTTGAGTTGTATATTTAGTTACTGTAGGACAACTTTTTTATTTTCTACTCAAAGTTTGGATGCCCTTTAAGGCTACCATGCCCAAAGCTGCAGCAGACACTTTGCAGCTGAAATGCTACTTATTACTAAAGTTAGAAGAAACTGATATCTTGCTGTAGGCGGCAACTGCATTACTGCACTACACCTACCAGCAATAACACACTTTTATTTACTCAATTATTATTTTTACCTCTCTTTACATAGTAATCGCAGTCCCATGGCTGAATTATTGTTACTATTATTATTTAGCATTTATATGGTGCTGACATCATCTGTCTTTATAGCTCTAATGTGACACAGAGGCGTGTGGCTATAGTACATGTCACATTTGGCTCTCGAACCTGATGAAGTGGGCAATTGGCCCCATGAAATGTGTTGTTTTATTGAACTTCAATGAAAATGATATCGTTTCAAAGTTGATGTAAACTTTTGGGGGTAGTGCAAGATCATCGATTTCCTGCTTTTTAGGCTGTTTATTTTTTTCTGTGACCTGGGATTCAAACTCATGACCTTATGTTTCACAGTCGGGGCATTACCTCTGGACCTTCTCAGCTGAAAGTTTTTAAATATTTTATACATATTTTTGGCACCTTTCTGTATGATGGGTTCTTTCAGGGCCGGTTCTCTCACGAGGCAAGGTGAAACATTTGCATCAGGCGGCAGACATTACAGGGACAGCATTTTTGTTCTGTGTTTGCACTAACAGCATGTAGTCAGAGTAGGAAGAGAACGAGACTCACAGCCAGTGTGCTATTGTGTTGAGCTGCAGCTTGTCATGTGAGAACTTTAATTGAAGCAGATTAAATTGTCAAGTGCTGTGCGATCATTCCAAATTGGGTGGGGGTGGGGGAGGTGCATTCTCACAAGTTTGCCTCAGGCAGCAAAAAGTCGAGAGCCGGCCCTGGGTTCTTGTTACTTAAATAACATCTTCTTTATGTCTTTACAGTCTTCTTTGGAGTGAGATTTTCCCACGTTGTACACCAGAAACTTTTCAGTCCATAGCGCTGTATAAAGTGTATTTTGTGCTGCGCTGCTCCCTAACTCCTCCGTTCCATTTCCAACGCTCTGCCGCTCTCCTTGGTTCTGACCAGAGGCACGAGACAAGCCTTGTATAAAGTTTTGTGCTGCGCGGCTCCCTGACTTCTCCGTTACATTCCTGCTGCTCTCCTTGGTTCTGACCTGAGACACGAGACAAGCGATGTATAAAGTTTTGTGCTGCGCCGCTCCCTGACTTCTCCGTTACATTCCTGCTGCTCTCCTTGGTTCTGACCTGAGACACGAGACAAGCACTATATAAAGTTTTGTGCTGCGCCGCTCCCTGACTTCTCCGTTACATTCCTGCCGCTCTCCTTGGTTCTGACCTGAGACACGAGACAAGCCTTGTATAAAGTTTTGTGCTGCGCCGCTCCCTGACTTCTCCGTTACATTCCTGCTGCTCTCCTTGGTTCTGACCTGAGACACGAGACAAGCACTATATAAAGTTTTGTGCTGCGCCGCTCCCTGACTTCTCCGTTACATTCCTGCCGCTCTCCTTGGTTCTGACCTGAGACACGAGACAAGCCTTGTATAAAGTTTTGTGCTGCGCCGCTCCCTGACTTCTCCGTTACATTCCTGCTGCTCTCCTTGGTTCTGACCTGAGACACGAGACAAGCACTATATAAAGTTTTGTGCTGCGCTGCTCCCTGACTTCTCCATTCCATTCCTGACGCTCTCCTTGGTTCTGACCTAAGATACGAAACAAGCGCTCTATTCACTGTATAAAGTTTTGTGTTGCGCTGCTCCCTGACTCCTTAGTTCCATTTCCGCCGCTCTCCTTGGTTCTGACCTAAGATACGAAACAAGCGCTCTATTCACTGTATAAAGTTTTGTGTTGCGCTGCTCCCTGACTCCTTAGTTCCATTTCCGCCGCTCTCCTTGGTTCTGACCTAAGATACGAAACAAGCGCTCTATTCACTGTATAAAGTTTTGTGCTGCGCTGCTCCCTGACTCCTTAGTTCCATTTCCGCCGCTCTCCTTGGTTCTGACCAGAGACACGAGACAAGCGCTGTATAAAGTTTTGTGTTGCTCTGCTCCCTGACTTCTCCATTCCATTTCTGCCGCTCTCCTTGGTTCTGACCTAAGATACGAAACAAGCGCTCTATTCACTGTATAAAGTTTTGTACTGCGCTGCTCCCTGACTCCTTAGTTCCATTTCCGCCGCTCTCCTTGGTTCTGACCAGAGACACGAGACAAGCGCTGTATAAAGTTTTGTGTTGCTCTGCTCCCTGACTTCTCCATTCCATTTCCGCCGCTCTCCTTGGTTCTGACCTAAGATACGAAACAAGCGCTCTATTCACTGTATAAAGTTTTGTGCTGCGCTGCTCCCTGACTCCTTAGTTCCATTTCTGCCGCTCTCCTTGGTTCTGACCTAAGATACGAGACGAGCGGTGTATAAAGTTTTGTGCTGTGCTGCTTCCTGACTCCTCCGTTCCGTTTTTGCCGCTCTCCTTGGTTCTGACCTGAGATACGAGACATCAGCGCTATATACACAGAATTGCTTCAGGTCTTAGTCATAATGTTTAGCATTATAGTCTATCCTATGATACATATTCATTTATTGACGGTGAATCCAGATGTCCCCTTTCATAAATCTTTTATATTTTTCAATAACAATGCAGCTTTCTCCTCTGCCGCAAATTTGCATATTATTGTTGTAAAGTTTTCATCGGAAGCGCTGTTAAGACGTCCCACTGCTTTACTATTAATTTTCATGCATGCAGCATATATATATATATATATATATATATATATATATATATATATATATATATAGTATATACTGATTTGATTGTGAGCCTCGCTGGGGGACAGTTAAGTTACAAAAGAAAATTCTCTGTATAGCGCTGTGGAAGATGACAGCGCTATATAAATAATACTAATAATAATATATACTGTATACCAGGGCTGTGGAGTAGGAGTCGAGGAGTCAGAGTCAGGGCAATTTTGAGCACCCGGAGTCGGAGTTGGAGTTGTTGATTTCATAAACTGAGGAGTCGGATGATTTTTGTACAAAATCCACAGTCCTGTTAAGTATTAGACTAAGGAGTCGGAGTCGAGGAGTCGGAGTTGGGGCCATTTTGGATACCCGGAGTCGGAGTTGGAGTCGTGGTTTCATAAACTGAGGAGTTGGGAGTCGGAAGACTTTTGTACCGACTCCCCAGCCCTGCTGTATACACACATATATACGGTATATATATATACAGTATATATTGTATATATCAGTTGTAAATAGTCATGTATTGTGGGGTGTCCCTGTATCCCAGTATACAGTGGTTTGTACCTGTCAAAAGTGGTCCAAGGAAGGACATGAGATGATGAGCATTCGGGTGTGAAGTAAAGGGTTACCAGTCTGGCTTGATTTTTATTATTATCATTGATTGATATAGCGCCAGCATGATCTTCCGTGGCGCTGTACAACAGAATACAGGGTAAAGGTTTAAAGGATAGGACAGCCAGTAAAGGGAAGCTGTGTGTGAGATGGTAAAATGGTGGTCAGTGGCCTAAGTGTCCTTTCTAGTAGAGTATGCTTGCCTGAAGAGGTGAGTGAACGAATGGGCCGCGTATGCGCAGTTGCTCACGACTCCTGGCAAAGTCACACGGCTAACAGAGCCGGGAGAATGGAGGGAGCCCAGAGGATGTGGAGGGACCTCACGGATTATGGGGGAAGGGCTTGAGGAAGCCCCAGGTAGGTTCATTATGGCATTTAAAGAGGAACTCCAGTGAAAATAATGTAATAAAAAAGACAAAGTGCTTCATTTTTACAATAATTATGTATACATGATTTAGCCAGTGTTTGCCCATTGTAAAATCTTTCCTCTCCCTGATTTACATTCTGACATTATCACATGGTGACATTTTTACTGCTGGCAGGGGATGTAGCTGCTGCATGCTTTTTTTGGAGAGTTGGAAACAGCTGTAAACAGCTATTTCCCACAATACAATGAGGTTCACAGACAGGAAACTGCCAGGACCATGGCCCTCACAGTTACCTGTGAGAGGGGTTTCACCACAATATCAGCCATACAGCGCCCCCTGATGGTCTGTTTGTGAAAAGGAATAGATTTCTCATGTAAAATGGTATCAGCTACTGATTGGGATGAAGTTCAATTCTTGGTCATGGTTTCTTTTTAAGAACCCCCTAATGTTGCGGCTGATCGGTGTATGTATGCCTGGAGCACTGACCTTTCTCTCTGCAGTTTTCACAGTAAAATAGTGAGCATTTGGCCATGTCCTGAGGTGAATCTCTGCTTTCTGTATTTATGCCAATGTGTAAACCAATTTATTTGTGTCGTGAAATGCAGGCAGTGAACTGAGTGCAAACATTGGAGCACACCTGCCTCTTTATCATTTATATGACATCCCTGATAGAGAGAGCACCAGGCTACTGTGTGGTGACTGCAGACTGCTGTATAAAATACCTCAGAGGTTACATTCAGTGAAAACCGTTCCAGAAGTTCCACAACAGTTCCAGAAGTGAGAGTAAATGTAATCAAGCTTCTCTGTTGGTCAGTGAAGCCATCCATCCAACAAGGGACCAATAGGGAGACCTGAAAGGTAAAAGGGGCGGGACTTCCTCTTAGCACCAGGAGACTGACTCATAGCAACCAACACATCTCTCCTGAACCAAACACATTGCAGTTTTCACTGAGCGAAACCTTGCACTAGATAATATCCCCAGTTTATATCATCCACATTTACCTAAGGTGACTTAAACAACTTTATGTTATAGTGAATCTACAGTGTGTCACTATAATGAATAATATATACTATCGAGAAAAATAAAATCCCCCTTTAGGTAAGTTATATGCATAAGAATATTTCCTCTAGAACCGTTTTTGCAGAGTTCAGTTAGAATGTGTCAGGGCTTTGACCCACTAGAAAGCAAAAATTGCTATCGCAAACGCTGAGCGCTTTTGGAAACGATTTCTGGCATTTTGGCCCCGTTCACATCTGAGCGGGAATCGCGTGATTCCCGCTCACTTCAAACCGCTAGCATTTTTTAAAACCTCATAGCGCGTGGTTTGCCATGGCAGTGTTCTCACTGCCGCAATCGCGGGCGTTTTGCAATTAGCGATAATCGCGAACGGGTTACATGCAACGTTTTGGCTGTGATTCTTGAACGATCACTTTTAGCATGTATAAAACCGCTAATTGCGATCGCTCCCAAAATGCTACAGTGTCCAGTGAAAGATCACTCCCGCAAAAACGCTAGCGGTAATCACTAACGTTTTGCGATTTTAGGTGTGAACGGGGCCTTTGAAGCAATTTTGAATTGAATGCAAGCGATTTGTACAGCAATTGTAATTTCCATAGTTGTTTGGTGTTTTTATACGTTTGGTACACAAAGATTGGAAATAAATTTTCCAACTACCCTGTACATTGTATGGAGTTTGTATGTTCTTCCAGTGTCTATGTGGGTTTCCTCCGGGCACTACGGTTTCCTCACACGTCCCAAAAGCATACAGGTAAGTTAATTGGCTCCCCCCTCTAAATTGGCCCTAGACTACGATTCATACTCTACACGATGCATACATAGACATATGACTGTGGTAGGGATTATATTGTGAGCCCCTCTAAGGGACAATTAAGTGGCATATTGCGGCACTGCTACCGCCGCCTGATGGTTCCCTATGGGGAAGTTCATATTTCCCATGTTGCGGTACGCTGTGCTGGAAGTGCCAAATGTAATGCTAGCACAAAACTACGTTACTGTGCGGGACCTGCGGCGATCGGCCCGGAAGTCATGTTACTCTACGGCAGGTTGTTTTAAACGACGGCGATGCGAGGGAAGCATATTTTTACAATATGATTCCACATACCCGAAGCAGGAAGTGACTGCAAGCACGCGTCATTTCCTGATTGGCTGGTAGCCAGACAGGGAGCACCGTGCACTAACGTGGTGTTTCCTGAAGGCCTGTTTTTGCCTATGTGATGCGGTGCAATGCTACCGCCAGTTTGCAGTGTGATACTAGCCTCGATTAGATAAGGAGGGACAGGTAATGTTAGGCATAACCTTTACAGTAGAGGGCTATATTTGGGGCTGCACCGGGGGGGGGGGGGGGGGGAGTTGGGGGGAGGGGCAGAGGCATAGCTAGACATTAAGGGGCCCCATAGCAAAATTTTTGTGGAGCCATCATATCTAAGGCACTCTTGAGCAGTGCCACCTGCCCCTACCCTATGATTATGAGTTGATTGGGTAATTTACATTCTCATGCAATGCACTCTGTGTATAGACTGTGAGCACTGAGACAGTCAGAGGGTGGAGCAACAAAGCAAAGTTAATAGTGAATGCATCAAGTATTACCTGGGCCCCCCCTCTTTTCCTGGGCCCCATAGCAGTTACTATGGCTGCTATGGCTATGTATTGCTACGCCCCTGGGGGCGGATTGTTCTCTTGTTATGTGATTATTTGCAGAGACTCCTCATACATCCCCCATATATGCTCCGGGATATCCTGGCCCCTCCCCACACCCATATTCCTCTCATGATTAGCTCTAGCTCTATGTAGTCTGTATAGCCCTGAAGGAAATGTCAGTGCCATATAAATGCATAATAATAATCCCTTTCATTCCTCTTGATATGCAGCTCATCACAGAAAAGAGGGCAGTAAACTCCTCAAGGACGGTGTCCGGGGATAGTAAAATGTTATCATGCAGACAAAGCCAAAACGCCTTATGCCCTGGCAAGGGGATGGGGACCAGGAGAAGCCCCATACACAAGGCCCTGTTGCCATGGTTTCATGGAAGTGACGGTGTAACGTTTGGCCAATTTTAGCAAATCAAAATTAAGCGCAAATTAAAATATAAAAATAAATGCAATCACATAATATTAGAACTTGGTTTGCATAGCAGTAATATACATCAATTCATTTTTTTAAATAAGGAAGTGTTCATTTAAAGGGAATCTAAAGTGAAAATAAACTTATGATATAATGATTTGTATGTGTAGTACAGCTAAAAAATAAAACATTAGCAGCAGGGGTATGAGACTAATATTGTTTCCAGTACAGGAAGAGTTAAAAAACTCCAGGTGTTCTCTATGCAAAAGAGCCATTGAGCTCCACGAATTTCAAAGTCCCAGAGAGCTCTGTCTTCTGAAGCTTGTTATTTCAACTGTCAGTCACTGTGTTTTGTTTTTTCTGCAGAGTAAAGTTCAAAAGGTCACTTGCCTGCTCTGTGAAATCATTTAGAATGCTGAGCGTAGTGTGTAAACTGCAAATATTAGAGAATGATGCAATGTTGTAAAAAGAACTATATAACTGAAAATAAAAATATAGGACTATTTTTTTTTGCTACTAAAGTTCTATTAATTATCCATTCTACACAAACAATTCATTATATCATAAGTTTTTTTTTCCGCTTCAAGGTCTCGTTAATACAAAATTTCTGGCCAGCGGGAATTTACAGCCTTCTCTGACAGTTCCCATTTCGTATATTTCCGTACAGGGCTCACAGCGGCAGCTAATGAAGAGCAAACAACGGCGCACGTCACCGTCTTCTGGCGCCCTCCGTTTAACCGACGCTGCTCCTTCTTCCTCCATGATTAAAAAAAGAAAGAAAAAAGTTTTGTTTGTTATAAGATGAACACTGGAGATTGTGGGCCGATTTATTTGCAGAGTAAACATATCGGTGTGAAGTCATTAATATGACATTCACATAGTCATAATGCAGGCTTTCACGCACACAGATCTGGCACCGCCGCAATGCCCACAGGACATTAACTAGGCGTCTTAAAAAGAAAACTATTGGAAACAAGATATTTTTACCTCTCGTTTGGGAGTAATATAATTGCGTTTTGTGGCTGGAGCAGATGCTGGGGACAGCTGGTGGAAAAGATTTTTTATTCCCTCCCCCCGCCCCCCCCATCTTTTCTGCTATACGACAAAAACGCCATATAGCACCCTCGCAATCTACAGACAATGGCGGTTGCTTAATCGGACGCTTGATGAACTGGCGCGCCTCTACCTCCGTGTGATGTTCAGGAATTGTTTAGACTGCAAACATATTTATGACATTGACTCCCGAGACTAAACAACACATGCTCGACGCTCCATCTGAAGCCGCGAAAATGCATCCGAAACGTTTTTTGATGACCTTTTCTCGTTCTTAATTTAGAGCAAATATTTGGAAGGAGAGAATTGGCAGGAGAAGATAACTGGCAGCATCTCTGGGCTTTTTTTTTAAAAAATGTATTTATTTGCATTGAAATACTTGGGTTAGTGTAAGCACTTTATCCTGTCGTTTTAATGAATTTTAACATGTCCAGGCAAGTTTTTTAACCACTTCGGGACTGGGGGTGTAAAATTAAGGGTTTCCTCATGGCCAGGCATAGGTGTCCCCAGTATAGGTAGCCAGACATAGGTGTCCCCAGTATAGGTAGGCAGCAATTACTCACCTCTCCTGAAGTTCCTCTGGCGATCATCGCTTCCTTTCCACTCTGCCCAGCATCCAGCCTCGCACTGCTGCTAAGTTCCGGGAACTGTAGCTACTTTTGAAATTCTCCTCTGTGTTTATTATGCAATCTACAACCTGACCCTGCATTGCGAGCATTCCAATATAATCAGAAATGTTTCTGCTGTAATAAATCTTATCTCAGTCATCCTGGCTCTATTCTGGTACATTGCCAAGGAGAGGGAAGCTTGTTATCTCCCCTCAAACATTCCTGCTTCTCACTAATTGACTTCCTCACCCCTCTGCAGAAGCTGCTGAAATGCGATGCTGTGCTCACATGTGTTTACAAAGCAAGCTAGATATGACAGTGCAGTTTCTAGGAGAAAAAAAAAGAGTAAGGAAGGAAGTGACATCAGGATTGGTTTCAGTCAGAGGCAGGAAAGATGGAAAATGCCTAAAACCGTTTTCTCTTTATTTACTATATAAAATTCAATGAAATCAAAATGTAGACAGTACAATACATATGTTATGTAAGCAGAACACGTACGGTATCTCTCTATATTTTTTTCCTAGGGTATTATGGCTGTACATGCTGGTTTAATAAGCCTCCACCAAACATCTGGCCACTAAGGAATTATGTTAGGGCTGCATTCAGATCATAAAGTGGGCAGTTCTTTCTGAGGACTTTTCTTCCCAGAATTCAGCACTTCCTCCTTCCTCAGCCTAGGACACATTAAGCAACCAGCACTTCCTGTCTAGAATTTAAAGCAAATTATACATTTATACAAAAAAGGTGACTTTTGTTGATTTTACTTTTTATCTATGATCTATGATGCGGGGTGACAGCTAATTATAAGGACTTTCAGTTTTTAGCTTTTGCTCCGCTTTAATTTGAACTGGAGCTACTTTTGAAATTCTCCTCTGTAGGGTAATTTACCATTAACGTATTCTTCCTAAACTTATTTTTTTTCATACATTTTTATGGAAGCTGCTCCATAGCTTGTTCCAACCTCAACTTAAGAAACCTGACATTTGTATAGCGCTTTTCTCCTGTTGGACTCAAAGTGCTCAAGAGCTGCATCCACTAAGGGCACACCCGGAGGTGTTAGGAAGTCTTGCCCAAGGACTTTTTACTGAATAGGTACTGACTCTAGCCAGGATATGAACCCTGGTCTCCCATGTCAAAGGCAGAGGCCTTAACCAGTACACTATCCAGGCACTCATAAAGTGGGTAGTTCTCTCTGAGGACTTGCCTTCCCAGAATTCAGCACTTCCTGCTACCTCAGCCTAGGACAGACTGAGCAGCAAGCACTTCCTGTCTAGAATTTAAAAGCAAAATGATATATGTATAAACAAGTGGCTTTTTTTTTTTTTTTTTTTTTACTCTCTGTGATGCGCGGTGACGGCTAATTATGAGGACTTTCAGTTTTTAGCTTTTGCTCCGCTTTCATTTGAACCGGAGCTACTTTTCGAATTCTCCTCTGTAGGGTAATTTACCTTTAACGTATTCTTCCTAAACTTATTTTTTTCATACATTTTTATGTAGGCTGCTCCATAGCTTGTTCCAACTTAAATATTCATTGAACAGTAAAGGTCAGGTTGTTGCAGACGCGATGGGTGTTCTATCTGCCGCGGTAGACGCTCTCTTCGTCAGAGCGGTTCCCTATTACTTGTACATTTCTATGCATAACTGTCTTCTTCATCACTGTTATTCCTGTATAAGGGCCCTCGAAGAGCTCCTTCTATCACACTTCTTCCCCGCTCATCCTGACAAGTTTGAACTACGGCAATCTTTTAGCCCCCGACGCCGCCACTCGTTGCGACTCGCTGGATGATCTGTCATTCCGTAAACGAAAAACAGCCAAACCAATTCTTTTTATATATACAATGCTCCCTTATTCCCATTACGTCGTATCTCATAGTCTGCCTTCCCCCTTCAAGTGCTTTCGTAGGCTAAGTAATAATCTCTCCGCCTGAAATTCAATTAATGCTGGATATTGTAAATATGAGTCAACCGACCCTCCAGCCCATCCGGCAGACAAATGTACACATAGCTATACATAAACATACACATATATATATATATATATATATATATATATATATATATATATATACACACACACTTTTTATGTTTTATTTAAAGAGATTTTTTAGCAAAAAGGCGAAAAAAATTAAATAAATACATTGCAAAACGAGAAGTTATATAATAGAAGAATGATCAAGAAATCATTGATATTCATAATCCGTTCGTATTGGTTGATCCACAATCAGCCTGTAGGTCATCATCCTTACTACTGGCAGACATGGAAAAAAAGACAGCAGCAGCTTCCGTAATCTACAACCACACCCCCTAACAATGCGATAGTTTCAAAGGTAGTTTTTTTTTTTTATAGATATACATAGGCACAGAGGAAGATACTGGTTGCTAGGCAGTTGGAAACAGCTGTTATTTCCCACAATGCAACAGGGTTCACAGACAAGAAACTGTCATGACCTTGGTACTGACATCATACTGTGGGAGGGGTTTTACCACAATATCAGCCATACAGACCCTGCCGATCTATTCAGCTACTGATTGGGATGAAGTTCAATCATTGGTCAGCGTTCCTCTTGTTTGAGAAAGCTTACAGGTCTAATTTTATGATTTTTTTTTTAATCAAATAAATACGTTGTTTTTAAATGGAAAACAAACAAACAGGCAACAACACTGATTTATTACAGATTGAAATGGTTTGATCAGAGTAAATGGAGCCCCATTGTACTGCTTACACCCCCCTAGTGATGAGGCTATTTTTTACAATTTTGTGCTCTGCAGCTTTGAAAACTTGCTGCAAAGCCATACAACACAGCACACAAATGATCCCCCCCTCCATGAGAGGGGATTGCTCTGTGAGCCACTTTATGAGACAGCACTGCCGTAGTACAATGGAAATAGACAGTGGTTTTGCCGTCTAACAGTCTCCTAGCTGCAATCACCGCTGGTAGACTGATGACGGTGTGAAGCGCTGCCCCAGGACTTGACACCTTTTGGCGTTAGGCGGTCCTGGGGCTGCCACCCTCCCGATGCCGATGCAGAGGAACTGCATTGAAAATAACATAACGAGTAAAATTGCTTATTTTTAAAAAAAATACTAATGTATACATTATTTACAGTGTTTGCCCATTGTAAATATAGGTGGTGTATCACCGGTGGTGACATTTTTAGTTATGCCAGGTGATCTGTACGGAATGTTCGTTACTGAGAGTTCTATGCACAGAGGGAGATATTGCTTGCTTGGCAGTTGGAAAAAGCTGTTATTTCCCACAATGCAATGAGGTTCACAGAAAGGAGACTGTCAGGACCCTGGTCATGACATCACACTGTGGTAGGAGGATATCAGCCACACAGACACCCCCTGATGATTTATTCGAGAGAAGGTAAAGACTTCTCATGGGAAAGGGGGTATCAGCTACTGATTTGGATGAGGTTCAATCCTGAGTTAAAGTTCCTCTTTAATACTGGCGATTTGTACAGAGATTGTGATTTGTGATTTCCTTTTTTTTGGGGGGTCCTGGGTAGTAAAATTTCTGTGTATTAGCGCTCGAAAAGCAATTTTTTAGTGATTCTGTACTTGGTATTAAAGCGCGATCACTCCAAAACTTCTGCAGGGCCCACCATTGCAATTGGAGGTAACCGCTCCTGTGGAATCACCCCCAATGACCTTCATTAGCCTAGCGCTTTAGGAACTGTCCGCGACTCCAAGGCTTGGCTGAAGCCGCTCCTGTGGGCCCCCGATCCTCACTCTCTGCGACTATTTATTTTCATGGCAGCCTTTGATGTCATCTTTGCGATAAGTATTCAGATGTTATTTTCTCGGTGGTATTAAGTCGCTTCTCATTTCTACATATGAGAGTCTCTCGTCTCCCCGGCGACGGGCACAGTGTTATCTCGGTCAGTTCTCAAGTAGAAGGACCTAATCAAGGTTCATCTCACCTCTGCCTTTTATCTCCCAGGAAGGGAGCCATAAACAAGAATTTCTCCCACCTCTCAAGATTAGAAATGGAACAAATAAAAGCCTCCCCCCCGGAACAGCGATGATGATGTGAGACCGCGCTCTGTGACTTGACTCCTAACTAGCCTATCCCGATGCAAAAGCCGGCAGTGCGCTATCTCCGTGTTTCTCCTCAGTGTTACAGCGTGTATGCATTTATGAGAGTCCCCCCTGTGGTGGGGAACATCATCCTGAGAACTCCTTCATGCGCAGGTAACCGTTACCAGTACTCCGTACTTGTGTATAAATACTTTCCAAACTTATAAGGAACTAGCAAGACCTGCTGGGGATTATTTGAATATGATTTTTATATTTTTAACTGAAAACCCAGTAAAGTGAATTCACTGTGACGACACAGACAATACGATACAAGGATATTATGGTAGGGATTAGATTGTGAGCTCCTCTGAGGACAGTCAGTGACATGACTATGCAGTGGCGTAGCTATGGAGCTCAGGGCCCCGATGCAAGTTTTACATTGGGCCCCCCCAAGCACACTATACATAACACTTGATACGGCGCAACAAAACCCGCCAAGGTTATCTACAGTATTAGAGGTGCAAGAAGGGTAATGGGAACAGTGTGTTAATGATTACTACTATTCAAAGCCTCTATAGAAGTGATTATCACCACCACAGGACCAATAAACAGCGTTTACTTTGGTTTAGGAATGGCCCCATGGGGCCCCTCTGGCCCAAGGGCCCCGATGCGGTCGCTACCTCTGCAACCCCTATTGCTACGCCCCTGTGACTATGTACTCTGTAATGTGCTGCAGAAGATGTCAGTGCTATATACTGTAGATACATAATAATAATATGGTAGCACATTAGACTATGACTGTAGTAGGGATTAGATTGTGAGCTCCTCTGAGGACAGTCAGTGACATGACTAAATAGTCTGTAAAGTGCTGCAGAAGATTTCAGTGCTATATAAATACATAATAATAATAATAATAATATGGCAAGACATGACTATGAGACTGTGGTGGGATTAGATTGTGAGCTCCTCTAAGGACAGTCAGTGACATGACTATGTACTCTGTAATGTGCTGCAGAAGATGTCAGTGCTATATAAATACATAATAATAATATGGTAGCACATTCGACTATGACTGTGGTAGAGATTATATTGTGAGCTCCTCTGAGGACAGTCAGTGACATGACTGTGTACTCTGTAAAGTGCTACAGAAGATGTCAGTGCTATATAAATACACAATAATAATATGGTAGGACATTAGACTATGGCTTTGGTAGGGATTAGATTGTGAGCTCCTCTGAGGACAGTCAGTGACATGACTATGTACTCTGTAAAGTGCTGTAGAAGATGTCATTGCTATATAAATACATAATAATAATATGGTAGGACATTAGACTATGACTGTGGTAGAGATTATATTGTGAGCTCCTCTGAGGACATTTAGTGACATGACTATGTACTCTGTACAGTGCTGCAGAAGATGTCAGTGCTATATAAATACAATATATAATAATAATATGGTAGGGCATTAGACTATGACCATGGCAGAATTAGATTGTGAGCTCCTCTGAGGACAGTCAGTGATATTCAATCCCATCACCTAAGCTTGGGGGAGGTTTCACACAGACACTGAGTGGTGCACAATCTAGCCAATAGCATGCCAGGAGGAGGGATTTGCCATGGTCTCTGGCAGCATACTGCTTGGTCATTCTATGTTCAGTTTTCCCAGCATGCAGATCAATAGAATACATGTAAAACCGCCAACAAGAAAACTTTCTGTTTGATATTAATACAACAGGAAATAGCACAATCTATGTGAGCGCTTATAGGTCTCCATCCATTTTGTTTTTTCACATTTGATCATTTGGGTAATATCATATTCCTCTTGTTCCTGTTCAGTACAACCTCCAGCTGCACTAACGAGACAAGAAATCCCCAGGACCAGGAAATCTAGTGACCATGTACACCCAGAGATGGATTAAGATGGTGGCACGGTGGTGTAGTGGTTAACGCTTTTGACAGCAGATAACCTGGCTAATAGTCATTTCCAAATGAAGTTTGGCAGGTCCGGGATCGTTAAAAATCTGAACCGGGTTCCTACGCTCTGATAAAAGTTTGGGATAATAGCTTTTTGGACAACAGAAGACTAAGGGAAAAAAATTAACTTCTGACAAAGTGGAGGATTTTAACTTAACAGATTTAGAAAGTGCAAGTTTGCATTTAGTGCAAATAGCAGAATTATACGGAATGATTGCTTTTATTACTAAAAACGATTAGGATTCCAACTTTTCGCGTAGTTTTTTGTGAAGGACGCGATGTTGGAAGGAGCCCATGAATGTCAAACGCTGAATACTAGACTATTGTGTTCCTCCATCAAATCTGCCCAGAGCATATCGGTGCTTCACAAAGATCTGCAGCACGGAAGAACCCTACATAGTGCCGTTTTTATCTCTAGAGTTGACAGTATGGCGCATATACGGGTAGCACAGTGGCGTAGTGGTTAGCGCTCTCTCGCCTTGCAGCGCTGGGTCCCCGGTTTGGATCCAAGCCAGGGCACTATCTGCGAGTTTGTATGTTCTCCCCGTGTCTGTGTGGGATTCCTCCAGGTACTCCAATTTCCTCCCACATCCTAAAAACATACGTTGATTGGCTTCACCCTAAATTCTCCCTACACTACAATACATACACTACACGATACATACATAGACATATGACTATGGTAGGGATTAGACTGTCAGCTCCTCTGAGGGACAGTGAAAAGACAATATTCTCTGTACAGAAGATGTTGGTGGTATATAAATACTAAATAATAATAATAATAAAGATGGGGCCCTAGCCAAGGTAGCAGGTTTGGGAGCCTTTGTGGTCCTTAGGTAAGTTAGAGTGAAGATAGATAAAATACGGTGGCAGGTGGCCCCTTGACACCCACTAGCCCCCAAGCACCTGCCTATGTTGCCTGGTGGATGATCCTGCTCTGTACTCCATAGGGCTGCGCAGCACAGAGCAGGTTAATCTATGGCAATTACTGAAACACGAATGTTGGAGGAGGAGCAGCGATATGAGCTGAGGCTGTAAACTCCATAACTTTTTATTACAGCCCTTTTACTGCTCCAAATAATTTCCTCTCTGTTTGTTTCAAGGTAGCTTATATGAATCCCTCTGTTGTGTCACCAGGAGGAACGCCGCGGTCTGTAGAGCGAGTGCGCTGCTTCTAATACGCATTGCATTGTCCGACTTACCTCACTACTAGACTAATCTTTTCCTTCTGTTTGGCTTTTTGTTTTGGAAGGTAGATTGCAGTTAAAACGGGGTTTACCTTGCATAGGTCATTGTCATTTAAAGTGAACCTTAAGTCAACTGTAAAAAATGAGATTTACTCACCTGGGGCTTCCCTCAGCCCCCAGCAGCCGATCGGTGCCCTCGCAGCTCCGCTCCGATGTCCCAGGACCCGCCGGCGAGCACTTCCGGTTTGGCCGTCACCGGCCGACAGGCATGGGAACGTGAGTGATTGTTCGTGTTCCCAGCCTGTATATCGCCCCCTATTCTGCTATTGCAGTCTCCTGGCCGCAATAGCAGCATAGGGGGCGATATACAGGCTGGGAATGTGAACAATCACTCACGTTCCCATGCCTCCCAGCGGAGCTGCGAGGGCACCGATCGGCTGCTGGGGGCTGAGGGAAGCCCCAGGTGAGTAAATCTCATTTTTTACAGTTGACTTAAGGATCACTTTAAAGAGACTCTGTATCACATTTTTCAGCCTTATTTCTTCTATCCTATAAGTTCCTATACCTGTTCTAATGTGCTCTGTGTTACTGCAGCCTTTTCTAGTTGCACAGTGGCTGTGTTATCTCTGTTATATGATCTAATCTTCTGTCAGCTGAGGCTGGAATGTGTGGAATGTGCAGCACTGCTTGTCATTGGCAGAAGCTATACACACCCTCTCCAAGCTCTGTATGAGTCAGAGACTGAGCTACTCTCAAGCCTATCACATGCTGGTTAGAAGCCATGTCTTTTGTTTGTAAACACTGCCTAAATATGGCAATTACAAGCCAGGATTTCAGCAGGGAGTGGCAGAAACAGCACAGAGGGGCCCAGGAGAACATAATAAATAGAATGGTATGCTTTTTATTGTAAGAATTAGAGTACAGATTCTCTTTAAAGGACACCTGAAGTGAGAAGAATATGGAGGCTGCCTTACTTATTTCCTTTTAAACAATACCATTTGCCTGGCTGTCCTGCTGTTCTGTTTGGCTGCAGTAGTGTCTGAATCACACACCTGAAACAAGCATGCACCAAATGCAGTCAGACTTGAAGGACACCTGATGTGAGAGGGACATGGAGGCTGACATATTTAGTTCCTTTTGAATAATACACATTGCCTGGCTGTCCGCCTGATGCACAGCTCTAATACTTTTAGACATAGACCCTGAACAAGTATGCGGATCAAATGTTTGTCTGGAGTCTGATTGGCTTAGCTACATGCTTGTTTCAGGTGGGGGATTCAGCCACTGCTGATGCATGAAAGATAATCCAATGCAAATAGGTTTTAGTACACAGTACAAGCCATCATCAAGTGCTGCTCACTAAATCGTTGTCTCAATCACCAATGAGAGAGAGCGGAAACGCACATCCAGTAAAACTTTAAAGAGAACCAGAGACGAAGCACCCTCTTGTATTTTACCTTATAAATCAGCAGGAACATGACAGTAAACACCTAATCTGCTCTTTGTCTCATTGTTCTCTGTTTAATCTGACTGTTATCACCTCTGATAAGAATCCCCGACTGAGCACTCAGTCTAGCTTTGCTACAGAAAGATTATAGCTGAGTCTGTCTTCTCTGGTGTCTTTTCAAGCCCAAGCCTGCCCCCTTGTGGCTCTGCTATAATGACTCAGCTATAATCATTCCCGGCAAAGCCAGACTGAATGCTCAGTCGGGGATTCTTATCACAGCTGATAACAGACACTTTTAGCAGTGAGGAGGAAACAGAGAGCAGGGTAAGTGTTTCCTCTAATGTTCTTACTGATATATATGGTAAAATACACAAGGGTGCTTCGTCTCTGGTTCCCTTTAAGGCTTTATTGAACATCCATTAAAATCCGTTACAAAGGTACATTACCTATAGCGAGGTGTGCGGTACCGGGCAGTTGAGATTGACAGCCGTTTTGCGCCTTCATCGGGACAAATGTGCCCCAGGGCCGGTTCTAGCTACAATGGGGCCCTGGGGCAAAAGTAACTTGGGGGCCTCCTAGCAATGACACCTATACCCCCCTTCTGCCTCCAAACCGACTCCGAGGACCCATCCCACCACACTCCCAGTCACGCAAAATCAGTAGGTGTCCATCGTATGTCCCCGGAAACATTGTTGGGGACTCCATTATTCCCCTCCTCCTTTACCTTACAAATCCAGAGTGCTCACACATTGGGGTCTTACCTAATCCAGACAGGACACAGGAGGCAGCACCACCCTCTACGTTGTGGACTTTTCCCCCACGGTGCCTCTCTTCCTCATTCCCTGCAAGCATGTATGGGATCATCATAGCTGGAGGGGAGGGCCCCCACCTTCGGGGCCCCTAAAGGCTTTGGGGCCCTGGGGCAATTTCCCTCTTTGCCCCTGTGTGCCCCCCAACCAACTCCCCTTAAATACACTACAATATCTATGTTAATGACCTTGCAGGTGTAGCCGCAAAAAGTCTAACATAGATATTGTAGAGTATTTTAGGGAGTTGGTTGGGGTGCTCATTAGTTCTGATGAAGATGCGAAACGGCTGTCGATCTCTACTGCCTGGTACCGCTCACCTTCCAAGAGGTGATGTGCCCTTGTAATAGATTTTATTGGATGTTCAATAAAGCCTTGAAGTTTTACTGGATGTGCGCTTTCGCTCGCTCTCATTAATGGTGGATGCCTGAAAGATAGGCAGATCTTCCTGGCATCTGGTATTATTGAAGGTTGGAGACACACCGCAAAGCACTTTTTGAAAAAAAGGTTCCCATTGACTTGCATTAAAATGGCAGCAAAATTGCCGTGATTGTAATTTTTTTAACATTTTGCTGCAATTTTACCACAATTTTAATTCAAGTCAATGGGACTTTAGAAATGAAAATGATCCAAAAAGCACTTTGCGGTGTGACAGGGCCCTAAAAGGAATTAAATATGGCCGCCTCCATATCCCTCTCACTTCAGGTTCCCTTTAAAACACAAGACAACAAGGCCTACGGCCCAGACACAAAGATAAAGGCTGCTGACATTTCAAGAAACAGCAATAGTGTAAAGCCAATTATTTTGTAATGATCTGCATTGCTTTTGGGGTGTGTCCACCTTTCCTGCTCTCCTCCTGGCATCTGTGACATTAATAATGTCCGCTATTAATACAGCAGAGATGCAGTTAGGAATACTGAGCGCTGATTGACCTGTAATAATCCCGGTATATGGCAGAGGTGCCAGGAGGAAGCCGCCGGTGGTTGACCTTTGAAAGAGTTAAAGGGGGTCTCTGACACTCACTCTATCGCTGAGCACATCACAACGCAGCTGGGAGACCCCAGTCATAATTCTGATCAGTGATGACCGTAATATGCTAACTTTTGAATTACACGTAATTATGATTCAGATATTGGGCTTGATTCACAAAAGAGTGCTAACTGTTAGCACGGCCATTTTCGCGTGAATTTTCGCATTGCGTGCGATCGCGAATTTTCGCGTGAAACGATAACGTTTTCACGCGCACACGTGAATTTTACCGCAAAATCGATAACGGTTTCGCGCAAAAAATCGCGTTTGTGCGCGGAAACGTTATCGTTTCGCGCGAAAATTCGCAATCGCGCGCAATGCGAAAACTCGCGCGAAAACGGTCGTGCTAACAGTTAGCACTCTTTTGTGAATCAAGCCCATTGACTTGATTTCACGCGGTCCAGTCAAAAATGTTGCATGTTATGCACTGCGAATGTGGCAGTTGTAAACGATTTTTTGCATAAATTGTGAAAAAAATTGCGCACACTGGAATGGTTAGGGGGAATAGTGGGAACAAGTAAAAAACAAAAATCCAAAAAGACCTTGTCATTTTTGAGAAAATTATGTTACTGAATCTCCAGTGACAGAGCCCCTAGTAGCTGAATTCCCAGTGACCGAGCAGTAGTGACTGAATCTCCAGTGACAGAGCCCCTTGTGACTGAAATCCCAGTGACCGAGCAGTAGTGACTGAATCTCCAGTGACAGAGCCCCTAGTGACTGAATCTCCAGTGACAGAACCCCTAGTGAGCAAATACCCAGTGACAGAGCCCCTAGTGTCTGAATCTCCACTAACAGAGCCCCTAGTGACTGAATCCCTAGTGACGGAATCTCCAGTGACAGAACCCCTAGTGACGGAATCTCCAGTGACAGAGCCCCTAGTGAGCGAATCCCCAGTGTCAGAGCCCCTAGTGACTGAATCTCCCGTGACAGAGCCCATAGTGACTGAATCTCCAGTGACAGAGCCCCTAGTGACTGAATCTCCAGTGACAGAGCCCCTAGTGACTGAATCTCCAGTGACAGAGCCCCTAGTGACTGAATCCCCAGTGACAGAGCACCTAGTGACTGAATCCCCAGTCACAGAGCCCCTAGTGACTAAATCTCCAGTCAGTGACAGAGCCCCTAGTGACTGAATCCCCAGTGACACAACCCCTAGTGACTGACTCTCCAGTGACAGAGCCCCTAGTGACTGAATCTCCAGTGACAGAACCCCTAGTGACTGAGTCCCCAGTGACAGAGCCCCTAGTGACTGAATCTCCACTGACAGAGCCCCTAGTGACTGAATCCCTAGTGACAGAGCCCCTAGTGGCTGAATCTCCACTGACAGAGCCCCTAGTGACTGAATCTCCAGTGACAGAGCCCCTAGTGAGCGAATCCCCAGTGACAGAGCCCCTAGTGACTGAATCTCCGGTGACAGAGCCCCTAGTGACTGAATCTCCAGTGACAGAGCCCCTAGTGACTGAATCTCCACTGACAGAGCCCCTAGTGACTGAATCCCTAGTGACAGAGCCCCTAGTGGCTGAATCTCCACTGACAGAGCCCCTAGTGACTGAATCTCCAGTGACAGAGCCCCTAGTGAGCGAATCCCCAGTGACAGAGCCCCTAGTGACTGAATCTCCGGTGACAGAGCCCCTAGTGACTGAATCTCCAGTGACAGAGCCCCTAGTGTCTGAATCTCCGGTGACAGAGCCCCTAGTGACTGAATATCCAGTGACAGAGCCCCTAGTGACTGAATCTCCAGTGACAGAGCCCCTAGTGACTGAATCCCTAGTGACAGAACCCCTAGTGACGGAATCTCCAGTGACAGAGCCCCTAGTGAGCGAATCCCCAGTGACAGAGCCCCTAGTGACTGAATCTCCGGTGACAGAGCCCCTAGTGACTGAATCCCTAGTGACAGAACCCCTAGTGACTGAATCTCCAGTGACAGAGCCCCTAGTGACTGAATCCCTAGTGACAGAGCCCTTAGTGACTGAATCTCTGGTGACAGAGCCCCTAGTGACTGAATCCCCAGTGACAGAGCCCCTAGTGACTGAATCCCCAGTGACAGAGCCCCTAGTGACTGAATCTCCAGTGACAGAGCCCCTAGTGACTGAGTCCCCAGTGATAGAACCCTGTTATGTTGATCACTGACACTCAGCTACTTGCTGCAGCCACTGCTGCCTCTGCCTGTCTCCTGAGAACATAGATCACAGAAGTTGCTCTTTACAGCCTCACTCATTGGCTAGTTGGCGGGAAGGACAGCACAGGGGATGAGGGAGCAGTGGCTGCAACAAGTAAGCCAGTTGTCAGCATGGGAATGTAAGAGCAAGGCAGTGACTGGGGTCCTACATAAGGGATATCTAAGGTGGTATGGCAGGTACAGCGCTTAGCCGCATGCCATATGAGCCATACCATAGGCATACACTTCTGGGAGAGATTTCAAAGGAGCTCATTTCACTATGATCTCCCTATGCATAAAAATTGCATTGTTATGATTGATAATGACTGTTTAATGAAAAAAAGAGAGACAGGAAGTCTTCCTCTTCTTCCCTCTATTGCCTGGGTTTAGGACAGCTATATTTTCATGTAAGAAGGTTTCCTGTGTGCCCCATAGCAGGATCATTCACCAGGCAACCTAGGCAGGTGCTTGGGGCCTAGTGGGTGTCAAAGGGGCCACCTGCTACCTTCTCTGACCTCTCCACGTCAGCTTACCAAAAAGACCACAAGGTGGCCCCTAATTACCCAGGGCCCCATTGTATCTTAATCCATCACTACGGAATATGTTGGCGCTACAAGAAGAGGCTGACTATCTCCTGTATTTCCGGAGGGAGACTGAACTATAGCGGTGAAGCTTGGCTGGTGTGAGCCGAGATAATTTAGCTGCGGCGGAATCTGATGTGCATAGCAGTCATTACGGGAAATGCCTTACAATCATCTTGTTAACATACATTCAGGATTTGTAGAGGTAAAAGGAAACATAATGATCTGAGATTTCCTCCATTTGCCGAACGGCTTCAAACATTATTTGCTGCACATAAAACTAGATTGTTCAGTAGATGAGACCCTTTATCCTCCCTCAATCAGAGGCGACGCTAAGTCTACCAAATATTTTTACTATGTTTTAATTCTGAGATGCGTGGCTGATGTTTAGGTGAAACTTCTTCCTTGGTGTGATGTCATGGCCATGGCCATGGCAATTTCCTGTGTTTGAACCTTGTTGCATTGTGGGAGATAACAGCTGTTGTCAACTGTCAAGCAAGCAGTATCTCCCTCCGTGTGTATATACTGTATATAGAATATATATATATATGTATATATATATATATATATATATATATATATATATATATATATATATATATATATATATATATATATATATATATATATATATATATATATATATACAGTTAGTTTTGTGTCACCTTTGTCATCAGCAGGATAGGACTTAGAATGTAGCTGTCACTTTCAGGCACTTTCCAGTTCCAGGACTTCTACTTCTCTGAACAGTACTGTCCAACAATGCATTGCAGGAGTCTGACAGCCACAGTCATGATTCATAAAGGCAATGCATTGTGGGACTTGTAGTTCCTTAACCAGTTCGCATTCAGTCGTTTTTCGCTTCATGCATCCGAACAATGTTCACCTCCCATTCATTAGCCTATAACTTTATTACTACTTATCACAATGAACTGATCTATATCTTGTTTTTTCCGCCACCAATTAGGCTTTCTTTGGGGGGTACATTTTACTAAGAGCCACTTTACTGTAAATGCATTTTAAAAGGAAGAATAAGAAGAAAACGGAAACAAATCATTATTTCTCACTTTTCGGCAATTATAGTTTTAAAATAATACATGCCTCCATAATTAAAACCCACGTATTGTATATGCCCATTTCTCCTGGTTATTACACCATTTAAATTATGTCCCTATCACAATGTATGGCGACAATATTTTATTTGGAAATAAAAGTGCATTTTTTCCGTTTTGCATTCATCACTATTTACAAGCTTATAATAAAATAAAAAAAGAAATATTTCATCTTTACATAGATATTTAAAAAGTTTAGACCCTTAGGTAAATATTTGTGTTTTTTTTTTTTTTTTATTGTAATGTTTTTTTTTTTTTTTAATTAAACATTTTATGTGGGTATTTTTGGGAGGGTGGGATTGAAATTGTATTTTTTTTGTAAATATATGTGTATTTTTATTTTTATTTAACATTTAGATGTAGTTTACTTTTTGGCCACAAGATGGCAGCCATGAGTTGTTTACAGTGACGTCACTCTAAGCGTACCACGTACGCTTAGAGCGACATAGGAAGCAGAAAAAGCGTAGCTTCCGAGAGAAGCTGTCGCTTTTTCTGCGGGGGAGAGGAATCAGTGATCGGGCACCGTTGCCCGATTCACTGATTCACTGGCTAACAAACCGCCGGCCGGGAGCGCGCGTGCACGCGCGCGATCGGCCGCGTGGACGCGCAGGAGCGCACATGGCTTCCTGGACGTGAGTTTCACGTCCAGGAATGGCAAATAGTTAAAGAGAATCTGTATTGTTGAAATCGCACAAAATTAAACATACCAGTGCGTTAGGGGACATCTCCTATTACCCTCTGTCACAATTTCGCCGCTCCCCGCCGCATTAAAAGTGGTTAAAAACAGTTTTAAAAAGTTTGTTTATAAACAAACAAAATGGCCACCAAAACAGGAAGTAGGTTGATGTACAGCATGTCCACACATAGAAAATACATCCATACACAAGCAGGCTGTATACAGCCTTCCTTTTGAATCTCAAGAGATCATTTGTGTGTTTCTTTCCCCCTGTTCTCATGCACTGAAGTTTCAGGCTGCTCGTTTCTTCCTGCAAACAGCTTTGCCCTTGTCTGTAATTCTTCAGTATGTGAAAGCCCAGCCAGCTCAGAGGACGATTTATCCAGCTTGTAAAAGATAAAAGAGAAGAGAGAAGCTGCTCTAATCCTAAATAACACACAGGCAGTGTGCAGAGAGGGGCCTGGAAGGGGGAGTTCATAGCAGAACCACAACACTGAAGAACTTGGCAGCCTTCCAGACACAGGCTGACAAGTCTGACAAGAGAGAGATAAGTTGATTTATTACAGAGACTGTGATAGTAGAAAGTGCTGCAGTAAGCCAGAACACATTAGAATAGCTTTTGGAACTTGTAGGATGATAAAAAACAGGATGCAATTTTTGTTACGGAGTCTCTTTAAGAGCTGGAGAGCCAAGTTTGCAGATCACCGGACTAGGAGGACCAAGCAGCTGATTGGGATCTCACCCTCAGCAGGGGCCTCCCATGCTCATACCTCCCAACTTTTTGAGACAAAAAGGAGGGACACTCAAGCCTCTCCCCTGCCACGCCCCTAACCACACCCCTGCCTCACCCCTAGACAAGCATACCATAAAGACTTCATAAGAGAAATATGTTGTTTTATAATTCAAATTACACTGGTTCTTGCTATTCTGGTTAATTTTCCCTCATATTAAGATTTGGAAATATATCAATTTAAAGGATGAGAATAAAGTTCAGAGTAAATTAGACACATTTTCAGTTGAAAAATACATATATTTATATATATCTGTACATCAGAGGGACAAATGAGGAAGACAGAGGGACAGAGGGATTCGGTTCCCAAACAGGGACTGTCCCTCCTAAAGAGGGACAGATGGGTGCTATGGTGGGGCTGTCCTGGCTGCGACTTTTATGGCCGATGCAACATGAACAGAGGGGAGAGCGGCGCAGTCACTGCTGAGTACACTTCAAATGCGGAAGTGAGGTCACTGCTTATTTCCTGCATTTAAAGTCTGCCGCGCGTTAGTGTGTGCTGCTCTTCTCTCTGATACACTGGGGAGGGGGGTGTGCCTTTAGCTACCTATATTGGGGGCGGCTATCTATACTGGGCGGCACCTTGGCTATGTATACTAAAGGTGGTTACCTTTACTGGGGGGGACTTTGGCTACCTGTACTGGTGGTGGTTACCTATACGGTGGGGTGGGGGGACCTTGGGTTGGCTACCTATGCTGGGGTCGGCCTCCTATACTGTGGGGTGGAACTTTGGCTACCTACCTATTTCTGAAAGCTACTTCTTTTAGCTACCAGATTTTTAAGGGAGAAGGGGCCCTGACTAGAAGGAGGGGCGAGGGCCACAAATGATAATAATAATAATAATACCTTTTTTTGTATAGCGCTTTCCTCCTGTCGGACTCAAAGCGCTTGCGAGGCAGCCACTAGAGCGCACTCAGTAGGCAGTGGCAGTGTTAGGGAGTCTCGCCCAAAGAACTCCTTACTGAATTACTGGCTTACTGAACAGGCAGAGCCGAGATTCGAACCCAGGTCTCCTGTGTCAGAGGCAGAGCCCTTAACCAGTACACGTTCCAGCCACATGATGTGCCGCTTAGGGCCACAAAATCTTAGCACCACTGCGGAACAGGTCTACTTTCATATTCAAAGTAGACTGGCCCTTAACTCCGTTTTCCCTGTGAAATGAACAGCTATGCAGAAGCAAGGTCAGACGCTGCCACCAATAGGGAACAACTATCCAGTAGAGCAGAGAATAGCTGGAGTCTCCGGAGACGCATCATTCTTTGGAAATATTATCTGGATGATCTCACAATTACCTCTATCTATCCTGCGAGAGACTTGACATCGTGACTCTGGGTCTTAGCAGCTCTCATTTTATTTTTTTTATTAGAAATTACTTCTAGGATGGAAACACACAGAGGAGGAGAGACGCCTGCGGAATACACTTGGATTAACTCTGTAATGAATCAAATGAATGAATCACACTTCCCTTCTTCTGATGGTTTCGCCGTTACTCTGGAAATGTCATTGAAATGCAGGCGAGGTCACTCCCCTTCCTCCAGTTAGCGATGCAGCTCGTCCAATCATTTCTTCTGGCTACTGTTGATCAGGTTTGCTGTAACACAGGCAGGTCCAAAGTCCGGCCGGGGGGCCAAATGCGGCCCACTGAGCCATTTGTGATGGCGCCTAAGGTTCTCTATTATTGGTAATTCCATGCAGCCTGTAGCTGCAGTGACACATGCAGGGGTGAGAAGCCACTTATTAGACGCATGGTCGGATTTCAGGCAAGGCCACAAAGGCCATGGCCTAGTGCACCAGAAAGCAAGGGGTGGGGGCGGAATGGCACGTTCATGCAGTCAAGCTGACAATAATGTGAAGTCGGGCAAGTGTCTGGGGCGCAGGGGATGAAAGGGCAGCAAACGTGGGCAGATTATTGTCTATGATCTGAGCTGTCGCTCATCACCGTCGGCCCATCTCCAACCTATCAGAGCGGAAAGCATCGATTTGGTGCATAAAATGGAAAAAAAATGATAACCATCATTTCAGATGTAATCGATACACAAAACAGATTGATAAAACAATTGATAAATTGGTCGTTTGTAGTCCATTGTCACCACCAACACTGTCGAATCCAATCAATCGGAAGGTTGATTGTTCTGTAAAATTGCATCGTTAATAAGCATCTTTAAAGACATTGATTACTGAGACCATAAAAAGTGTGTGGTGTGGTAGGAGGTTTGTTGTTGGACAAGGAGCGGCTGATGATAGTGGTCTTGGGCGGTAAAAAGTACAAATCCGACCCTGGTCAGCAGCTGCCGTAACTGAGGCCAGTGTCATTTGGATGTTTGCTCTTCTGTCTTCCAGGATTAAACACTCCACTATCTTCACTGTGGCCACATTGTCCATCTATGATGGTCTTCCAGGTCTTGGCTCGTCTGTGAGGGACATGTGACCACTGTGGAAACTCCTTTTCCACCTCACAATAGTGTCATACGATGGGCAATTGTTTCCATAAACTGCCATAATCGCATTATGAATTTCCAGGGCACTATTACCCTCCAATTTTATCACGCTGCATGCCTCAATCTTTTCCATCTCACACTTTTCTTTTCCATCTCACACAGGGCCAAGGCAGAGGCAACAGAGGCTCCAGCCTCAGGGCGCAGTGTAGAAGGGGGCGCACAACTCACTCTGCTTTCATTCCCCTATTGTGTTTGAAGCAGAGAGAAATAAGAAAAGGAGATACATGGACGTGACTACAAGCCAGATAACTAGAGATTAAGGTGTTGGGGGCCCTGGGGTGCCTCTTAGTCTAATAGTAATCAGTGTGGGAGGGATGGGGTGGGAGGGATGGAAGGGCGCTCTTTGGTGTCTCAGCCTTGGGTGCTGGAGGACCTTGTCCCAGCTCTGATCTCACACTTTAGTCCCTTCTGGCACAATCTGTAAAAAAAAATAAAGGCTACTGATTTTCTCACCATCATGCAATGAGGGACCAATGATGACACTGACAACATTTCATCAATATACCATAATAACTTCCTGGTAAAAATCAAAACTTTACGATACTGCTTTGTACCTCTTTTTCGTGTATGGAGTCACACAAAGCCACAAAAGGTGGTGGCCAAGGTCTAGGTTGATTCTAAGTGATGCATACTTGACATTCCTAGCTAATACCAGTGTAACAAGGCAGGAACCTTACTACAAATCTTGGGTGAAACTTGAATGCTCTTGAATGTTTACATGGCCCATGTTGACTCCACGACCTGGCAGTCCATCTGCTTGGTGTCATAAGGCTACCATGACTTTCTCCACCCACAACTGTGGTCAACAAAACACCTACTATGGAGGCAGAACTTCTAGATTGAATGCAAGGTGAGTAGTTGCAGCCTCCTTAAGCTCTTGTGGTAGAGCGCAGAGAAGAGAGCACTCCCACGCTGGAATCAGGAGAGATCTCACACACGCTGCGCTGATCTGCTGTGGAAAAGATGAAGAGCGGAAAGTTTTGGGGGAGCGGGGAGGGGCCTAAAAAGTGGAGGGAGTATTGATGCTAATGCTGCTGAGGCCTGTGTTGAGATGCCTCTGTTCAGGCCCAGATTCTGCGCGGGCCCCATTGGACAGTACTGGTTGTACTACTCTGATGGCGGCCCTGATCTTGTGAAAAAGGGTTCTTCCGTGCTGCAGATCTTTGTGAAGCACCGATGTGCTCTGGGCAGATTTGATGGAGGAACACAATAGTCTAGTATTCAGCTTTTGACATTCATGGGCTCCTTCCAACATCGCGTCCTTCACAAAAAACTACGCGAAAAGTTGGAATCCTAATCGTTTTTAGTAATAAAAGCAATCATTCCGTATAATTCTGCTATTTGCACTAAATGCAAACTTGCACTTTCTAAATCTGTTAAGTTAAAATCTTCCACTTTGTCAGAAGTTAATTTTTTTCCCTTAGTCTTCTGTTGTCCAAAAAGCTATTATCCCAAACTTTTATCAGAGCGTAGGAAACCGGTTCAGGTTTTTAACGATCCCGGACCTGCCAAACTTCATTTGGAAATGACTATTAGCCAGATTATCAATGAAGCAAAATCACCATTTTCCGTCTAATGTAGCCTACAACACATAAGTATGTTAATGTAATTGCTGGGGAATAACTGCAAATGATATTGTGAGTCTTTGCAATTTACAGCTTGTCTTCAGCTGGGATCGTGATTTAGTTATTCACTTTGAACTCGTTTTTGGTTGTTTCACCTTGATAATTCCAGCTGTGATTTTTTCGAGTATGTGTGGGTATTGTTATTCGGAGTATTGCCCCAGCCAACAGGGTGAAAAAGGGGGCAACAAGAATGGCTGACTTGACAACGTTCTTCGTTTAATCCGCTTGCCTCGGAATTTAGTAATTTTATTATTAGGCTGTGTGCACACTCACACTTGTCTCTGCAATACTGCCTTTGTTTCGCTCTGCGATTGTGTTTTGCACGCTTGATCAGCGGTGTAGCAATAGGGGGTGCAGAGGTGGCGACCACACCGGGGGCCCTTGGGCCAGAGGGCCTGCCGCAACCACAGTATTAGCTCTTTATTGCTCCTGTGCCGGTAATAATCACTTCCAGGGGCGTCGCTAACCTTAAAGATCAGTGGCACGTGCCCCGGATCTATTCTGGGATGCCCTGGATGTCTCACAGGCAGAGTCAGCTGTGGTGCCTCAATGGTGGGCATGCTGGGAGCTGTGGTGCATCAATCAGGGTTATGCTGGGTGCTGCGGTGCCTCTATGTGGGCATACTGGGCACTGTGATGCCTTTATGGAGCTTGTAGGGAGCTGTAGTTCTTCTATGGGGGCATGCTGGGAGTTGTGGGGCCACTGGAAGGTCAGGGCATACTATGGGGGACTGTCAGATAACTGTTTTTTTTTTTATTAATGAAGAGGGGGCTTCATCCAACATTTTGCTGAGCAGGCCTACTTAGACCACTGTTAGGTTCATGTGAATTTAGCTAAACCCATGACCACACCTACTTTCTGGTGCATGGCCACACCCATTTTATGGCTGGCGTGCCTAAAAGTACCCCGGATCTCTTAGGATCCTAGCGATGCCCCTTATCACTTCTATAAGTGCTTTGATTGATAATATTCATTAACAAGCTGTTCGCCATCCCCATGGCTGGGCAGAGGCGAGAGAGGCTCCAGCCTCAGGGCGCAGTGTAGGAGGGTTGCGCAACTCACTCAGCTATCATTCCCGTATTGTGTTTTAAGCAGAGAGAAATAAGAAAAGGGGATACATGGCAGTGACTGCAAGCCAGATCACTAGAGATTAAGGTGTCGGGGGCCCTGGGGCGCCTCTTAGGCTAATAGCAATCAGTGTGTGACAGCTGGGGTGGGAGGAATGGAGGGGCACAACTTTGGTGCCTTGGGTGCTGGAGGACCTTGCCCCAGCTCTGCCCATCCCCTTCTTGCACCTCTGACACTGTAGTTGCCATTGGCAGGTTTTGGTGTGCCGTATCAGTTATTATGTATATAGTGTGGGGTCCCATGTAAAACTTGCATCGGGGCCCACAGCTCCTTAGCTATGCCACTGCACTCCATCTATTGTTTTCATTTTGACATTTTGTGTTTTCAGCAAAATACTATAGAATTCAAAATGTTCACGCTATGCGGGAAGACGCAGAATGGAATACATTTTTTTAACGTGGAGAAAAACGGAAGAAACGGAATACGATCGCAATGACATTCATGGCGTGTGCAGGCGGTGCATGGGGGGAGGGGGGCATAAACAAGTGTGTCTCCTGCCATATTATTATTTTGGATGTATATAGCACCAGCAGCGGCTGTGGTGCTGGACTTGTGACCCTCACCAGATAGGACAATGGGGGAGTGTCTGAAGTGAGAGGGATATGCAGGCTGCCATATGTATTTCCTGCTAAACAATACCAGTTTCCTGTCTGTCCTGCTGATCTATTTGGCATCAGTAGTGTCTGAATCACACCCCTGAATAATGCAGGCAGCTAATCCAGTCACACTTCAGTCAGAAACATTTGAACTGCTGAATGCTTGTTCAGGGTCTATGACTAAAAGTATTAGAGGCATAGAATCAGCCAGGCAATCTGCATTATTTAAAAGGAAATACATATGTCCATCTCTATACTCCTCTCAGGTCGGTTGTCTTTTACATAGAGATGCTAGCTATTGGAGCTGGCATGCAAATGTAATGCAGCTTAGAATAAAGGCGGCCACACACAATGCAATAACAATATTTAATTTTACAGCAATTCAATAAAAATGATCGGTTGTACTGGAAAGTCAAAAGTTGTTTTTTTTGTTTTGAAATTCAAATGAGAAATCTGATTTTTATGGAATTCTTCGTTGATCTGGAGTAATTTTTAAGAAAATTGAATGGTGTAGGGCAGATTGTCCATTTTGTAATTTACAGATCCAATGCATATGTGGGATACATTGCGCAGATTTTTCCAATATTACAGTCAATCAGAAAAATGGATTGTAACTCTCAAATTGAAAAGAAATATAAAAAAATGGTATCATGTGTGGCCAAGGTGCATACACACATCCAATTTTGATTCGCCATCGACTGGCCAATTTTAACCAATTCCATGTAGTATGCGGGTAAAGAGATTTTGCATACTATGAACAGAATGGCCTCAATTCTGATAGCTATGTAAGGTAAATATTTTTTGTAGGTAAAATACCTAATTTTTTAGCAATTCTGAAAGATTTATCTCCATTTCCAAACATGAGGTAAAACATGAGGTAAAACATGAGGTAAATGCATAAAGTGACTGGCAAGCATGCAGTAAATAAATAATAGTAGTCTTTAATTGTCTTCTACAAGGATAGTCTTTGGAAGATTATTTTGAGGGGGGGGGGGGGGGTGTATTTGATTACGTAGCAACCTATGAAAAGTCTATTTATAGGCATCCCTTATTAAAAAAAATCCAGTAAATATTTGGATTTTTATTTCTACTATTCTTTTCTATTACACAGCCTGAATAGGAACAACACTAAAATGGCAATAGAAACTCCACTAAAAACGGCAAAATGCATACAAATTGACTTTACATCCAGGTACAGGCAGGTCTTAAAGAGAATCTGTACTCTAAAATTCTTACAATAAAAAGCATAATATTCTATTCCTTATGTCTTATGTTCCCCTGTGCCCCTCTGTGCTGTTTCTGCCACTCCCTGCTGCAATCCTGCCTTATAATTAACAGTTTTAGGTCGTGTTTACAAACAAGAGGCATGGCTTCTAACCAGAGTATGATAGGCTGAGAACAGCTTACTGTGTGACTCATGCAGAGCTTGGAGAGGGTGTGTAAAGCTTCTGCCAATGACAAGCTGTGCTGCACATTCCACACATTCCAGCCTGAGCCCGACAGAGGAAAGAAGATAAGATTTATTACAGAGACAGTGCTACTAGAAAAGGTTGCGGTAAGACAGACCACATTAGAACAGGCATAGGAACTTATAAGATAGAAGAAATAAGGCTCAAAATTTTGTTACAGAGTCTCTTTAAACTGATCGGCAAATAATGTGCTAACATGCCCCCTAATTTCCATGAGAATTGCTATTTTCGGTAAAATTAATGCAAATTACCTCATGAATTACCTTATGAGGTAAAACATGACTAAAATGTACCAGAATTGCTAAATGTCATTACCTCATGGGGTTAATTACCTCACATGAGGTAATTTGTTTGATAACCCTACCAGAATTGAGGCCATGGGTAAATTTTCTTACCACATGGGAGTGGTACAATTGGCCAATCAAAATTGGCTGTGTGTATATCAGTCAAGTACAAGACAGACAGCAGTGGTTGGCCAGATCTCTCTCTGCGGCTCTCCCTCACACCCACGCAAGCGGTCCTGCAGCCCAGATTTGGTGCTCGCCAAGCCGTGACCATTCCGGAACCTTCACACCGCATCCTCCTGAGGTGTAAATCCATTTCTGTCACATTCCATTGCTCCATCCCCTTTAATTTAAACGTCAGGCTCTGCCAATTTACTGTTAGCGAATCAGACGCAGCCAATCCAGATCTGGAATTAATGGGCTGAATCCTGCCTGAAAGCAGAAGATATGACTTATGTAGATGTCACCCACTGGCTTTTTATGGAAATTATTAATAAATCAGTAATTCCATCTGCAAAGATGTTGTTGTGTTTATAAATATTTAATTTACCTTCAGGTGTCCAGGCGTTCTCGCGCGTTCCCTCTCTCTCCTCCAAGCTTGATGACTTTGCTTTGCGCACAGCAGAACAAAGTAAGTGTGTGAAGTTACCGGTGTCGTTTCGTATGGATAGCCGTCTCCTGCTGGGGGAGTTAAGTTTCTTCTGTTTCTATGGATTTGCGTAACTGCCTTGTAAGATCCTCGGCTGTCGGAGGGCTGGTTTTATGGGAAGATAATGTCACATTCACGGGTGTCTTGTGCTAAGAATAAACCAAAACAGAACGTATCTACGAGGAGACTGTTACGCTATGAATGTGCTGAGCTTAAGTCATGATTATATTGTACAACAAGATGGCATCTGGGGGAGTTTAGCTTTCTATACTATGCTCAGACAGGGGTACATTCTTTGCTTGAAGAGAAATTGTGGCCTAGCCTAACATACTAAAATATTTTATCCCTACCAGGACAAGGTTCTCTATCACTAGAGGTGGAAATTATAAAGTACGTGTCTCTCCCTCCCCCCCTACAATTTTGTGCGCCCCAGTGTAGGTTGCCTCCAATATAGGTACCAAGATGTCTCCCCAGTATTAGGCAGCTTCCCCCTCCGCCAGTATAGGTAGCCAGGTGTGCTCCCCATATTAAGTAGCCCCCTCCCCAGTTTAGATAGCCAAATGTTCCCTCAGTATTAGGCAGCCCTCCTTCCCAAGATAGTTAGCCAGTATTATGAAGGGTCCCCTCCCAGTTTAGTTAGCCAGATGTGCCCCCAGTATTAGGAAGGGTCCCCTCCCAGTTTAGTTAGCCAGATGTGCTCCCAGTATTAGGAAGGCTCCCCCCAAGTATAGGTAGCCAGATGTTCCCCCTCTATTAAGTAGCTCACTCCCCAGTTTAGATAGCCAGTGGTTTATCCGATATTAGGCAGCCCTAAGTTAGACAGCCAGATGTGCCCCCAGTGTTTGGAAGGTTTCTCTCCCACTATAGGAAGCCAGATGTGCCACCCATATTAAATAGAACCCTCCCAAGTTTAAATTGCCAGATGTGCCCCCAGTATTAGGCAGCCCCTTCCCCAAGTAGAATAGCCAGATGTGCCCTTAGTATTAGGCAGGCTCCTCCCAGTATAGGTAGCCAAATGCCCCTCCCCTTTAAGCAGCCAGTATAAAGCAGCTCCCCAACATGCAGTCGTGGGCGGAGCTGTAGAAATGCTGTTAATCGCCACGGAGCACTGTGATCTTCAGCCTGGCGCAGGCCCGCAGCGCCTCCTCTCTATGCAGTGGAGTAGTCTTAAGGGATGCAGAAGTTGCGACCGCACCGGGGCCCCTGCACCAGAGGAGCCCACTAGGGCCCTCCTTCATCCATCTTATTATCTTTTCATTGGTGCTGTGCTGGTAATGAACACCTCTATATGTGCATTGCATAGTTGTAATCCCTAACAAACTGTCTCCTTACTGTAAATCATACGTCAGACTCTGGCCCGCGGGCCAAATCTGTCCCTCGGAGCCCTCAAATTTGGCCCTCAAGGGGTTTCCCCACTTTGCATTATGTTTGGCCCACTGTAGACCACCAGCGAAGCTATATTGGAGGTGAAGCCCTAACACTATGGACAACATTTAATTTATTTATTATTAATTAATTTATTTATTAATGACCTAGTGGATACAGTAGTGAGCAATGTTGCTATTTTTGCAGATGATACAAAATTGTGCAGAATCATCAACTCTAAGGAAGATAGTGTTATATTGCAACAGGATCTGGATAGGATGGCTATATGGGCACATACATGGCAGATGAAATTCAATGTTGACAAATGTAAAGTCATGCATTTTGGTCGTACCAATGGTCTAACATCATACAAAATAAATGGGATACAGTTGGGGACATCAAACTTGGAGAAGGACTTAGGAGTACTCATCGACAACAAGTTAAATAATCGTACTCAATGCCAAGCCGCTGCAGCTAAAGCTAACAAAATTTTGGGATGCATTAAAAGGGAAATAAAAACTCGAGATGCTAGCATAATATTGCCCCTGTTTAACTCTCTAGTAAGGCCACATCTGGAATATGGAATTCAGTTCTGGGCACCACATTACAAAAAAGATATTGCAGTTTTAGAGCAGGTGCAGAGACGAGCAACAAAATTGATACGTGGGATGGAAGGTCTCACTTACCAAGAAAGGTTAGATAAACTGGGTTTATTTAGTCTAGAGAAAAGACGCCTTAGAGGAGATCTAATTAACATGTATAAATACATCAGAGGGCAATATAATAGCTTGGCGGATGAGCTTTTTGTCCATAGGCCTTCTCAAAGGACTAGAGGACATGATCTGCGCATGGAGGAAAAACGTTTTAGCCATTTATTTAGGAAAGGGTTCTTTACAGTAAGAGTGATTAAGATGTGGAATGCATTGCCACAGGAAGTCGTTATGGCAAACTCTATACCTGCATTTAAAGGGGGCTTAGATGCTTTCCTTGCGTTGAATGACATCCATGGCTACAATTACTAGGTAATGCCAATGATGTTGATCCAGGGATTTTATCTGATTGCCATCTGGAGTCGGGAAGGAATTTTTACCTTGTAAGGGTTTTTTCGCCTTCCTCTGGATCAACAGGGATATGTGAGGGAGCAGGCTGGAGTTGTACTTTGTACTGGTTGAACTCGATGGACGTATGTCTTTTTTCAACCAAAGTAACTATGTAACTATGTAACTATGTAACATATGGGGAGATGGGAGAAATAACTTAAACACTATGGAACAGTGTAGGGGAGGGTAGGGGCCTCTAGACACCAGGGAACTGTATAGGGGAGGGAGGGTACCACTAAATACCAGGAGCTAAAGGGCGGCCATTAGACCCCTGGGAACTTTATAAGGGAAGAAGGTGGACACTGGGCAGTAGGCATTGAGGTTGGCCCGCAACTTGGTCCCAATGTACAATTTCGGCCCACATTGTATTTGAATTTGATACCCCTGCTCTAAATGCACCTCTCTGACACTGCAGCTCTCCTTGGTAGGTTTTGGGTCTCCATATCAATAGAGTGTTTGGGGTCCCATGCAAAACTTGCATGGGGGCCTCAAGCGCCACTGTCTCAGTTTAAAAAAAGGTGTCCACACACAATACAATAAAATAATCCAGTTTAATTTGATAAACACGGTCGGCCGTTCAGAAAAATTGAATGTTTTCTTTTTTTTATCCGTTTGAGAAATCTGATCGAACTTCCTGTTTATCTAAGTTGATTGGGAGTGGTGGATTTTTGTGATCAATGGTGTAGGGTAGATTGTCCATTTTTTTATGACGCAAGCATTTTTTTTTTTTTTCATAATTGGGGAAAAATGTTACAATCATGATTGTTGATTCTTGAATTGAAAAGAAATTAAAAAAAAAAAAAAACTGTATGGTCACCTTAAGGATGAGTAGAATTGGTGTTGCAGCTATTCGCTTTATTTATTTATTTACCTTCCTATTAAAAAATTGCAATACCGCTTATAAATCGTTTTAGGCATATTCGCATATTCGTTAAATTAAATAATGTTTCCTTAAAAGTACAGTATATCAAAATGTGCCTTTAAATCTCAGATTCCTCGTTTCGCTCTCTCGTCTTGTTGTTTGGAGTCACTCCCTCCCCCGCTCTCTCTCTCTCTCTCACTCTCTCTCTCTTTAAATTAATTATTTTATAATTAGCCCACAACATTCTCATTCTTCAGCATTTTTTTTTAGGTAAACTTGGCTGTGCCTTTAAGCACGTTCCCGGATCATTGACCATGCACTTGAATGGCACAGAGCACATAAGAAAAACATTAAGGCTCACTAGATTGTCAAAATATATATCACTGACAAACACCCAGAAAGGCTTCCAAATGGGAGGCAGAAGGTCTAAGTCAGCATAATCCGAATCAATGAGCCGCGGCAAGCTGTGCCCAGCCCCTGTCTGGCTGGGGAGAGCCGTGCCACGTTCTCTGCCTACCTAGGCCTGCTCTCATTCAAGGTTATTTGTGAGAGGAACGCGCACCCGCTGGGGCAAACAGGGCTGCTTCACCGGGCTACAGGGGCCAGGCGGAGAGGCACACACGCAAACAGGGATGCTTCACCGGGCTACAGGGGCCAGGAGGAGAAGCACACACACTGGGGCAAACAGGGATGCTTCACCGGGCTACAGGGGCCAGGAGGAGAAGCGCACACGCTGGGGCAAACAGGGCTGCTTCACTGGGCTACAGGGGCCAGGAGGAGAGGCGCACACGCTGCGGCAAACAAGGCCGCTTCACCGGACTACAGGGGCCAGGAGGAGAGGCACACACGCTGGGGCAAACCGGGCTGCTTCTCCGGGCTACAGGAGCCAGGAGGAGAGGCACACACGCTGGGGTAAACAGGGCTGCGTCACCGGGCTACAGGGGCCAGGAGGAGGCGCACACGCTGGGGTAAACAGGGCTGCTTCCCTGGGCTACAGGGGCCAGGAGGAGAGGCGCACACGCTGGTGCAAACAGGGCTGCTTCACCAGGATACAGGGGCCAGGAGGAGAAGCACACACTGGGGCACACAGGGCTGCTTCACCGGGCTACAGAAGCCAGGAGGAGAAGCACATACGCTGGGGCAAACAGGGCTGCTTCACCAGGCTACGGGGGCCAGGTGGAGAAGCACACGCACTGGGGCAAACAGGGCCGCTTCACTGGGCTACAGGGGCCAGGAGGAGAGGCACACACGCTGGGGCAAACCAGTAGAGTGGGAGTTCCTTCCCCAGCACAAAGCAGATCATCTGATCCAGTCCACCTCCTCCCACTGCTAACATAGAGTAACTCCTAGTGGCCAATATTACAACTACACTTCAACAGATCCTGAAGGCAGGCAGTGCATGGTGATATTACCAGTACTAATTCATTGAGTAAGTAACATAACCTGTGTTACCATAGCAACGTACTGTTGGTACGGTAATATCGCCATGCTCTGCCTGTGCAAGGCAATATAACCGGCAGTTCTTCCATCAGGCCCATAGATAAATAGATATTAGATAGGAATAGATAGATAGATAGATAGATAGATAGATAGATATTTTATTTTGCTGTTATTCTGCAGCGTAATTTACAGTCATCGCTTTTGGCTTTGACCTTCTTCATCTTAATTCTCCTTCTTTTTCTTCTCTTTCCTTAGGAAATTGCAGCTTACTTGATAACATTTGAAAAACATGAAGAATGGCTGACAACCTCCCCCAAAACAAGGTAGGAACGCTGCTTTTAAATTGTATCTGCTGTAATTACCATTGATCCCTTTGCCGAAGATTCGTCGTCTGGCGGTAGAAGGACCTGATTGCAGGTGGCATGCAATAAATGAGTTAAACTTTTCATGTTTTCTCCTGAAATGTGAATGCTGACTTGTAACTAAGAAAAGAGCAGAAGAGGAGGAGGATAAAGTGTCTACTGAAGGGGGGGGGGGGGAAAGTCATTCAACCATCTATCTCCATGCTAGATTCTTCTCCAAACCCCATCTTGATCCACCATTTTGACTGGAATCTGGACCCCGTGCTTTTGTTTCTTCTCTCCGTGTTGCTTAAAATTTCATATCTTCCTTAAAGCACACTTGACCCCCAAAGCAAAGTTACCAAGATAAGCACAGAGTTAGGTTCATGCTGGATCCCCATTCTGCACCTCTCTCTCTGTTACTCTCCTTGTTTGTCCTGGTCTTCGTAATTCCTTCTTGAACATTTTGACTTTTGGCTAAAATCAAATTTTCAGACAGGAAGAGGCGGGCTTGCTGCAATGTTCCCTCCTATCACCCTCACATTCCCTCCTCTTCCCTATCTCATTCCCTCCCCTTAACCATGTCAGTATCCCTTAAAGAGAATCTGTATTGTTAAAATCGCACAAAAGTAAACATACCAGTGCGTTAGGGGACATCTCCTATTACCCTCTGTCACAATTTCGCCGCTCCTCGCCGCATTAAAAGTGGTTAAAAACAGTTTTAAAAAGTTTGTTTATAAACAAACAAAATGGCCACCAAAACAGGAAGTAGGTTGATGTACAGTATGTCCACACATAGAAAATACATCCATACACAAGCAGGCTGTATACAGCCTTCCTTATGAATCTCAAGAGATCATTTGTGTGTTTCTTTCCCCCTGTTCTCATGCACTGAAGTTTCAGGCTGCTTGTTTCTTCCTGCAAACAGCTTTGCCCTTGTCTGTAATTCTTCAGTATGTGAAAGCCCAGCCAGCTCAGAGGACGATTTATCCAGCTTGTAAAAGATAAGAGAGAAGAGAGAAGCTACTCTAATCCTAAATAACACACAGGCAGTGTGCATAGAGGGGCCTGGAAGGGGGAGTTCATAGCAGAACCACAACACTGAAGAACTTGGCAGCCTTCCAGACACAGGCCGACAAGTCTGACAGGGGAAGGATACATTGATTTATTACAGAGACAGTGATAGTATAAAGTGCTGCAGTAAGCCAGAACACATTAGAATAGCTTTTTGAACTTGTAGGATGATAAAAAACAGGATGCAATTTTTGTTACGGAGTCTCTTTAAGGACCAGAGACCGCTGGTAAAAAGAAATGGCTTCTGACCGCCTCATGGAGCAATGCTGTCATACTAACAGCAGGACGAGTGAGCTTCAGTGACTGGAGAGTGGCGCAATCCGCGGTAGTGGTGGGTCCATGCGGAATGCGGAAGATAAAATTTACGCCCTGGCTGGCTTAGGCAGACACAAACGGGGTGTAGATTTCAACTTCTGCCTTCCGAAAGTGGTTAAAAAGAGGAAACTTGCAACCCTTTTTCGAAAATTTGACTGTAGCCTTAAGTCAAATGTTTGAAAGAGGGGACCAATGGGAACGAGGAGAGAACTGGACAATGCACAGAGGTATGTGGACCCAGCATGAATCCAGCATAATACCTCTGTGCTTACCGTAGGTAGCTTTGCCTCTGGTCAGATCAAGACTATAGGAGGTCCATCCTGCAACCAGCACCATCTCTTTGTATAGACTCACCCAAGACTTGTGGTGGCCTGATGAAACAAATCTCCATCATCAATGCTAGCCCCATCCAAGTCTATAAACAGAGACCAGACTGGTGGGAGGAAGCAAGCTGAGCAGAGGAGCTCGAGTACTGACCTCCTCTAGATGCTCTTTAGGCAAGACAGAAGACTGCTCAGATGTTGGCACCATAAACCCTTTATAACTGGGAATCCTACTTGATTAGATTAGGTCTGAAGAGCTCCTATGCACAACAGCAGTGGGTATGGTGCTTTGCGAGGTGGGGTGGTTATGCCATCCAAGGGTGTAACTACAATTCATGCCCCCTCCCCCAAAAAATTGATGCCCCCCCCCTTCCCCAATGTTCACACCCTTCCCTTGCCTTCCCTTGTTGCCTTTCACGGCTTGGGGCCCCATCTCACAAGGGTCAAAAAACAAGTGTTGCCATCATGATCTTCACACCGAAACAAGACACTTGATCTGGAGAATCGGAGGTAGGGAAGTTTAGTAGTTGAGGTCCTCCACAGCTCTAGGCCCCTGATTGCAGGGGCTGCATTCATCTAGTTGCACCCCTGATGCCATCCCTTTTGGCAAATTTCCCCTACCCACTGCTGACGGCTATAGTGGCCTTGTATGCTGATCTGGGGAAAAGTCTTGGTGGTGGTGGTAGTGGGGAGATTATATTTATGCTTGCGAGGATTTTCTCTAAACAAATTTAGTACCATAGAAAACTTCCTGAGCTGCAGTTTTTGAGCAAATACACTCAACCGGGCACAGACCAGAGCAGGTTCTTAGTTACAATTCAGTGGTTCTTAAGCAACCTATAGATCAAATAGTTTTAGAAAAGTTTTAGTAAATTTGGCAAGCCATACCCAGCTATGATCCGTGCATAGAGAAAGACAGCTGGCTGCATTGTGACTGAATCAACCCCATGCCTTCTACCATAAAGCAAACTGTTCTGCCGTTTTAAGTGAATTTGGCCAATAAAACAAGTATTCTGTCCATCAATCACCAAACATCCTGATTGCTGGTAAAATTTGCCTTGTTTAGTTCTCAGCATACAGGGAATACAGGGAAGCTATATTGGGGATTGAGAAGCACTAGGCACCAAGAAAGCTATATTGGGGAGGAAAAGGGAGAAGCATTAGGCACCAGGGAACTATATTGGGGATTGAGAAGCACTAGGCACCAGAAAAGCTATATTGGGGAGGAAGGGGGGAGCACTAGGCATCAGGGGAGCTATATTAGCAAGAGGGAAGCAGTAGGCACCAGGAAAGCTATATTGGTGATTGAGAAGCAATAGGCACCAGGAAAGCTATATTGTGGAAGAAGGGGGGAGCACTGGGCACCAGGAAAGCTATATTGGGGAAGTAGGGGAGAGCACTGGGCACCAGGGGAGCTATATTGGCGAGAGGGAAGCACTAGGCACCAGGAAAGCCATATTGTGGAGGAAAGGGGAGAAGCACTAGGCACCAGGAAATCTATATTGGGGTGGGGGAAGCTTTAGGCACCAGGGACGCTATTTTGGTGATTGAGAAGCTATAGGCACCAGGGAAACCATATTGGCGAGAGGGAAGCACCAGGCTCCAGGGAAGTTATATTGGGGATTGAGAAGCACTAGGCACCAGGGAAGCCATGTTGGAGAGGAAAGGAATGAAGCACTAGGCACCAGGAAATCTATATTGTGTGGGGGAAGTACTAGGCACCAGGGAAGCCATATTAGGGATGAAAGGGGAAAAGCATTAGGCATCAGGGAAGCTATATTGGGGATGGGGAAGCACTAGGCACCAGGGAAGCCATACTGGGGAGGAAAGGAGGGAGCACTAGGCACCAGGCAAGCTATATTGTGGAGGTAAGGGGGGAAGCACTAGGCACCAGGAAATCTATATTGGGGTGGGGGAAGCACTAGGCACCAGGGAAGCTATATTGAGGAGGATGGGGGAAGTACTAGGCACCAGAGAAGCTGGGGGGGGGGGGGGGGGGGGCACCAGAGATATACAACATGGTGGAGGGAGGGGAAAATTCAAATGAACCTGCAGTCCCTATCTTGTTCATTGACCGCGGGCTACCTGTATAGAAATAGTAACCGTTGTTCATTCGGGTCCTTGATAAGTTGAAAATGTCTGTAGAGTTGCCTATAAACAAAACAAGATGAATTTTGATGAATCCAAGTAAGTATGACAATATTTGTTGTTACCATTCCTACTACAGTTTAGTAATCCATTCTGAGTGGAATAATCCAACGCACAACAATGCAAACAACAGAGGACTGCAAATCAGCTTATCATTTCAATTGTCTTGGTCAATCTGATACTGAGCGAATCCCATTTGATCTGTTATCGGCTTAATGACAGTAAAATGGTGCCATTTGGAGTGTGTTTAGCCGGTATCTGCTGAATCACGCTCATATAAGGACGTGTGCGAAACCTTATTATGCAAATAATGCAATTAAAGCGTGGAACATTCTGCTTATTTTGCACAGTGCAACGATCTTCCCGAATCCCCTAATATTTCATTTAGCAAAGATTGCTTGAAAATGTCGAAAAATGTGTTTAGTGAGAGTATTGAAATGTATGTTGTCCCCTCCATTCAGGGCCGGTTCTCTCATGAAGCAAGTAGAAACATTCACATCAGGCGCAGAGATTACAGGGGCAGCATGTTTGTACTGTGTGTTTACACTAACAGCATGTGGTCAGAGTAGGAGGAGAAGTGAGAGGAGAGCGAGTGAGGTCATCATTGGGGAAAAGCAGCTTGTTGTGCTGTGTGAGGAGTCTGACAGTGAGTGAGGAGGGGGAGGCAGGAGAGCAGCAGTGTTTCATTTGACTTGCACAGCAGAAGGGAGGAGGTGGCACTGCTGTCCTGACTGAGGAGGAATAGGGGGTGAGCAGTTTGTTTGTCACAGACTCACAGCCAGCCAGTGTGCTATTGTGTTAAGCTTCAGCATGTCATGTGAGAACATTAAATGAAGCGGAGTAAATTGTCGGGTGCTGTGTGATCATTGCAAATTGCCTGCATTAGCAGTTGTGTTACCCCTTGTACCGCCTGCAGCTGTAGTTGCATAGTCCCCTGTATCATCTGTAGTAGCAGTTGCATTGTTCCTTGTATCAGGAGCAGTTGTGTTACCCCCTGTACTGCCTGCAGTAGCAGTTGGGTCATCCCCCTGTATCGCCTGCAGTAGCAGTTGCATCATCCCCCTGTATCGCCTGCAGTTGCATATGTGTTACCCCCTTTATCGCCTGCAGTAGCAGATGCGTCATCCCCCCGTATCGCCTACTGTTGCAGCTATGTTACCCCCTGTATCTCCTGTAGTAGCAGTTGCCTCATCATAGCAGTTGTGTTACCCCTGTATCGCCTGCAGTAACAGTTGCATTACCACTGTATCACCTGCAGTAACAGTTGCATTACCCCTGTATCCTCTGCAGTAGGAGTTGCGTTGTGCCCATATCGCCTGCAATAGCAGATGCATTACCCCTATATCGCCTGCAGTTGCATTATCCCTGTATCGCCTGCAGTAGCAGTTGCATTACCCCTGTATTGCCTGCAGTAGCAGTTGCGTCATCCCCCTGTATTGCCTGCAGTAGCAGTTGCGTCACCCCCCTGTATCGCCTGCAGTAGCAGTTGCATTAGCCCTGTATCGCCTGCAGTAGCAGTTGCATTACCCCTGTATTGCCTGCAGTAGCAGTTGCATTACCCCTGTATTGCCTGCAGTAGCAGTTGCATTACCCCTGTATCGCCTGCAGTAGCAGTTGCATTACCCCTGTATCGCCTGCAGTAGCAGTTGCATTACCCCTGTATCGTCTGCAGTAGCAGTTGCGTCACCTCCCTGTATCGCCTGCAGTAGTATTTGCATTACCCCCCTGTATCGCCTGCAATAGTAGTTGCATTACCCCTGTATCGCCTGCAATAGCAGTTGCATTATCCCCTGTATCGTCTGCAGTAGCAGTTGCGTCATCCCCCTGTATCGCCTGCAGTAGCAGTTGCGTTACCCTGTATCGCCTGCATTAGCAGTTGCATTACCCCTGTATCGCCTGCAGTAGCAGTTGCGTTACCCTGTATCGCCTGCATTAGCAGTTGCATTACCCCGTATCGCCTGCATTAGCAGTTGCGTTTCCGCTGTATCACCTGCAGTAGCAGTTGCGTCATCCCCCTGTATTGCCTGCAGTAGTAGTTGCATTACCCCTGTATCACCTGCAGTAGTAGTTGCATTACCCCTGTATCGCCTGCAGTAGTAGTTGCATTACCCCTGTATCCTCTGCAGTAGCAGTTGCATTACCCCTGTATCGCCTGCAGTAGCAGTTGCATTACCCCTGTATCGCCTGCAGTAGCAGTTGCATTACCCCTGTATCGCCTGCAGTAGCAGTTGCATTACCCCTGTATCCTCTGCAGTAGCAGTTGCATTACCCCTGTATCGCCTGCAGTAGCAGTTGCATTACCCCTGTATCGCCTGCAGTAGCAGTTGCATTACCCCTGTATCGCCTGCAGTAGCAGTTGCATTACCCCTGTATCGCCTGCAGTAGCAGTTGCATTACCCCTGTATCGTCTGCAGTAGCAGTTGCGTCACCCCCCTGTATCGCCTGCAGTAGTATTTGCATTACCCCCCTGTATCGCCTGCAATAGTAGTTGCATTACCCCTGTATCGCCTGCAGTAGCAGTTGCGTCATCCCCCTGTATCGCCTGCAGTAGCAGTTGCGTTACCCTGTATCGCCTGCATTAGCAGTTGCATTACCCCTGTATCGCCTTCAGTAGCAGTTGCGTTACCCTGTATCGCCTGCATTAGCAGTTGCATTACCCCGTATCGCCTGCATTAGCAGTTGCGTTTCCGCTGTATCACCTGCAGTAGCAGTTGCGTCATCCCCCTGTATTGCCTGCAGTAGTAGATGCATTACCCCTGTATCGCCTGCAGTAGTAGTTGCATTACCCCTGTATCCTCTGCAGTAGCAGTTGCATTACCCCTGTATCCTCTGCAGTAGCAGTTGCATTACCCCTGTATCGCCTGCAGTAGCAGTTGCATTACCCCTGTATCGCCTGCAGTAGCAGTTGCATTACCCCTGTATCGCCTGCAGTAGCAGTTGCATTACCCCTGTATCCACTGCAGTAGCAGTTGCATTACCCCTGTATTGCCTGCAGTAGTGGTTGCATTACCCCTGTATCGCCTGCAGTAGCAGTTGCATTACCTCTGTATCGCCTGCAGTAGTAGTTGCATTACCCCTGTATCGCCTGCAGTAGCAGTTGCGTTACCCCTGTATCACCTGCAGTAGTAGTTGCATTACCCCTGTATCGCCTGCAGTAGCAGTTGCATTACCCCTGTATCGCCTGCAGTAGCAGATGCATTACCCCTGTATCACCTGCAGTAGTAGTTGCATTACCCCTGTATCGCCTGCAGTAGCAGTTGCGTTACCCCTGTATCACCTGCAGTAGTAGTTGCATTACCCCTGTATCGCCTGCAGTAACAGTTGCATTACCCCTGTATCGCCTGCAGTAGTAGTTGCATTACCCCTGTATCACCTGCAGTAGTAGTTGCATTACCCCTGTATCGCCTGCAGTAGCAGTTGCATTACCCCTGTATCGCCTGCAGTAGCAGTTGCATTACCCCTGTATTGCCTGCAGTAGCAGATGCATTACCCCTGTATTGCCTGCAGTAGCAGATGCATTACCCCTGTATCGCCTGCAGTAGCAGTTGCATTACCCCTGTATCGCCTGCAGTAGCAGTTGCATTACCCCTGTATCGCCTGCAGTAGCAGTTGCATTACCCCTGTATCGCCTGCAGTAGCAGTTGCGTTACCCCTGTATTGCCTGCAGTAGCAGTTGCATTACCCCTGTATCGCCTGCAGTAGCAGTTGCATTACCCCTGTATCGCCTGCAGTAGCAGTTGCATTACCCCTGTATCGCCTGCAGTAGCAGTTGCATTACCCCTGTATCGCCTGCAGTAGCAGTTGCATTACCCCTGTATCGCCTGCAGTAGCAGTTCCATTACCCCTGTATTGCCTGCAGTAGTAGTTGCATTACCCCTGTATCGCCTGCAGTAGTATTTGCATTACCCCCCTGTATCACCTGCAGTAGCAGTTGCATTACCCCTGTATCGCCTGCAGTAGCAGTTGCGTTACCCCTGTATCACCTGCAGTAGTAGTTGCATTACCCCTGTATTGCCTGCAGTAGTAATTGCATTACCCCTGTATTACCTGCAGTAGTATTTGCATTACCCCCCTGTATCACCTGCAGTAGTAGTTGCATTACCCCTGTATCCTCTGCAGTAGCAGTTGCGTCATCCCCCTGTATCCTCTGCCGTAGCAGTTGCGTCATCCCCCTGTATCGCCTGCAGTAGCAGTTGCGTCATCCCCCTGTATCGCCTGCAGTAACAGTTGCATTACCCCTGTATTGCCTGCAGTAGCAGTTGCATTACCCCTGTATCACCTGCAGTAGCAGTTGCATTACCCCTGTATTGCCTGCAGTAGCAGTTGCATTACCCCTGTATCCTCTGCAATAGCAGTAGCAGGCAATACAGGGGTAATCCCTGTATTGCCTGCAGTAGTAGTTGCATTACCCCTGTATCGCCTGTAGTAGCAGTTGCGTTATCCCCCATGCTGCTCGCAGTAACCATACCTTTGTCCTTTCCATATGCTCAGCGCTTTATTTCAGCAGGCTGAGAGTTTCTCCACAACGTTTCCCAGGAATAAACTGACATCTGAGCTTTGGGATCCGGTTGGCTTATTTATCACTCACAATAGCAGCACTTACAGTATATTTTGACACATATTCCCAGAAATCCACACGGCTGGTTTTAAATATAGACTCAGCCTTGTGTTGTGAAAAAAACCCCATCGTATCCCCCGGTGTAGCATAAGCTCTCCGTTTCCAAGATTTATATGATTATTTCCTCTTCTAATCAGCTTTATGACACATTTATACAAACAAAAATACAACAACGTCCTTGTTTATTGTCTAATCGCAGCGCAGTCGGGTTCGGGTTTTAAAATTGATGCTGAACGCGTCACCGTGAGCGCGAGCCTTGCAATATAATTTATTTGTTTTGCTTTAGTACGTTATTTGGATTGCACTTGTCTATTTTAGAGGGGTGTTAGGTTTCAATAAAGTCATGTTTTGTATATTTTATTGTTGTTCATTAAAGGAAACATCCCAGGGAATGTAAAAAAAAAAATCAACTTACCTGGGCTTCCTCCAGCCCCTGGCAGCTGTCCTGTGCCCTCGCCACAGCTCCGGCGGCTCCCGGTCTCCTCCGGTGCAGATGCCGACCTTGCCAGTCTGGCATCTACCGTGCCTGCGCGAGAGCCGATTGGTGTGTCACGCTGACGTTATCTGGAGTGTTCTGCGCAGGCACAGTGCACTCCAGATGACGCCTGCGCGAAAGGCGCTCGGTGTCGCACTGACGCCACTCAGTGTCGTGCTGACATTATCTGGAGTGTTCTGCACAGGCACAGTACACTCCAGATGACGCCTGCGCCAGAGTCGCTCGTTATCTGGAGTGTTCTCCGCAGAAACAGAACTACCGTGTCTGCGCAGAACACTCCCGATGACGTCAGCGCGACACTGAACGGCTTTGCTGGATCCGGACATGTTAGGATTAGTAAGGTATGAAGGAAGGACAGACGATGGTCCTGAGAGCTGAATACTCACCTGTAGACGCAGGAAGATAGATCCCAGTGATGTCACCCGAGGATGAGCGCTCCCCAATCCATCTTCCCATCTTCCTGCCCCCGGGAACAGGTGACGGTACACAATGGGGCATGAGTGAGAGTTCAGAAGATTGGGGCACCTTGTGTGACAGCCGTTGGGGATCTTTAAGATCGGATCCACTGTGACAGTTGTTATTGGTGCATGTCGCAAAGCTGCGTTCACTTAATTGCGCACCTGCGCCTATGTCCCGAGATCTTAAAAACAACTGCACAGCGCTAAAAAAAATTAGTATAAAATCCTTCAGCGCTAATCAGATAAGTCCACCACCACGTACACCATAGAAAATGGATGCGCTTATCAGATGGTGACAGACCTTAATTACAGGGTCTGTAATAAAGCAAGATAGGTCAGCGGCTGGTAACTTCCCTGCTGGCCTCCTCCTCCACATAAACACTCAGCGATATCTCAAATTCTCAATGGAGTGCACATCAAAGTTTGCTTGAAAAAATAATGATAGACTCATCTAAGCGTATCTATCTTCAGTTTAATAAAACTTTTTGTTAAAAACAATGAATAAAAATTGATCATCAATCACTTACATCTGGGTCCTTTTTACATGGACCCACAGCAGTAATCAGCATGTAAAACAATACAGGACGCCGTCCAGCCACGCATCCGCCTCACCCGACCGGTTTGACTGTTGCAGTTTCATCAGGGGCTAGTAAAAAACTTTTTTACTAGCCCCTGATGAAACTGCAACAGTGAAACCGGTCGGGTGAGGCGGATGCGTGGCTGGACGGCGTCCTGTATTGTTTTACATGCTGATTACATCTGGTAAGCGCATCCATTTTCTATGGTGTACGTGGTGGTGGACTTATCTGATTAGCGCTGAAGGATTTTATACTACTGTCAAGGACACTACACTGCAGTGTTGGACTTTTGGCTGCTTATGTTTTTATCAATTAATTGACTATAAAAATAATTTTTTGGGGTTGCGCTGATATATATCCATATGCTTTGTGCTAAAAAAAAATTCACTGATCGGCAGAAGAATCGTGACGTGGGTACGAGCCTTGAGAGCCCGCTCCCCCTCCTCTGCTTCTTACCTTTCTCCTTCTGGCTGGAATCAACCCTTTCTGGCGAGGGGGTCAGCCACATGAATTCATTTTCTCCATTTGTTTCTGTCCTGGCCTGGGCATTCTCAGTCGGGATAAGATATAATGGTGGTGGATGGGCACTCCATCATAAAACAGTAAGGTGCTTGATGCTGAGGCATAAGCAACGCCTCTTCAGTAGTAGGCAATCCAATGCATCAGCACACCAATTTCCATCAAACACGCTCTTTATTGAGCCATATGTTTCCACAATAGTTGGCCGACAATTGTCGGCTAACTTTTGTGGAAACATATGGCTCCATAAAGAGCGTGTTTGATGGAAATTGGTGTGCTGATACATTGGATTCTTAGTTGGGAGGCTCAGCTTTTTTATGTGCCGCCGAACCAAGTAGACCCACCGCAGTTTCCACTAATGACGATTTGTGTATACACCTGCTTGCATGATTTTCACAATGTAAGACTATGGGCTCGATTCACAAAGCAGTGCTAACCCAGTTAGAGACTTTAGGCGTGATAACCATTTCACCACGCTGGTGAAAAGCCAGTTTAGGCGTGATAAGTTTAGGCGTGATAAGTTTAGGTGTGATAAGTTTAGGTGTGATAAGTTTAGGCATGCTAAGTTTAGATAAGTGTAGATCGCGTGCAAAGTCCCGCACGCAAAGCAGCGCCATTAAACTCTATGCGAAGTGCACCAGACTTTGCTAGCGCAAAACTTTTGATCAGCTGTGCACTGCGGTGCTAACGCAGTTGGTGCTTAAACTTATCACACCTAGACTTATTACACCTAAACTTATCACACCTAAACTTATCACACCTAAACTTATCACACCTAAACTTATCATGCCTAAACTGAGTTTAGGCATGATAAAGGGCTATTCACCAGGGTGCTGTTAGCACCGCTTTGTGAATCAGGCCCTATGTATCGATGTGTATGTCCATGCAGGGGTGCAGCTATCCTGGGCCGGGTGAGCAAAGATTTTACAATGGGTAGACACTGACTATATTTAAATGAATATTGTAAAAAAAAAAAAATAAGCAATTTTATTCATGAAAGGGAAGGTAGGGTAATCTGAGAGCACCCTGGAGTAAAAACAAACACCACAGAGACACCGGGAGCCCCAATAGTGCAATATGTACAACAATGGAAGCAAAGGGTGGATAAGCATGTGTACTCACCTTGTGAGTCTTGTACTCAGGAATTCTCGCTAGTATCCAAGTCTTGTCATTGGACTAAAATTACTGCAGGAATCCGATTTTCACTATAAAATTCCAGATTCTCTGATTGGTCCAATGCTTACAAATTCTGTGATTGGGTAAAATTGCAGGTTTGCAGTAATGCGGTATTTGTGCCAAAATCCCATTTCCGACCGGAAATGCAGAGATGTCAATTCTGCGGAATCTGAATGCGCATCCCTATCTATATAGTCTAAGATTATAAAAGAAAATTCTGTTGTGTACCTTTTATAGAGAAACTATATAATGTTCATTCACTTATGGAAATAATACATTGGCCGGGACCAGGTCCTCCAGCACCCAAGGCTGAGACACCAAAGTGCGCCCCTCCATCCCTCCCACCCCAGCTGTCACACACTGATTGCTATTAGACTAAGAGGGCCACAGGGCCCACAACCTCCCCAACACCTCAATATCTAGTTCTCTGGCTTGCAGTCACTGCCATGTATCCCTTTTTCTTATTTCTCTCTGCTTCAAATACAATTAGGATTGACAGCTGAATGAATTCTGTGCCCCCTCCTACACTGCGCCCTGAGGCTGGAGCCTCTCCAGCCTATGCCTCGGCCCGGCCCTGATTGTCCCCAATTCTGGTTGCTGCGGGTGGTAATTTTATTTTTTTTGTTGGGAAAATACCACAATTGGTATTTTCCAGGGTGTTGTTTGTTTTTTTGTCAATTCTGAAAGATTTTTCCGCATGCGACCATTTTTGGGTTATTTTCTGAAATTTTGTCAAAATGCGGTATTTCATCAGGAAGCATGCGGTAAAAAATAATAATGGCCTTTAATTGAGTTCCATAAGTTAAGATAGTCTTTGGAAGTTTTTTGGGGTTTTTTTGGAGGGGGGAGGGGGAGGAGGTGTTTTTGATTATATAGCAACCTATGAAAAGTGTATTTATAGGCATCCCCTATAAAAAAAAAATCCAGTAAATATTTAGAGTTTTATTTCCACTGTTCTCTCTATTCCACACCCTGCCTTTATAGGAATTCCCCTAAAACAGCAATAGGTACGCCACTAAAAACTGCTAAATGCATACAAATTGACTTTACTGCCAGGTATCAGCAGGTCTTGAACTGATCGTAAAAGTATTTGCTAAAATGCCCCTATTTTCCATGCTAATTCAAAATTTTGCTACATTAATGCACATTTTATGACCTGATCTAACGCATTCGATAATTTGTGACTAAAATCTATCAGCATTTCAAACTGCATTTACTGAATGTGGTAAATTGCTGTGTATGCCGTAAATAGGCGCTAACCCTACCAGAATTGAGGCCGTTCTATAGAGGGAAATGAAAGTAAGTTAGGATAATGGAGCATAGGCGATGAATATGCAGTGTCAGTGCAGCCGCTGTAACAAGAAACCCCCTCAGCGGAGCTCCTCCTTAAGCCCAAATAAATATAATGTCGCTTTTGGATAACTTTTAATAACTTGTCTGCAGAGATTTATGGAGTAAAGTGAGCATCCAGCTGAGTGACAAATGGGAGCGGTGGTAGAGTGTTTTGTTTTGGCATTATCCTGGGAGAAGGGGGTCAGCTCTTGGGGCCCAGGAGAAATCATTCAGCCTCACAGAAGAGCGGAATGTGTCTCTGCGTAGTGGAATGCTTCACAATGCAATTCAGCCTTCTACAATGGTGTTCATTAATTTTCCGGGAGAGCCTGCTGCCTCCATTCTCCTCCTCGCACAATGCTGCTGCTGCGACTGCTTCCTCCATACGCCAGTCCTCTCCTCCACTCCTCTCTCTACTCACAGCCGCCTCTCCTCCTCGCACAATGCTGCTGCTGCGACTGCTTCCTCCATACGCCAGTCCTCTCCTCCACTCCTCTGCACTCATAGCCGCCTCTCCTCCTCGCACAATGCTGCCGCGACTGCTGCCTCCCTACTCCAGGCCTCTCCTCCACTCCTCTCTGCACTCACAGCCGCCTCTCCTCCTCGCACAATGCTGCAGTGATTGCTGCCTCCCTACACCAGTCCTCTCCTCCACTCCTCTCTGCACTCACAGCCGCCTCTCCTCCTCGCACAATGCTGCTGCGACTGCTTCCTCCCTACGCCAGTCCTCTCCTCCACTCCTCTCTGCACTCACAGCCGCCTCTCCTCCTCGCACAATGCTGCCGTGACTGCTGCCTCCCTACGCCAGTCCTCTCCTCCACTCCTCTCTCCACTCACAGCCATCTCTCCTCCTCACACAATGCTGCCGTGACTGCTGCCTCCCTATGCCAGTCCTCTCCTCCACTCCTCTCTGCACTCACAGCCATCTCTCCTCCTCGCACAATGCTGCCGTGACTGCTGCCTCCCTACGCCAGTCCTCTCCTCCACTCCTCTCTGCACTCACAGCCATCTCTCCTCCTCGCACAATGCTGCCGTGACTGCTGCCTCCCTACGCCAGTCCTCTCCTCCACTCCTCTCTGCACTCACAGCCGCCTCTCCTCCCGCACAATGCTGCCGCGACTGCTGCTTCCCTACACCAGTCCTCTTCTCCACTCCTCTCTGTACACACAGCCGCCTTTCCTCCTCGCACAATGCTGCTGTGACTGCTTCCCCCCTACACCAGTCCTCTCCTCCACTCCTCTCTGTACTCACAGCCGCCTTTCCTCCTCGCACAGTGCTGCCGGGACTGCTGCCTCCCTACACCAGTCCTCTCCTCCACTCCTCTCTACACTCACAGCCGCCTCTCCTCCTCGCACAATGCTGCTGCGACTGCTGCTTCCCTACACCAGTCCTCTTCTCCACTCCTCTCTGTACACACAGCCGCCTTTCCTCCTCGCACAGTGCTGCCGGGACTGCTGCCTCCCTACACCAGTCCTCTCCTCCACTCCTCTCCTCCACTCCTCTCTACACTCACAGCCGCCTCTCCTCCTCGCACAATGCTGCTGCGACTGCTGCTTCCCTACACCAGTCCTCTTCCCCACTCCTCTCTGTACACACAGCCGCCTTTCCTCCTCGCACAATGCTGCTGTGACTGCTTCCCCCCTACACCAGTCCTCTCCTCCACTCCTCTCTGTACTCACAGCCGCCTTTCCTACTCGCACAATGCTGCCGGGACTGCTGCCTCCCTACACCAGTCCTCTCCTCCACTCCTCTCCTCCACTCCTCTCTACACTCACAGCCGCCTCTCCTCCTCGCACAATGCTGCTGCGACTGCTGCTTCCCTACACCAGTCCTCTTCTCCACTCCTCTCTGTACACACAGCCGCCTTTCCTCCTCGCACAATGCTGCTGTGACTGCTTCCCCCCTACACCAGTCCTCTCCTCCACTCCTCTCTGCACTCACAGCCTCCTCTTCTCCATACACAATGCTGCTGCGACTGCTGTCTCCCTACGCCAGTCCTCTCCTCCACTCCTCTCTGCATTCACAGCCGCCTCTCCTCCATACACAATGCTGCTGCGACTGCTGTCTCCCTACGCCAGTCCTCCACTCCTCTCTCCACTCATGCCTGCCTCTCCTCCTCACACAATGCTGCCGCGACTACTGCCTCCCTATGCCAGTCCTCCACTCCTCTCTCCACTCATACCTGCCTCTCCTCCTCGCACAATACTGCCGCGACTGCTTCTTCCCTACGCCAGTCCTCACCTCCACTCCTCTCTGCACTCACAGCCGCCTCTCCTCTTCGCACAATGCTGCTACTACTGCTTCCTCCCTATGCCAGTCCTCTCCTCCACTCCTCTCTGCACTCACAGCCGCCTCTCCGCCTCGCACAGTGCTGCCGGGACTGCTGCCTCCCTACACCAGTCCTCTCCTCCACTCCTCTCTACACTCATAACTGCCTCTCCTCCTCGCACAATGCTGCCGCGACTGCTTCCTCCCTACGCCAGTCCTCTCCTCCACTCCTCTCCTCCACTCCTCTCTGCACTCATACCTGCCTCTCCTCCGCACACAATGCTGCCGCGACTGCTGCCTTCCTACGCCAGTCCTCTCCTCCCTACACCAGTCCTCTCCTCCACTCCTCTCTGCACTCACAGCCACCTCTCCTCCTCACACAATGCTGCTGGGACTGCTGCCTCCCTACACCAGACCTCTCCTCCACTCCTCTCTGCACTCACAGCCGCCTCTCCTCCTCACACAATGCTGCTGGGACTGCTGCCTCCCTACGCCAGGCTGGCGGTGGGCGGGAAGGAGGGTTTAAAAAAATAATTTTAAAAAGGAACGTTTATTACAAAAATAAAGAAATAAATATTTATTAAAAAAAATAAACATTGGGGGAGCAACCACAGCCCACCAACAGAAAGCTCTGTTGGTGGGCAGAAAGGGGGAGGGATTACTTGTGTGCTGAGTTGTAAGGCCCTGCAGCGAGGCTTTAAAGCTGCAGAGGCCTATTTTGTAAAAAATAGCCTGGTCACTAGGGGGGTGTAAGCCCAGGGTCCTCAAGTGGTTAAAGAACAAGCGACACCCATGCTAACCTAGAAATAAAAAACACACATATAAGTAAATAAATACTACTTCTACTTACATAACAGATGTATTGTGCTATCCACGTAATGATTCCTGTGAATTTTATAAAGGAAAAGCAGAAAATCCTATTCTAGGCAGTGGCCATCTTGCCAAGCTTAATGCTGACATCATATCCTCCCTGACTCTTGTTTTCCCCCCTCCCTTCTCTTGCTCATTGTGTATTCATTAGCTGCCCTCCTCCCAGAGTCTTCAGACACTCCCACTGAGGTGTATACTAGGAACTGCACTTATCCTCCAATCTCTGAGTCACCTCAGCCTTGCTTGTAAACACAAGTGATCAGCTAGGCAGGGAAATAAATGGAAGAGGAGGAATATATTATAGATAAAAAGAACTCCCAGCATTCAAAAGAACTCCCAGAATTCAACTTTTTGGCACTGTTTGGCACTAGGTCCAGTGCTCCTAAAGTATGTGATAACTCCAAACCATAACAGCAGAAAAAGTTTTGAATGCAGGATTAGCATCTTTATCACTTAATACACTCAGACCAGTTGCTGTTGAAATTTGATTTTTATGGTGACAATACCGCTTTAAAGGCTATTATGCTGTGTATCTTAGAGCAGAGAGGAAGTTCTGAGGTCAGGTCCGCTTTAAAGGGATTTCCACAGCTGCAAAATAAAATGTACACATACAGGAAAGAAAATCCATTGACTTTGTTCATCCGTGCTTCCATCAGTATCCCGCTCCTCCGCAAGACAAAAGTTCCCCTTTAATTGATATGACTCTTATAAAGTGCGAGCGCATGGCCTGGCGCCCCCCCCCACCTTCATCGCTTCAACCTCGTGCCTCTTAATAACTGGCGCTACTTATTTAGTAAGACATTATTGCTCAATCTAATGCCTTCACGATTAAGATGGGAGACAGAGAATTCAAGGGGCAAAAATATTATTAAAGACATAACCTGTGATGTGTGTCAAAGCCTCTCGGCGGCGAGACGGAAACGCGGCGATATGAGCTGATTAGGATGAATGATGTATAGCTGATCTGCTCCTCCAACGCCGCATCATGTTATTAAAATAAAATTTTATAAATCTCCGCGTGACAATTCCTTTTTTATTAATTTATCCCAAGCAGAAATTAGCCGGTCTCCCCGCCAGCCGGCGTACATAAAGCAGGGCTCCGGCTCTCTGACATATTGGTATCATTAATTCTTTAATATAAAAAGCTGTCTGATATGAACTCGGCGTTTAAACGGCGCCAATTAATTTTCCCTGTTAAAAGTCTAAACAAACTTCAGAACTAATTGCAGAGAGTCCTTGACCAACCTGACCGCCTCTCATCCTCGTGGGGAATCTCGCATTAGGTAGATATTGTCATCATTTCAGCCTCCTATATTTACGTTATATATATCTTTGTGGGTTTAAAGAGAACCCGTCACCGATCAGCTTCTGTGAAGTCTAAAGATTAAAGTGTACCTGAGATGATAGTAGAGAATAAATGTATACATACCTGGGGCTTCCTCCAGCCCCCTTCAGGCTGATTAGTCCCTCAGATCCTCTTCTGCCTCCTGGATCCTCCACTATGGCTCCCGGTAATTTGGCCAGATGGCGCAGGCGCAGTCCGGCCCCATGCGCTTCCCCATCATGCTCCTGTGGCTGGGAGCATTCTGCGCTTGCGCTGTAGTACTGCACAGGCGCAAAACGCTCCCAGCAACAGGAGCGCGGGGGGCATGCACACTTAGCCGGGCCCTGCATGCGCTCTACACGCCGACTGCCCGGATTCCCGAGAACCGTAGCGAAGGATCCAGGAGACAGAATAGGACCCGAGGGTGAAGGAGGCTGGAGGAAACCCCAGGTATGTATAAATTACTTCTATCTACGTGCCGCACGCGTCACGCGCAGTCTGGGTCTGCGGGTACGCAGACAAATCCCATCAGCCGAGCCATGCACGGCTATGGGATTCGCAGCCTTCCGCACAACTTCGGATGGAAAAGCCGGCCGAATCGCTAGTGCAAGCGATTCAGCCGGCGGCGCTATTCATCCCCATGGCAGAGATTCCCTGCACGATTTGCCTGCGAGGAAACTCTGCACATTCGGCGCGGCTTCCGCACCAGTGGAAACGGGCCCAAAAACTCTCAGCAGACGAACCTTCCGATCACCTGTGATACATTTCAGAAAGTAAGTCAGTGAGAGGAAAGATTTTACAATCGGCAAATACTTATGAAATAATTTATATTATATATGGTAAACACATTTTATTCAACTTGCTATTTTCACTACAGTTCCTCTGACTGGCCTTATTTCTTTAAACGCTACACGAGGTGACATGTGACATGATAGATAGACATGTTTATGTACAGTGCCAAGCACACTAATAGCTATGCTGTGCTGCTTTTTTTATTTCTCTGCCTGAAAGAGTTAAAAATCAGGTACATAAGTGACAGTTTCTTTCTGGGTCGAGACTGGGTCAGAACCTGATCAAACGATAGTGTAAAACTCGCTCATGAGGAATTACAACCATAAAACACTTTCCTGGCAGACAATGGCTTCTGAACGCAAGCAAGTGATAAAAAAAATGGTCGGTATTGAATAGATTTGAGCTCTGGCATACTTCAATGCATGTATCATTGAGCAGAGACAATTGTTAGGACTGACTGGGACTTCTCTTCAGTCCCTGTTGACCTTCCCACGAAGGAAGAGGTGTTACCCAGTAGTGGAGTCTAGGTGACCACGGGTCTTCACCCACACACCCTTGAGGGGAGTGCAGGACCACACCCCCAGGAGGGGGATGTGGAACTTAGCTGCCTAGTGCCCTACCAGGTCACTACTGGGATTACCTCAGCGAGTGGTCGGGAGAACAGAGACACTAGTTGTGGAGAAAGCGTGGTCAGATGAAAGCCAGATGTCCAAGGTAAACAGAGTTCAACGTAGATCGAGGTCACTATCCAAAGGTCGGGGCAGGCAGAAGACAACGGAGGTCGGGGTCACAAGCCAGGGGTCAGGGCAGGCAGCAGACAGCGGTAATCCAGGAAACGGAGCCAAAGGTCAGGGCAGGCGGAGATCAGCGGAAGTCGAGGTCACAGGCCAAGGTCACAACAGGAAATCAGATCAGGTAAATAGCAAGGCAGGGAAGAACGGTTCACCGACAGGCTAGCCAAGCTGTCAGAACGAGCAGCACTGCAGCAAAGGGCAGTGCTGCTTTTATAATGAGCATTGGCGCCAAAATTAGCGCCCTGCACACGCGCAGAGCGCGCGCAACACTTTGCGCATGCGCGCGCAACACTTTGCGCATGCGCGCGCAACACTATGCGCGCGCGCGCGGTTCTATGCGCGCGAAATACTTTGCGCACGCGCGTAGCGCGCAACGCCACACGCCAGGCTGGATGTGGGACTACAAGGCCCAGAGAGCCCCCGCGCGTGCGCACCAGAGAGCGCACCCGGGAACCCAGCAGACGACCAGGACGGTGAGTATGACAACAATGAAACAGTAAAAACTTAAATAGTAGATTTAAATATAAAATCAAAATGTGGGATATCTATAAAAGTCATTTTTAGGAGCAGAAGTATAGATACAATTGTTTATCTCATCCGAAATAGACTCAGTGGGGTCCAGGGGACAGTAGCCCAGACTGATGCAACTAAGCCAATTACCGGGGCTGATTGCGGCTGAACAGCAGACCGCAGGTGGACGACGAGGGACTCACAAGTGCCTATGGAGCTGGAGGAAGCTCCGGGTGAGTATAAAATCTTTAGGGTCCCTTAGCTCTGGTTTCCTTTACACAGGAGACACAGGAGACCAGGGTTCGAATCTCGGCTCTGCCTGTTCAGTAAGCCAGCACTAATTCAGTAGGAGACCTTTGGCAAGTCTCCCTTACACTGCTACTGACAATAGAGCGCGCCCTAGTGGCTGCTGCTCTGCTCTGGCGCTTTGAGTCCGCAAGGAGAAAAGCGCAATATAAATGTTATTTGTCTTGTCTTGTCTTGTCTTTAAGAGGAAATAAATATGGCAGCCTCCATATACTTCCCACTACAGGTGTCCTTTACAAGGACATCCAAGGCAAAAAAGTGTTTTATAACTGTAATTCCTTATCAGTGAGGACCCGGACAGAAATTGTCACTTGAATACCTGATTTTTAACTCTTTCAGGCAGAGAAAGTAAAAAGGGAACATAGCCTAGGTATTTGTGTGCTAGGCACTGTACATACACATGTCTATCTCATGTCACACGTCACCTTGGGTGTCCTTTAAGCTTTAGTATGTTTGTTTGTTATTTTAGTGGCAGTGATGGTATAAAAACGAACATGAAAGGTCCTTCCTGCTCCTGCGTTATTTTCGCACACGGTAGACGCAGAAACTACTTTTTTTTGTATGCCGACAACTCTATTTTTCTTCTGGTTTGGGCCTGGCAGCCTCTTGATAAAGTGGCTGGCAGGATAGGCCCATCCATTGTCATCATCCGCGCTCCCGCCATCCCCGCCACGCGTCAGCGCTACACTCACAATTGATATATGCTTGTTTGGAAATCGTGGTTGGACTAGTGGATCACTGCCTGATAAATGAGCATGAAATAAAGGCCGGGGTTAAGCCAGGAGTAATTGCTTATGCATTTCAGAGAGTGCGGAGCGCGTGATAAATATCACACTCCAGGTTCTCCGCTCCGCAGATGCTTTGTTTTTATTTATCCTCTCTGGGGACTGATAGAAAAATTAACAGCTTATATGGGAAGATGCTTTCAAAATGAGCCACTTCTCAAAAAAACGGGCCAATCTACATAGTACTTAGCCTGCTGACACATAATAATATATTGATGAATTGTGTCTGTCTAAACTGGCTCCTAGGTAGAAAGACGCCTATAATGTGTTTTCAGGTATTAATACAGGGCAGGGAATTATGGGAGAGGATGAAGAGACGTCAAGGACGTTACAGTAGCAGTTGGCGTAACTGCTTTTTAGGGGGCTTCGGTGTAGGTAGAGGGGCCGCAAGGCCTCAGGCCTGTGGTGGTAAGCCGTATATTATATGTATGCAGCAGAACGCATGGAGCAGCATGGGATCAGTTCGGTCAGCTCAGAGATTTGATTTGCTGCAATCACTTCCTGTAATCACTTCCTACTTTAGCACATACCATTTCCCGGAAATTAAGACATCCCCCGAAAAAAAGCCCTAGCAGGAATTTTGAGCATGCTCGCAGGTCTGAGCCGAGGAAAAGCAAGAGAGGCTCCAGCCTCAGGGTGCAGTGTAGGAGGGGTGCAGGGCGGGGCTGAGGTGAGAGAGGCTCCAGCCTCAGGGCGCAGTGTAGGAGGGGTGCAGGGCGGGGCTGAGGTGAGAGAGGCTCCAGCCTCAGGGTGCAGTGTAGGAGGGGTGCAGGGCGGGGCTGAGGTGAGAGAGGCTCCAGCCTCAGGGTGCAGTGTAGGAGGGGTGCAGGGCGGGGCTGAGGCAAGAGAGGCTCCAGCCTCAGGGTGCAGTGTAGGAGGGGTGCAGGGCGGGGCTGAGGTGAGAGAGGCTCCAGCCTCAGGGCGCAGTGTAGGAGGGGTGCAGGGCGGGGCTGAGGTGAGAGAGGCTCCAGCCTCAGGGTGCAGTGTAGGAGGGGTGCAGGGCGGGGCTGAGGCAAGAGAGGCTCCAGCCTCAGGGTGCAGTGTAGGAGGGGTGCAGGGCGGGGCTGAGGTGAGAGAGGCTCCAGCCTCAGGGCGCAGCGTAGGAGGGGGCACACAACTCACTCGGCTATCATTCCCCTATTGTGTTTGAAGCAGAGAGAAATAAGAAAAGGGGATGCATGGCAGTGACTGCAAGCCAGATAACTAGAGATTAAGGTGTTGGGGGCCCTGGGGAGCCTCTTAGTCTAATAGCATGCTCAAAATACAGGTATAAGCCCTACCCTGAAAGTAAGCCCTAGCATCAGTATTTGTTAATACTGGAGCCATTGTGCTATTACTGGAGCCAGTGGTCTCGTGGGCGGGACCATGGCTCAGTCATTGGGCCAATCAATTCACTTGCTTCTACTCACTAACCTCCCCTTCTCCTCTACCTAAGGCTCAGTTCACATTGCATTTGAAAGCCAAATGGAAATGTTGCCTATTTCGGAGCCGAGAGCCGATACTGCGCCTGCGCTGGAGCCGGGAAGGTAAATATTTACATCCCCGCCATTCAGGGAGCTCTATCTCTGCCGCCGTGGGACGGAGGATGGTGGAAGCCGCAATAGGATCCAGGAACTTCCCCCTCCCGAAGTGAGTAACCCCCAGGGGGATTTTTTCTCCAATACAGATCCTCTTTAAAGAGGAACTGAAGGGACATATAGTAGAATGCAGCCATTTATTCAGTAATATACTGTCATTTTCCTGGTTTTACCATCAGAAACACTTCCTACATCTACATATTGCTACTATATATATTGGTATGTAACCCTGCCCTCCCAATAATGCTTAGCCTAAGCTAATTAGCTATGTGGCATCCTCCTCCCCCAGAGCATTCTGGGAGACCAGGAAAAATTTGGTCTGGCTTCAAAATTGGCTGGGAACGGAAATACGCAGCTCAGAGCGGTAATCCTGAGCATGAGTGAGTTACAGTATATGCAGGAGCTGCTGCAGATTTCTCTCCGGTATGTTTTTTTTTTCTTCTTGTTTTTAGGGTCTAAAAGCTTGTGAAAAAATTGCATGGCTTTTAGAACCTAAATCTAGAAATAATCATAACACCAGGGAGGTTAAATTAACATTCCACAGAGCTGTAACTGACAGGACTAAATATGTTGTCCCTTGTGATAAATTTCACAATGTAAATCTGAGTGACTAAATAATTTAAAAATTAATATTGTAAAAAAAAAACAAAAAAAAAAAACCCAATTTTATTCATTAGATTATTTTATTATTTATTAATTACATTATTTTCACTACAATTCATTTTTAAGCTCCATAGCTTAAAGTGAACCTGCACAGGACAAAAGGAAAAGGAATGTACCCTGTATATATTTAGAGAGTTTAGCCTGGCTAATTCCCCCTTATCCGTGACTAATCACCACTGCAATTTGATCCCTCAGCTGTGCCAGCCACGGCAGACATCTCATTTGTAAACACAGGATTATGCCCGCTACCCTACCATGAAAGCAGGAAGTAAACACACCACAGATTTATTGCAGGATTTCTATCAGCTATAACAAATAAATGTTCTTTCTTTAAAGATTATTATGCCGTTGCCTATCTTTTAGGGCCCGTACACATCTGAAACCGCAGAACGCCGGCAATTACCACCGGCGTTTTGCGGGAGTGATTTTCCTGCGAGTAACGCGGAAAAATCACTGGACACTGCGGCGGTTTTGGAGCGATCGCGATTAGCGTGCTTTGCACGCTAATCTCGATCGCTAATCACGGAACGCTAATCGCCGGCAAACCGCTGCATGCAGCGCGTTTGCGGTTATCGCTAAGTATCGCGGAAGTAAGAACACAGCCTATGGCTACAATGTGTAGCGGTTTTTACACAATCGCTAGCGGTTTGCCCTGAGCGGGAATCGTGCGATTCCCGCTCAAGTGTGAATGGGCCCTTAGAGCAGAGAGGAAGTTCTGAGTTCAGGCCTGCTTTAATAAAAAGATTGACTATTTCCACACAATCCCGTTAAACGCCGCCATTTATCTGATCTATTCCTCGCCGGGTTATCAGGGCAAGGCCTCCCCGCATAAATTCATAATTTTCTTTTTTTTTTCGCTTTAAGAAATAAAGCAAACCTGTCATCTTCCCAGCTTTTAATTTGATTTCTGCCTGCCTCTTACCCGCCAACAACAAATCCGCCTCATAACCGTCTCCGCACTTTAAGCTATGGCTTTTCCCGGCAACAAGTAGCTCCATCTTAAAGTTATTACCTGCGGGTTTTTGTCTAAACAGTAATTTTATTAGAATATTATGCTGACACGCCGGCTGTGAATCATGTCTCTGGCCTGGCTCAGGCTGACATCTCATCGGCGGCTACATGCCATCATGTTTCCTCTCAGATTGGATTCTGCAGTCCCAGGAAAGCCCCAGAGACCGGCGGGGCACTGAGAAGCCCATAGAAGAAAAAAACAGTGTCACATTCAAGTGTGTTTTAATCATGCAGAGTGTTTCGGAGGCACAGCCGCGGACGCTGTGCTTCCCATACAGGCGAGGCTGAAGAGGTGTGCCAAAACAAATAGTTGTATAATAATAATACCTGTGTATGGAGATCAGCAGAGAGTCTGCCTAGTATGCAAACTGGGGAGGAAGCAAAAGGGAGGCCAGAGCTGAGCATCAGCAAACTGTCACCTGGTGAGTTAGCACAGCTGCTGGCTAATTTGATCAGAGGCTAATGCCTTTGATTTGCCTGCCGCGACTTCCTCTTTCTGGAGGAAAGAGATTTGCTTGCACCGAGGAGGAATCAAGAGGAACCGTCAACTGATGAGTTAACACAGCTGCTAACTAATTTGATCAGAACCTTGATTTGCCTGCCGCTACTTCCTCTTTCTGGAGGAGAGAAATGTGCATACTATTATATTATTAATTAGTATTTTTAAAGCGCTGGCATCTACTGCAGCACTGTACAGAGTATATATTGTCTAGTCATTTAACTGTCCCTTAGAGGGGCTCACAATCTATTCCCCACTATAGTCATATGTCTATGTATGTATCGTGTAGTGTATGTATCGTAGTTTAGAGCCAATTTAGGGGAAGCCAATTAACTTTTATGAATGTTTTTTGGCTGTTGGAGGAAACAGGAATGCCCAGAGGAAACCCACACAAACACGGGGAGAACATACAAACTCTGTGAAGATAGTGCCCTGGCTGGGATTTGAACCGGGAACCCAGCACTGCAAGGCAAGAGTGCTATTCACTACACACACACACTCTGAGCTGTGCGCTATTTCCCCTACAAGAGGAAAAAAGACAATGACCCCCCCCATGCGTTAGTATGCGTTTAGAGGTTATAAGCAAAAAGCCGTCCACTGTACAAAATCACAGATCCGTCAAGAGCTCGTATATCTGAATTCAATACGATTTCGGACCCCTGGCTGAAAACACATCAAATTATTGATTCATATTTTGAGACTCTAATTTACTGCGATGCGCCGGTGCCTGTTTGTCTGCTTAATGGGAGATTTCACTGTTGTTAAAGAGAAATGGTAAAAAAAAATTGCCATGGACATAGATCGGTGCTGCAGGCTCCTCTGCCAGAACTAATATTACCAACTAATCCCTATAATCACTGACACATATGAATTATACCGGTCTTGGGGCTAGTTAGATGCAGTTTACGCACTGAATGCATATAAGTAGCCCTAGAACCTGCATAACTTAGGAGTGCCAGTATTTCAAGGACCACAAGCGCACAAAGTTGTAAAATGTACAATACAGTAGTATTATAGTAAACTCTGATATAGTGATATAGTAACTCTGATATAGTAAACCTCTGGCTGTAGTAAACTCTGTCCCCAGGTCCCAGCCATGTGTCTGTATGAATATACAGTGCAGAGGCGTAGCTATGGGTGGGCAAGGGGGGACACATGGCACAGGGCATGTGTTATGTCTAGGGCTAATTTGGAGGGGGGGAGGGGATAAAATAAATTAGTTTACATTTTTTTTATTAACTACTTTCCGACTGCTCCACGCCAATTGGTGTAAGCAGTGCGGCAGCCCCAGGACCGCTCTGTGGGGCTAGCAGGAGATCGCGAGCAGGCTGCCTGGTCTTTAGGGGGGTTTAACACTGCAGTCCTCAAGTGGTTAATAAAAAAAACCTGCCAATTGCAGCAACAATCAGAGACCATCAAAAGAAAGCTCTATTTGTGGGAACAAAAGGAGGTAAAATTAATTTGGCTGCTAAGTTGTATGATTGACAATAAACCATTAAAGCTGTGAAGTGCTGAATTGTAAAAAAAAATTAGTCTGGTCACTAAGGGGGTATAAACCTGAGGTGCTTAAGTGGTTAAAGTGAGGGGCTAATGTACATGGATTATATATTACATGGGGGGCACACATGGAATGGGAGGGGCACTGCTGCACAAGAAATAGCAACCACAACATACTTGGCCTAGGGGTACAAAAAATATAAATGTGGCCTTAGTGGGTTCCTTCATCCATCTCATTGACCATGCCTAATCAGCCTATTTACCTGCACTTACCTATCAAAGCACCTAACAAGGCTAGCTATGTGGAGAGCAGTGAGGTCATGCAGGGGGCAATGAAGTCGTGTGGGGGTAAGTGAGCTCATGTGGGGGGCAGTGAGCTCATGTGGGGGGAAGTGGGGTCATGCATGGGGCAGTGAGCTCATGTGGGGGGCAGTGAGGTAATATGGGGGGCAGTGAGGTAATGTGGGGAGCAGAGGGGCCATGCGGGAGCAGTGAGGTCATGTGGGGGGCAGTGAGGTCATGCAGGGGGCATTGAGGTCATGTGGGGGGCAGTGAGCTCATGTGGGGGGCAGTGGGGTAATATGGGGAGCAGTGGGGTCATGTGGGGGGCATTAAGGTCACAGAAAGTGTGGAATTTCCCTCCCTAAAAACGATGACAAAGAGAAAGGGATTTCTCCTAAATTCTGCCGTAGCTCTTACACAGCAGAATCGTGGTGATTTTTAGGGGAAATTGCCATTTCTGTATTTTGTATTAAATAATTAATTGTAAAGTTAATTGATGAATTATTCAATTTCCAGGTAAAATGGAGCTATAAATATTCATAACCTTTTTTTTCCATTATTAAGAGAATTTTCATTTCCTGTGTCGTTAGAGGCGGATTAACCAAGAAAGCCTTTCATGAAGATTGAAAACAATTGTCCTTTTGAATTAATTTACTACATTAGTATCATTATCATACAATTGTAGATCTTAACGGGAAGGCTCAGTTCGATTGAAACTGCTTATCTAACGCAAGATAAATCATTTCTATCTTTTGGTGTAAAACCATTATGGCGGTTTTAATGAGAAGTATGTTAATGCGATAGGCGACGTCTTTAGATTATGGATCAGAAGTAACAGGACGAGAGTCACTGATCACCTCATCCGCCTCTTCAGCTTTCTGGCAAGGGGTGTCGGCTCTGCTTAAAGCGGACTCGGCAGTGCTAAAGTCATACGCCATATTTATATGTATCAATGATGTATCTATGTTAGAATCGTAATACTTCTCAGCTACTAAAAGCCAGTCATTGGACTGCTGATGGCTTGGAGGGAGGAGCTTAGCACAGGAAAGAGCTTAGACTTCCTGTAGGTTGGTGTATGACACCAGGAGGTTGATTCACTATAACAAATAGCGTGCCTTATCAGAGTTAACATGGCCCACTAGAATGAATGTGCCTTATCAGAGTTAACATGCCTTATTAGAGTTTGTGTGCCTTATCAGAGTAGCATAGCGAGGGCTACAAACTTATCCCTGATTGGCAATGACGAGAGCTCCACTTGTCCTGCCCTGAGCCCCTGTGGGTCCAATCACTTTAAAGGTAGAGTGATCAGATTTTTGTGGGTCCAACCTGGGACGGGGAGGGGGGGGCGGCGCGCTGTGCGCGCCGCGGCGAAAAGTGGGGAGGACTGAGGAGCGCGCAGCGACGAAGACTGGGGAGGCGAAAAATGGGTGTGGCCATGCCATTGTATGGGTGGAGCTAACGTAATGATGTAACAGCGAGGCATAAGAAAGCAGTGTTTACGCCATGATGTGGACAAACGAGATTTTGCATCATGGGTGTGCAGAAACTGTGTGATGCTAATAGTATACCGTAACCACAAAGCAGCAAACATAGCCATCTATGACCATTAAATAATAAATGCAGTAACAGTTACCCCGGACACCAGAAAATAAACGCAATGGGCAACATGTCAGCACAAAATAAACGCAATGCGGGCAACATGTCAGTATAAAATAAATGCAATGCGGGCAACATGTCAGTACAAAATAAATGCAATGCGGGCAAACATGTCAGTACAAAATAAATGCAATGCGGGCAAACATGTCAGTACAAAATAAACGCAATGCGGGCAAACATGTCAGTACAAAATAAATGCAATGCGGGCAAACATGTCAGTACAAAATAAATGCAATGCGGGCAAACATGTCAGTACAAAATAAATGCAATGCGGGCAAACATTTCACCAGAAAATTAACGCAATGCAGGCAAACATTTCAACAGAAAAGAAATGCAATGCGGGCAAACATTTCACCAGAAAAGAAACGCAAGGCGGGCAAACATTTCACCAGAAAAGAAACGCAATGCGGGCAAACATTTCACCAGAAAAGAAACGCATTGTGGGCAAACATTTCACCAGAAAAGAAACGCATTGCGGGCAAACATTTCACTAGAAAATTAACGCAATGCGGGCAAACATTTCACCAGAAAAGAAACGCAATGCAGGCAAACATTTCACCAGAAAAGAAACGCAATGCTGGCAAATATTTCACCAGAAAATTAACGCATTGCGGGAAAACATTTCACCAGAAAAGAAACGCAATGCGGGCAAACATTTCATCTGGAAAAAAAGCGCAATGCAGGCACACATTTCACCAGAAAAGAAACGCAATGCGGGCAAACATTTCACCTGGAAAAAAAAACGCAATGCGGGCAAACATTTCACCTGAAAAAGAAAGCATTTACTCACCTGGCAGAAGTCTCCGGCCTCTGGCGCGCTGCTCCCGGGACCACCTTCCTCCTGAAGTCTCCCGCGCTGACAGGCAGAGCAGGGCTACGGCAAGATGGCGCCCGAAGCCCTGTACTGGAGACACAAATAGTCTCCAGTACAGGGCTTCGGCAGCCATCTTGCCGTAGCCCTGCTCGCCTGCCGGTGTCGGAACAGACACCGGAAGAGGAGGCTGGAGCGGGGCTGCGGGCAATGAACTGGCACGGCGTCTATAGACGCCGCTGCCAGTTCATGAGGAGAGTGGCCAGAGTCCCAAAGCCGGGACGTCCCGCTGCTGAAAGCGGGACGTTTCCCGGGACCTCATGCTGCCTGGGACAGCGGACCCCGAATCCGGGATGCCTGGTCACTCTATTAAAGGACATTATCCCCGCACTTTGATTGGCCCAATAGGCTGCTTGTCACTTGACAGGATCTTGACAGGCAGCCTATAGGGACAATCAAAGTGCGAGGATAGTGTCCTTTAAAGTGTTTGAACCCGCAGGGGCTCAGGGCAGGACGAGTGGAGCTCTCATCATTGCCAATTAGCAGGCATAATTCCATAGTGCTTGCTATGCTACTCTGATATGGCACACTAACTCTGATAAAGCATATTAACTGCTGGAATTTGCAAAGGGAGGGTCGGTGAATGGTGGGAGGAGTCAATGATTGTGGCTACATCACGTGGCCATCATGCTGCCGCATGGTTTAGCCCCTCAGCAGCACTGCCTGGAGCACACGCCCTGGAGATGTCTCCTCATCTGATGACCACATTGAAGCTGATGGGAGATGTGGAGAGTGCAGGACGTTTAGCACAGCTGAAATATTTGTACAACTGTTGCTAATTTCAGTGGCCAATGTTAATTTGCAGGTCAAAAATAAACTTTGATTCCTTCTTGAGAAGCTTTGCCAATTCAATCAGGCAGAGCGCTTCCAGTATTGTGGAGTCAGCAAATTATTGGCCGGCTCACAGCGGCATTACCCAAATCTGTCAAAAATCCTGAATCACGGCCTTGTCCTTAGAGGAAAGGCATTGTATTTCTAGTAAGCTGCCATTTGCTCGCATTATTGAAGAGCCTACCTCCTGGACGCCGACGGTGGGGCCTGAACTCGGGACCCAGCCCTGCCAGAACCAGCATATTTCATGATCAGCTTTCTGGGTGTGTTTGTAGTGCAGGTCATCCAGGTCTGGGTGGGCTAATTAGCACTGTCATTATCTATGGGACAGAAGGATCAAATATGCAAAAATAGCTGTTTGTAACACTATTGTGCCTGTCTTTCTTCTCCCTGGGGGAAAAGATAGAAAGTTCTACTTACCTAGTTAGTGACTAGAGATGGTCAGTGATGAGCTAAGTCAGGCTCGCATGCAAATCCAATGCAAATTGTATGCATCTTGGAATTCAAACAAACACACTTCCTGCCAGTTTGCAAGCGGCAGCATGGTGGCGTAGTGGTTAGCGGTCTGGCCTTGCAGCGCTGGGTGCCCAGTTTGGATCCCAGCCAGGACACTATATGCATGGAGTTTGTATGTTCTCCTCCCCATGTCTGTGTGAGTTTCCTCCGGGGCCTCTGGGTTTCCTCCCACATCCTCAAAACATCCATATAAGTCAATTGGCTTCCCCCTAAATAGGCCCTAGACTACGATACATGAACTACACAATACATACAGACATATGACTATGGTAGGGATCGTCACTAGTGCATCAAGCCTACACTGCCGACGCTCTCTGGCCTGCCATCTAAAAGTGGCCACGCACGATACAATAAAATGATCCAATTTTATGGCAATTCGATAAAAAGGATCAGATTTTCTGAAAAAGTGAAAAAGCTTTTTTTTTTAATCTAGCAAGAAATACGATCGGATTTCCCGTTTTTATTCGATAAAAGTCTAACAGGAGGGCTGGATTTTTCTGATCAATTTTTATGAAAAATTGAACGGCGTACGGTAGATTGTCAGTTTCCTTATATATACTTCCAAGCAATTTTTCAATAATTTTTTTCATAATTGGGTAGACATTGAGCACGTGTGGTTCAGATTGATCAGATTTTTTAAATGTTACAGTCAGTCAGAAAAATTCATTGCAATTTTTGAATTGAAAAGATATATTGAAAAAAGTATGGTATGTTGCCACCTTAAGTACCAGTTCAGGTGGATGATCAAAAAAAATCGCAGTAGACCCAAACTTGCTGTCCATTTGGCGGAACGGATCCGTTTGAACAGAGCAATGTACATGAATCCTATTGATTAAAGTGGACCTGAACTCAGAACTCCTCTCTGCTCTAAGGCTACTTTCCCACCAAGACGTCATGGTCGCATAACGTGCCCCTAACGCAACGCATGGTGGTGTTGAAGTTGGACGTCAGATTGAGCTGCGTTATGCAGCTCTCAAAGCAGCCGCTCCAGGTTAGTGATAGGAAGTCCGGATCTTTTTAAGGATTCAGATCATTTGAATCGGATCATTGAAAAGATCCGGATCTTTGAACCGAATCATTTGAATCATTTTACTAGGGAAGCAGACTGGGGGTGAAATGACTAGCAGGACAGGACTTTCCCTCCACTGTACTTTCTGTATGTATCTGTTTCTTCCAGACAAACATCCACTGTGAACCGAATTGTTCATTGTGGTGATCTGGATGATTCGACTCGCAAAAAATATCCCGATCAAATGAACGATTCGTTCATGATCCAGACAACACTAAGAGTTCCACCACCAGTCACCACAGTGCAGTGAATATTAATTAGCCATGTGGCTGGCCACAGAGGAGGGGAGACCTCCTCCTCCAACATTACTGAGCATGTGCAAGCAGTCTAAGTTTCTTAGCCCAGTATAACGTACAGCATGCAGCACTTTGTGTAAACGTACTGCGTTACTATGTAACGTAATGTGTGCACTGTGAACAGCACTATTGATTTTACAGTGCTGTGAGTTAGCCTGCGTTACTGGCTGCTGTAACGTGGGACTAACGTCCTTCTGTGAAACCAGCCTAAAAGATGCACAACAGCATAATAACTTTTAAACTAAAACCATTTCTTTGTTACAGCTGATACAAATCCTACAATAAATCTGCAGTGTGTCTAAATCTCCTGCTTTCATTGAGGCAGACATGGGGCTTGATTCAGAAAGCGGTGCTAACCTAGTTAGCACGCCTAAAGACTTTGGGCGTGATAAGCATTGCACTAAGTAGGTTAGCATCGCTTTGAGGGAAAAACTTGCGCGCAAAGTCCGGTGCGCGCGAAACGTCGCATAGGGTTTAATGGCGTTGCGCGCGTAAACTTTGCGTAAAACTGTACGTGCAAAACTTAGGTGTGATAATGGGCTTTTTCACCAGCGTGCTAACAGCACGGCTTTGTGAATCAAGCCCATATTGTTAACATCCTGTGCTTTCAAATGAGCTTATCTTCCATCTCTGCCATGGCAGTCATGTGACACAGGGGAGAGATAAAATTACAACTTTTGATTAGACACAAATGAGGGGGAATTACACAGGCTAAACTCTCTAAATATATACAGGCAACATTTCTCTGTTTTCTTTCTGTCCCATGCAAGAGTTCAGGTCAACTTCAACATAGGATCCATTTCTCCTCTATTTGGGTTCGTTCCGTTTTAATCCGCTAAATGGACCGTGTTTTTTTTAGGCCAATTTGAACCGGGCCTAAGCTTGTCAGTGTTTCTGTGGAGCATCAGTGTCCCCACTGACAGTCGCTGCTAATGGACGAACACTTTCATTCCAGCGCAGGAGACTTGGGCGCACAGGGAGTAACTTCGGTACCGTCAGAAGACGGAGCTGAAGTGACATATAAAACATAATAATTCGGCTTCCAGCAATTGCTGGAAGCTGAATTATTTCATTCCACACTATCCATGGCAGCCTTGGAGGGGGAATAGTATTTAACATGGATAGGAATTTGTACAGCAGCAGGATCAGCCATATACCAGCTGTATCCTGCGCCCAAGTCTCCCGTACCGATTCCTCTCGTACGCCTAATGGAACTCTCTAGCTAGTGTCATGCTGCGGTGGTGAAGTCGCCCGAGTGCCCTTCGCCCCCCGACGCCGTCTGCCGCACCACACTTCCCTCTCCTGAAGTTTCCAGGCCCGGGTTTTCGGCTCGTTGGCATTCGGCTGCCTCCGCGCACATTTGTTACCTGTGTGGACTCTGAGATGATGGGTTAATTTGCATTACAGACAGATTGGTTCCAGAAATTGCCGTGCTTCATTCGCTGGGATTGATTTCAAGCAATTACGCGTCATGAAATGGTTCATACAGCCTCTGAGTGATGCCGCACATTCAGCCTGCCAGTCCCATATGGCTGTAATGACCCGGGGATGTAGCAGGTGCCAACGCCGACTCCTATTACACACTTCACTGGGTGTGAGGGCTTCAACCCAGGTCCTGCCTGTCACCATCTCTCTCCTCCTGCTCCACAATCCACAGCAGCAGCGCAGATCGGCGGATCTAACGGCCACCATTCCTGCTACGGGGTTAACGAGGCAGCAGGGCGGGAAAAGGGGGCTTCTGATAGCTGTGATAAGGCTGTGTGTCAAAGACAAACTCTGCTGGATGCACAACTATAGAGATAGGGCCAGGGGTGTAACAAGAAATCACTGGGCCCCCCTGCAAAACTTTGGATGGGACCCTCTCCCCCTGCACACGGAATAGAGACTGTTCACACTAAGGGCTCGATTCTCTAAAGTGTAAACTATCACAGCAGTTATCACACTTTAGAGAATCGAGCCTTAAGAGCAATTTTGCTCTTTTTTTTTGCACTTAAAAGCACTAGTGCAATGTTGCTCTATGTGAGTGTTCTCGCATAAGCGATGAGCTTTCCATTCAATCGCAAACCACCATTTTAATGAGCGTTTGCGATTCAATTGAAAGTATAGGGAAATTGCGAAGCGCTTGAAAAAGCGATTTGAATAGCGATTTCCTGAGCACTTTAATGAATAAATACATTGGCCTCAATTAACTAAGATCATGCTGGAGATAATAAGGCAAGAAGAAAAAACTTACCTCCACACAGTAAGAGAGTTATTTTATCTCTTCATTCATTACATTACCTCCTCTGTAGTTAAGTTACCTCCTCTGTAGTTATTTTCACACGCAGTTAATGAACAGCCTGTCTTTAATTCTGGAGTTATTTTAAAGTGAACCTAAAGCCGGGGGAAAAAAATGAGATTAACTCACCTGGGGCTTCCCTCAGCCCCCTGCAGCCGATCGGTGCTCTCGCAGCCCCGCTCTGACGCTCCAGGACCCGCCGGCGAACACTTCCGGTTTGGCCGTCACCGGCCGACAGGCATGGGAACGCAAGTGATTGTTCGCGTTCCCAGCCTGTATATCGCCCCCCTATGCTGCTATTGCGGCCTCCTGGGGGACATATCCTCCCTGACTCTTGTTTTCCCCCTCCCTTCTCTTGCTTATTGTGTATTCATTAGCTGCCCTCCTCCCAGAGTCTTCAGACACTCCCACTGAGGTGTATATTAACAACTGCACTGTCTTTTTTTTTCAGTTTTGCGTCCATCCCTAATTACAAGCCCATAGTTTATAAAGTAACAGTGTTATACCCTCTTGACATAAATATTTAAAGAGTTCAGTCCCTAAGATAACGATTTATGTTTTTTTTTCTTTTTATTGCCCCCCCCTAAAAAAATAATTGGGGAGTGTGGGAGGTAATGAGTTAATTAATAATGTAAAACAAGGTATTTATATATGAAAAATGTTTTTGGATGTAGTTTTACTATTTGGCCACAAGATGGCCACAGTAACTTTTTGTGAATGTGTTCTGTAAGTGTCGTAAGTACGCTTACAGGAAGCACAATGAGGCTGGGAAACTTTTTTTTTCACAATGATCGCGCTGCTTCTCATAGAAGCAGCCGATCATTGCTGGGGGGCAGCGATCAACGAACGGGAACGGTTTTCCCGTTCATTGATCTCCGGGCGAGCGGACGGGGGGTGTGTGTATCTACGCCCCTGGTTGTAAAAGGGTGTTAAAAGGGGCGTAGATATACGCACCGCTGGTGTTGAAGTGGTTAATACTATTCCACCTCTGAGTTGTAGTAACTTGGAGGGAGATATAATATTGGCTGACCCCCAAATGACCCTTATGTGCTGTGTGCTGGAACCACCTGCTTCCCATTAGGGTCCCTCCCCCATCCATCCTATTAGCTTTTCATTGGTGCTGTGCTGGTAAGGAACACCTCTAAATATGCATTGAATAGTGGTAATCCTTAAAGGACAACTGAAGTGAGAGGGAAATGGAGGCTTCCATGTTTATTTTCTTTTAAACAATACCAGTTGCCTGGCTGTCCTGCTGATACTCTGCTTCTAATACTTTTAGCCATAGCCCCTGAACAAGCATGCAGCAGATCAGGTGTTTCTGAAATTATTGTCAGATCTGACAAGATTAGCTGCATGCTTGTTTCTGGTGTGATTCAGACACAATTGTAGCCAAATAAATAAATAGATTATTTGACGTGTGTAGTGCTTCTAGGAAGAGGCAGAGCTGTGCACAGTAGCTCCGCCTCTTCTCCAGCCAATCTCCACCAATCTCCGCCTCTCCCTGCCCCTCTCAGCCCTCTTTTTCATTAATGAAAGAAAAGCTATTTGACTGGGCAAGTCAAAATAGCTACAGGATCATCCACTAGGCAACCTAGGCAGGTGCTTTGGGTCCAGTGGGTGTCAAGGGGCCTACCTGCCACCTTCTTTGACCTCTATTCACTTCAGCTTACCAAAAGGACCACAAGGGCATACATATGAAGTCACCGCCGGGAGACTTGGGAGCAGGATACAGCTGGTATATGGCTTATCCTGCTGCTGCACAAGTTCCCGGCGGCGTTGATTACTATTCCCCCTCCAGGTCCACGTGGATAGTGGGGAATTATTTAATTCGGCTGCCAGCTATGGCTGGAGACCAAATTACAGTGTTTTAAAAGTAACTTCAACTTCTGACGGCGCTGAAGTTGCTCACTGTGCGCCGCTATAGCCAGGGCCGGATTTGTACTCTTTACCGCCCAAGGAACTGTCACCAGCCGCCCCCCTTCAGTATAGTTAGCGAGATGACCCTTCCCCCTTCCCTACAGTATATGTAACCTGATGACCCCTTCCCCTTTCCCTCTTGTATAGGTAGCCTGATGACCCCCCTCCCCCGTATAGGTAGCCAGATGACCCCTCCTCCATTCCCTCCAGTATAGGTAGCCAGATGACCCCTCCCCCTTTCCCTCCAGTATAGGTAGCCAGATGACTCCCTTAATCCCTCCTTTTTCCACTCCCCTATTCAGTATAGCTAGCCAGCTCGCCTTCACACCACAGCAGCCACCAGTGTCACTCATCTTTCCGCTCGTCTCCAGTGCAGAAGCTTCCTCTTCCTTTCTGTCTCCAATGCTGCCAAAGTCCATACCCGCCAGCCACAATGCAAACATGCACAGAGAGCAAGGTGGCTGCTGCACAGGCGGCTAGCAGCAGAGTACCGCGGTCTGGCGCTCGCCTGATCTCCCTGCATTGCAGCATTTGTAAGCTTGCAAATGCTGCACCGGTTTAGCCTGCTGCTTTGGTGCCCTTGCTTCTGTGGTGCCGTAGGCCATGGCCTGGGTGGCCTTGGCCTAAATCTGGACCCTATTATGGTCCATGGCTACGCCCAAATCTTCTGCGCTGTTATTGCAGCACTTGCCATAAGGGGACCCCAAATCTACTACCTTGCCTAGGGCCACATTACATCTTAATCCATCTTTGGCTACACCTGGGGACGGCGATGAAACAGCAGGCTGGATGGACAAACAGAAAGGCTACATGCTATCCGGAGCCTTTCCTCTACTTAGGTAAGTATCAAACCTGAGATGAGCTTCCACTCCCCCTATCTTCCTTGAGATGATACTACAGGCATCTCCAGATAAGCCTTTCCCAGAGGCCAATAACAGCAATGAAATCTGACACCGTTTAACCCTCCCCCCGCTCCATCTAATGCTCAAAACCAAAGTGTTTTCCGGGATTCCGCTTTAATACCGGTATTTATATCTATGGAGGGAGAGAACTGTAATACATAGCTATAGATATATCCAATTATATGGCGCAATCAGTTTTTTACCGTTGTAACATTTATAAGGTGCAGTTTAATAAGAGAACAGGGATAGCATAAGGTCACCTAGTAATGCCGCAGATTATTAGCTAAATATATCTAAGTGTGTTAAAAGTCATAGAGGACACGGGCCATTATTGTAAAAGCGTTAATAATTACGGTATTACTCCTCCGCGGAAGGCTACGCTCCACTGAGAATAAAAAGTGAAGGCACCAATCTTTTCCAAATTAAAAACGCAGAGCGTCTTGGCGGCCCGGCAGAGAGAGGCTGATGAGAGCGGCTGCAGAGAGGCGACATACAATGTTTGGCTTGTACAGGGCTTTCTGTTTGTCGTCTACAAACTGCCAAAACTGCTAAAATGCCAGAAATGTTACCAGCCCTCCAATCTGAGCACGGGCTAAATATTTATGAGGGCAGAATCGCACCAGCGACGACCAGCGTCGGGAACGGGCGCCATACGCATGTTGCTGTGCAGGGGCATAACCCTCCGCCTCCGGGAGGAGGGGAAGCTGGGGGGGGGGGGGCTGGTCCCGTACGTAACGCAGAGCATCTTCGCGCCCCGGCAGAGAGAAGCTGAGAGCGACCGCTGAGCTGCAGAGAGGCGAGATACAATATGTGGCCTGCACAGGGCGCTGTGTCTGTCGCCTACAAACTCTGTTGCTACAATACCTTAAATGTTACCAGCCCTCCAATCTGAGCATGGGCTAAAAATCCCTGAGGGCAGAATCACACCAGTATCAGAAACGGACACCGTATGCATATTGCCACGCAGGGGTGTAACCAGGGCTGGCACTTTTATAGAGGCAAAGGGGGCAGTGGCCCCAGAGCTTGTTTGGTGTGTCCCCCCCCCCATCCCCCCTCCTCTCCAGCTATGGTGACCCTATACATGGAGGGAACGAGGAAAAGATGAAGTCCAGAGAATAGAGCGCCGTGCTGCCTCCTGTGTCCTGCCTGTAATAATCTGCTGTGTGTCATTGTAAAATCTTTCCCCTCTCTGATTTACATTCTGAAATTTATCACTGGTGGTAAAATCTTTAGTCCTGTCAGGTGATCTATATGGAATGTTCCTTACTGAGAGTTCTATGCACAGAGGGAGATTGCTTGGCAGTTGGAAAAAGCTATTATTTCCCATAGTGCAATGAGGGTCACAGACAGCAAACTGTCAGGAGTCAGGACCATGGTCATGACATCACACTGTGGGAGGGGTTTCACCACAATATCAGCCATACAGACCCCCCTGATGATCAATTCGAGAAAAGGTGAAGAATTCTCATGGGAAAGGAGGTATCAGCTACTGATTGGGATTAAGCTCAACTCTGGGTTAAAATTACATCTATTGCAGTAATCACTAAAGTGGGGATAGGTATGAGCGGCAGCTTTCACTCTTACAACACAACTAATAACATTATACTAACAACAAAAATAACATCCTTCGCTGGACTTTTAAAGAAAGGGGGGGGGGGGGGGGGGGGAGATGAAGAAGATCCGTCTGCAGATTTTACTCTCATTACCCGAAGCGACGGAAGCAGAAGAAGTTGTAAAAATAATAAACTCGTAGGAAGAGCGTGGAGGTCATGTTGAACGTAGAACGCGAAGCCTCATATTTATTCATGCTATTAAACACTATAACACAATTAGGCAGCACGGCATTTTAAACGATATTCAACATTTTTTTCTTTATTCTGTTCTATATATGCTAATGAAGAAGTCGACTGTCCAGGAAGGGTTTCTGCGAATCTAACCTTTTCAGCATTCAGCTGCTTAATTCTTAAATTGATCCCATGGCAGGGGCGTACCAATAGACCCTGAAACGGATGCAGCCGCAGGGGGGCCCAGAAGCAGCAGGGGGCCCCATGGGGAAAGAAGTTTATTTTTCCTGTCCAGAGAGACTGACAACTAAGGGCACAGAGAGAAAAAAGTTCTGCTCTCTGCCTGCACAATTGTTTTAATGACTGCATCTGCTCAGCCATTGATAAGGAATCATACAAAGATTTGTAGACAGTCCCTGTTCAGTGTGCAGCAGGCTCTTGTATACCACCCCCAGCCCCCAGCCTCTCTACCCCCTTCCCAAGTGCTGTGAACTGTAGTGATGCTGGAGAAGTCTGCAGAGCCAGTTCTGCTCCATCAGAGATGGACAGAGTGAGTGTAATAAGCTGAGGCTGGGAGCACACTCATCTTTCAGTTTTCTGTAAGTGTTTTCTGCACACCATGTGTGTCAGTATGTGTAAAAGGGTTAGGAGTCAGGAAGGGGGGTTTTAGGGTTAGGCGGCAGGAATGGGGGTCTTAGGGTTAGGTATCGGAGGGGAGAGGGTTCTGTGTGAGACTAGAGTTCGGTTTAGCTGCAGTAAAATATTGGTAACAGTTTACCAATGTTTTACTGTCATCGTTACCACTGTAAATATTTTTTCATTTTCATTTGTACACAAAGGTATTTATCAAGGAAATGAGCAGCGCTACTTAAAAACAGACTAGTGCCTACCTGCAAAAGAGTGCAAGCCCCACTTGTGGGGTCGAATACACACCGAGCATACACATGACCACACATGACCTGTCTACCACTAGAGGAGGATGTTGGTTTCCAACATCCTCCTCTAGTGGTAGACAGGTCATGTGTATGCTCGGTGTGTATTCGACCCCACAAGTGGGGCTTGCACTCTTTTGCAGGTAGGCACTTGTCTGTTTTTAAGTAGCGCTGCTCATTTCCTTGCTATGTACTAATGTAATTCGTTTTTGGTCAGCTGCTCCCACTTAACAGCCATGCTTTTGGTGTATATGCAGAGCTTCTGTTTGGGTTCAAGGTGCGTTTGTAGTTCCTGGGGGGGCTCAGCGCATCTCTGATGGAGGCCATTCGGAGGCGGCCTGGTGTTGCGCTGATCCACCTTTTGCACAAAGGTATTTATCGTTTAGACTTATATCGGCTTCAACCCAGCACACATTTTTCCCTGTGCCTCCATTTTATGCATACAGCCATACATCTAGCAATTTTGCATCAAAAGTCGATGGACCTATCGGTAAGGAGAGGAAATCTGAGCGCCTGCAACACCCGATAAATATCATGAGTCAGGCCCGCCATAAGCGCCCAAATTTCCCCTCCTTACCAATAAATTCAATGGGTCCCTATGGTGGATCAGTGAATAATGGCGCACAGCGCCTATGCATAAAAATGGCGCCGTATTAAAAAGATACGCTTATCGCTATTTATCGTTAGTACTGCATAATAATGGCGCACAGGGAAAAAAGAAGAAAAACGGCACACAGTAACGTTATTTATCAATAGTGGCACACACTAACGTTATTTATCAATAGTGCCGTTAATTTGCCAAACAGCAGACGTTATTGTGCACAGTAACGTTATTTATCAATAGTGCCCTACATAAGCCAAACTGCAGACGTTATTTAACTGCAAAACGGTGAATTAATTTAATGTGACACTGTCAAGGTTAGGGTTAGGCACCACTGGGGGGGGGGGGGGGGGGGGTCTTAGGGTTAGGCACCACCAGGGGGGTGGTTAGGGTTAGGCACCATCAGGGGGGTGGTTAGGATTAGGCACCACCAGGGGGGTCTTAGGGTTAGGCACCACTAGGGGGGTGGTCAGGGTTAGGCACCACCAGGGGGGTCTTAGGGTTAGGCACCACCAGGGGGGTCTTAGGGTTAGGCACCACCAGGGGGGTCTTAGGGTTAGGCACCACCAGGGGGGTCTTAGGGTTAAGCACCACCAGGGGGGGGTTTAGGGGTTAGGGATAGGTACAGAGAGGGTTCTGTGAGTTAACGCTAAATAACGATAAGGCTTTAACGCTAAATAACAATAAGGCTTTAACATTAAACAACAATAAGGCTTTAACGTTAAATAGCGATAAGCGGCAAACGGATTAGCGGCAACACCGTGCGCCATTATTCGCAGGTGCCATTTTCAGATGGATCCCCCTATGGTGTTGCCCAAACTTCCACCACTAGCAGGCGGACAAATTTCCTGCTTCTGGACAACACCCTCTCGAACTGCTACATTTCAGATAGGTTGTAGTAAACCACGCCCACACTATTTGGCCAATCACAATGCTTTGTGCTGTAGGGGGTGCTGTGATTGGAGACTGGAGGTTTCCTGCTGCGTCCCCTAAATTAGACTATCGTCGTGTTTTCCTTGTGCTGGCTTTGACAGGTCTGCCCCAGAATGTTTTCCCAGTTATTCCCCCCAGAGAAGAGAGCCAGGATCTCAACATATGGTACCGATAGTCCAGGGGGCCCTTCCGAAGGGGACGGGGAACCGGTGCCTGTTACAGCCAGTTCATTGCAAGTCATTCTCAGTTTTACAAAATCACAAATCACGCATATATTAAACTGAGTAAGCATCTATAGTTAATCGAAAACCTTCATCAACACTTGGCAAGCATTCCCACAGACTGTAATTAGGGTGTACTAGCGATAATATTATCCATGAATGTACTTGGGAAACGCACAAGCTTTTGCAAGAGGCTGTATATATGCATAGGCAAACACAGGAGGGGATTACAGCTGCCCAGAATCCCCCCTCAGACCAGGGCCGGTGCAGTGTCTGGGGACCGGCACAAGTAGAGACACCAGAATATCTGCAGGTGTCTTGCAGCTCACAGCACCGCCCCCTTTCTTTCCCTGCTACAGATGACTTTGGATGTAGCAGCAGCATGTGTACAGAGCATGGAACAGCTCTGGGGAACTTAAAGAGAACCCGAGGTGGGTTTGAAGAATATTATCTGCATACAGAGGCTGGATCTGCCTATACAGCCCAGCCTCTGTTGCTATCCCAAACCCCCCAAGGTCCCCCTGCACTCTGCAATCCCTCATAAATCACAGCCAGGCTGCTGACAAACAGCTTGTCAGAGCTGGCTGTGTTTATCTCTATAGTGTCAGTCTGCTGCTCTCCCCGCCTCCTGCAGAACTCCAGTCCCCGCCTGCATCCCTTCCCTCCCTGCTGATTGGAGGGAAGGGATGGGGGCAGGGACCGGAGCTATGCAGGAGGCGGGGGAACAGCTGAGACTGACACTACAGATGTAAACACAGCCTCACAGCACGGCTGTGATTTATGAGGGATTGCAGAGTGCAGGGGGACCTTAGGGGGGTTTGGGATAGCAACAGAGGCTGGGCTGTATAGGCAGATCCAGCCTCTGTATGCAGATAACATTCTTTAAACACACCTCGGGTTCTCTTTAAAAGAGACAGGTGTCCTGTTGGGTGAATGCTTCACTTAGCAATGTCGGCTGTCCTCATTATTATCTGTATCTAAACTGCTCCTGATCGATCCCATTGTCGATCAGGAGCAGATCAGACATATAGGAAATAGGTATCAGATCCTGTCAGTCAGATGGGAAATTGCATTATGTGCACCCAGCATGATGTCCTATCATATTATTATACTGTATTTTGTGTGGCTGAGGGAGACCTTTCAGGAATAACCCCCTTGAAAATCTTGGGTTTGCCCCGATATGGTAATAACACTGAGAATACCAGTGTAGAGGATCCTAAATTAAGTACCTCCTTAGCTTTAGCTAAGTGCATTAGTCTTCTGCTGCTTCACAATACATCACCATTTAGTCATGTGGTAGAAGTCAAAAAAAGTTTTCAAAAACATCTTGAAGTTTTTGAGAAAATTGATTTTAAAAATGAAAAGAAAAATTGGTATTTAAAGGAGAACTGTAGTGAGAGGTATATGGGGGCTCCCATATTTTCTTTTAAGCAATAGCAGTTGAACCAGGGCGGTTTGGCGGCTGCCACAAAGCCAAACCTTGGCGCGGCTATAGCAGTAATGCCCCGCGTACGGGTACTTCAGAGACCCTGAATTACTTTTCAGTCAGAGTTGCATCGACTCGGAGTGGGAATAGTATTTATCAACCCCTAGAATTTGTGTGGCAGCTGGGAGAGCCATCATTCGGCTTACCTTGTGCTGAAAAGCCCTGGGTACGCATACCAGTTGCATATCTGTTGCCTGGAAGACCTGGTGGTCTATTTGGCTGCAGTAGTGTCTGAATCGCACCAGAAACAAGCATACAGCAAGTCTTGTCACATCTGACAATAATGTCAGAAACACCTGATCTGCTGCATGCTTGTTCAGGGGCTAGGTCAAATACTGTAAATATGGCAGCCTCCATATCCCTCTCACTTCAGGTGTCCTCTAAGCTGTTTTTTTTCTGAGTTTTAAAAACAAATTTGCTTTCCATTTTTCAAATCGATTTTCTCAAAAACTACAAGGTCTTTTTGAAGAAGCTTTTGATGAAGCTTTGCTATTAACTGCTATAGCTGGCACGAAATTACACGAAAATTACACAAAATGTCGAAATTACGGTTCCTCATATTGGTTACAAAACAGAATTCATAATGATATTTCCCGAAATTTCCAATAACGATTTCACCTTGTAATTGTGGAGTACAATGCAAAATTACAATTATGCAACATTTGTGATCATTGCTACCTACAAGTAGACATATTCTTTGTATCCTTTAAATGCTAGTCTTGCCTACCACCGCCCAGTTTCACATTCCTAAATAATGAATAGAAATTTTTAATATCGTCATTTAATTGTCAGAAAGTATTACTGGTATTTTTATTGACTCGGTACGCTTTGTGGCTAAATATAGCAACCATCTGGATCTCTCATTGATTTTTATTGATCCTACTTAAGTTTTAATATAGTTTAGGCCCGAGACATGGGCAACAATGTGAATTAACTTGATTAATTTGCTGGCCTGTCTTGGCATGGACTGAGCGGATGTTTTTCCGCACGCGGCCCTATAATAGTGAGATATGGTTTTTCTGCGGATGGGAAATGGCTGTCATTCCACAGACTGACCAAAAATAATTACGATATTTCTCATAAACTCCATCATTTTCCAAACAGCAAATATAGAAGGCGCAGTAAAATACGACGTGCCATCGTTGCAGTTTTATTATAATTTATAAGCATTTTTTCTCAAACGACTGCGTGTATGGGAGGATAATGGAGTCGATTTGTTTCAGAAATGCTGATTTTTCCCGTCCGTTTACGAGAGGCGTGGTCTTGTCCAAACTTTTGCGGCCTGCAGCGGTAGTGCGTTTACTGTCAGTGCTTGGCACGCTGTAAAGAGCTGGTGTACCCAGAAGTAGAGAAAGATCTGCTCAATATATCTGCTCAATATAAAAGACTCAGGCCCTTTTTACACTTGCCTTGCGAGTGTGTACTGCGTTACTTTGTTTTACCGCAGCACGGTGACGCAACGGCAATGCAAGTGTAAGGGGCCTTGAACACATACTGGGTTCTGTTGGGCCAGGAAGCTTCCGAATTGCAGATGAGTCGACGCACAGTCTGCGTCTGCGTCACTGTATGACTTTCGCGGTCCACACAGCAGTATTGGAAGTCATTGGAGTCAATGGGCATTACTTAAAGGATACCCGAGGTGACATGATGAGATAGACAAGGTTATGTACAATGCCAAGCACACAAATAACTAGGCTGTGTTCCTTTTTTTCTTTCTCTGCCTGAAAGAGTTAAATATCAGGTAGGTAAGTGGCTGACTCAGTCCTGACTGAGACAGGAAGTGACTGCAGTGTGACCCTCACTGAAAAGAAATTCCAACTATAAAACACTTTCCTAGCAGAAAATGGCTTCTGAGAGCAGGAATGAGATAAAAAGTGTCAATAGTTCATAGATGTTAGCTCTGGCATACTTCAATGAATGTGTCATTGAGCGAAAACAATAAAACAGTTAAAATCTAAAAAGTATATTTAAACATAAAATAAAACTGAAATATCTTAAAAAGTCATTTTTTAGGAGAAGGGAGATAGATACAATCATTTATTTCATTAGTTTATTTTTACCTCGGGTGTCCTTTAAAGCGCATGTGAGTTTACAAATACATGAAGTCCACGCCTGGACTAGATTAAGGTCAACTGAGGCAGAACTACTTGGCACGCAGTAACCTACGTAGCGCCTAAGTTTGGTGCGGCTATAGCATAGGTGCTATAGTCCACTGCCCATGTACAGGTGATTCAGGGATTCAAGAATTGCTGGACCCCAAATTACTTCTCCCTCCAAGTCACTACTACGAATAGTGATTAACGCCACCCAGAATTTCTGCGGCAGCACGTGAGCCGTCATTCGACTTCCCCTGCACCAAAATGATGGATGGCATACTGCCATGTACACATTGAGGCAGCTGATAATAACTGCCTCTGCCAATAATCTGCCCTGTGTACAGCAGCCCCAAACCCGCACCCAGCCAGCAATCCACCAGGTGGATCATTTCTGCGAATGACGAATGACGCCAGATAGCCCTATTCTCCCCGCCTCTCTGGTTAGGTTGAAGCCTGGTAGGGTCAGGCTGCAACATATTCTCTGCAGTGGTGGAGTCCACCCAAAAGATGACAACTGACCTCTCCCCCGACAGAACCATAAAGACCCATGGGGTTCCTGGTAGATCTAGGCCCGGTAGATCTTGGGCTCGGTGCAGTGCCCAATGACTCAAAGTTGAAGACACCAGCCATGGGAGAAGAGGCTCTTCAGACTGCTCCATATTCTTTAAGACGTATAATCTTTAAGACTTGTTCCTAAATTTTTGGGTGTGTAAATAGCCTCATTCCAACCTCAGAGCCCCAGAACTGTCCTGAACCAGAGAGAGTTCCACAACACTCCCAGGATACAGGGACCTCCTAAAACATGAGCTAACTAACGTGGATGGCAGTCATAAGGACATCTACTGTCCATATAGTAAACTGCAGAGTGTGCCATCTGGTACAATGATACATATTTCTCTGCTTTACAAAAAAAAAAATATAAAAAATTATGGTAACGCACAAGTCAGATTTGACTAATGGCTATGTGCTCTGCAAAAAAGGTATGGGTCCCCTGGACCTCTCAGGATTTTGCTAAAACGATGGGGAAGCCACCCCCTTTCCTGAAAGTGGTACTTGCCCATCTTATAAGCAGGGGAGTAACTACAGTGGTACAGCCCATCCAACTGCAGGGGGGCCCCAACTTTTACTTCACACCCTCTGATAATGGGGTCCATCCATCAAAGATGGCCACTAATGGTCCAATTTCTAGCGAAAAATCATTTGAGCGATCAGATACTGTAATTCTGATCGGATGTGATCAGATTGGTTGTAAATAATCTCCATTGATGGGCACAGTCGTTTAGGAACGATTATTAAAAAAAGTCAACTGATTGGATTTTCGTTGAACCAAAATTTGGGTTTTCTTGTTGGCTGTGATACATAGGAAACAAAGATTGGTTCACTGATGGTGTAGTGAACAATGTATTACCATATTTCACTTCCAACAGAATTATCTGATCCCTCGAGTGATTTTTCTCTAGAAATTGGATCGTTAGTGGCCACCTTCAGGGCCAGTGAGACCCTTCTCTGTCATTGGTCTCTGAGCATCACGTGACATTTGTGTATAGTGGCCAATGTAGATTTATTCCACCACCAAAACACTTGTGGTTAAAAATGCCAGCAGGAAGGATTCTTCAATGTTCTGCAGAAATATAATCATCGGTTACTTCCACAATCCGTGTCTCAGCAGGCTTTTGTTTCCTCAGTACTTTGCTTTTCTCTAAGCCTTTTGCTATTTCTGCCGGGAAATGAGAGATCGGCTTATTTTTGGCCTGTGTGATAGCCGTTATTTAGAAGTATTACACGTGTTTAGAGATTAAGGCCTATCACTAGCAGCCTCCACCGCGCAGGTTAATCTCGCGCAGCATTTTCCTTTAAACGCAGGACTCGTCTGGGAGAGCCGGCAGGCATCGAGGTCAGGCCGGAGTCCCACGTGAATTTCTTCACAAGATGTAGAACGGTTGCCCCTTCAAAGTTATTAACCCTGTCACACTTCCCATGAACCTCTCTGTCTGGAGACTTCACGCGTCGTCAATGGGCTGGAGGCCCGGAGTAACACACTCGCTGAACAAGAGGCATTCTGGGAAAACAACTTGACGTTACTTCATGATTAAACCAGGGCCAATAATTAAAGCAGACCTTCGAGCTAAATGAAAATAATAAAAAAAAAAAAAATCTGAGGCTTTTCTATTCTTATCTAAAGGGTCAAAACATTTATTTTCTCATTTATCCCCCGTTTTATCACTCAGCCTATTTATAATAGCTTGTTTGAGGGTGGAATGTGACATTTCATTACTTCAGCACTTTCAGATTACATTGCCAGGAAGCGTTTCGGTATACTGCACAGTATGACCGGTGTAGAGAGGTGTACAGAAGTACCACAGATAGAATATAATGACCAGAGGCGGTCAATGAGATTCTGCTGCCTTACATGATAAAATAAGCATACAGTAGTTGCCACAATGTAGCTATATTTGAGCAAAACCTTTTCTGGTACACCCAGTTCCTGCTATTCTATTCTGTTTTAGATATGCTAGTGTGCTCGGGATAACTGTCCCGTGCATGATCCAGTTTTGAACACTTTGGTAAACAGAGTGGTTCATAGTCAAGTCAATGGCTGCTAGGTTCACAGGCCCTGTGGATGCAAAACAAGCCCTTCACCACCGTGCTTCACAGTTGGGAAGAAAGGGGTGTTTGTATGATATGATATGTTTGGTTTTCACCAAACATGGTCCTCCTGTGCACTATATCTCCATGTCAAGGACATTGTTCAAGAAGTCCTGTGGTTTGTTAAAATGCAACTTTGCAAACCTAAGTCATGTTTTTTTTTATTTTGTTGCACTAGAAAAGAGTTATGAAAAGAAAACACAAATGTGACTAACTTTTGGCCACTAATTTTGGTACAGATTTCCCAGCTGTTATTACATTTTTGTTTCAGCTGTATTAGACAGATCCCCAGTAAAATGCATCTAATGTTGCTAGAAGTATGGCAGTTCTAGTAGCACATACCTCCAGGGCTGGAGCTACCATAGAGGCAAAGGGGGCAGTTACCCCAGGGCTCGGGAACCTGTACGGGCTCCCCAAGGTGTCTCCTCCCCATCTTAACTGATGTTCCCAATGGCCTCTAGAGCAGGCATGTCAAACCGGTCCTACAAGGACCGAGGTCCTCTCACATATTTGACACAGCTCAAATAAATTGATGGGTTTGGATCAGGAAAGGTGAGGTCCATCAGGTAGAACACATTTCTCTCTTTCTCAGTCCATCCTAAACACTGGCATGGATCCGGCCCTCCAGGCCTGGAGTTCGACACCTGTGCTCTAGAGAGTCTTTGGAAGAGTTGCGTCTCACCTGTGCTGGCCGGCAAGTGAGACACTACTCTGCCTAAGTCCCTGCAGGACCCCAGAGGCACAGTTAGGGCTGGTGCACACCAGAGCAGTTCTGGAGCGTTTTTTAAAACACTTGCAGGGGGAAACCGCTTGGCTAATGAAAGTGAATGGGATGGTGCAAACCAGAGCGGTTGGTTTTTTACACAAACTCGGGGGCTGCAGCATTTTTTCGATTTCTGAGGCGTTTCTGGCTCAATGTTAAAGTATAGGAAAGTGGAAAACCGCTCTGAAAAATGCTAGATCAGAGCGTTTCCAGGCGTATTGTTACAGAAGCTGTTCAGTAACAATATTTGTAATCTGCTACACAAAAATGTTCCAAAAAATGATAGGCCTAGAATCGCTCTGAAATCTGCTTCAAAAACCTTTAGCGTTTTGCAGATCTGCTAGAGGTCTTTGGCGTGCACTGGGCCTCAAAGAGAAAGCATGACCAAGGATTGAACTTCTTCCCAATCAGTAGCTGATACCCCCTTTCCCATGGGGAATCTTTTCCTTTTCTCAAACGGATCATCAGGAGGCTCTGTATGGCTGATAATGTGGTGAAACCCCTCCCACAGTGTGATGTCAGGAGCCTTGTTGCATTGTGGGAAATAACAGCTGTTTCCAACTGCCAAAAAAGCAAGCAGCAGCTACTTCCACTGACATCACCTGCCAGCAGTAAAAATGTCATCATGTGATAAATGTCAGAATTTAAATCAGGGAGAGGAAATATTTTACAATGGGCAAACACTGAGTAAATTATTTATACATAAATATTGTAAAAATGAAGCACTTTTGTTTATTACGTTATTTAAACTGGGGTTCCTCTTTGGTTGGGAGGTGTTGGGGGGGGGGCAGCAGTTGTCTCAGGGGCCCAGGAGGGAAATTTGTATGCAACAAAGGGCCCCTAAGGCCACTTTTTGGCCAGTAGGGTGTCTGCCAAGGGGGACCCTGGGTTATTATTGCCCTGGGGCCCCATTGTTATTAGAACTGGCTTTGCATACCTTAGTGATAAAAGAGATGGAAATATCATAAAATACTGACTCAGAAAAGCATAAAAAAACCTGAATAAACAGTCCCAACTTCTGGTGCCTGTTTTTAGCCGTCGCCCCAGATTACGGTCCTATGGCTCTGTTTCTGAGCTCACCATTGTGCCAGTCCCGGCTATCACAGCTTTACAATAACGGAGAGAAGCCTTTCTGACGTAGAGAACTCCCTGCTGAACAATCGCGTGTCTGCTGTCCCAGTTTACACGACTGGCACTTTTAGCATTCCCAGCGCTTGCCCCATTTGTTAATTAGAGCCAGCATTTTTTTAATTAGCTATCACCTGGACCTGCTGTCGCTGAGGGAGCTTTCATTTTAGTCTTCCATGTAGGGAAAATGGTCTCTTTTTAAAATGTATTTTTATGAAATGCAGAAGAACAATTTCAGCTGTGTTCAAATGCCTCTAGTAAGGAAGAAGCTCTTCAAAAAATAAAACGGTCAAAAGAATGAAACAGCATATACCAGGAAGGGTGAGGACAATGACCAGAATATTTGATAGGCAGAACAGTGCATACCTCCCAACTTTTTGAGTTGAGAAAGAGGGGCACTTAAGCCACGCCCCTGCCACACCCAGATCACGCCCCGCCACACCCCTGATCATGCCCCCATCACACCCCTAGTCACGCATAGCATAAAGATTTCATAATAAAAATATGTTGTTTTATAATTCAAACCACACCGGTCCTTTCTATCCTGGTTCATTTTCCTTCATATTAACATTTTAAAATTAGTAATATATCAATTTAAAGGATGGGAATAAAGTTTAGAGTCAATCAAACACATTTTTAAGTAGAGAAATACTGTATATATTTTTACATAAAAAGAGGGACAAAGTCCAGAAAGAGGGACAAGTGAGAGAGAAAGAGGAGCAGAAGGACAGGGCTCCCAAAGAAGGAAGGGCCCTCCAAAACAGGGACAGTTGGGAGCTATGACAGTGGCAGTCGTTGTTGGTGAAAGTGGTTGTTTAAAAAAGTCTTCTGCTCTTGTGCTGAGTCAGTGCTGTCCAACTCAAGTCCCCAAGAGACACTAATGCACCCTCCTAATGCCTAACAATAACCCCTATCCCAATGCATAATATTAACCTACCTCCTATTTCCTAACACTAACCCCCTCCATCCCAATACCTAACAGTAATCTCCCTCCTAATGTCTAACACTAACCCCCTCTCCTCGTAATGTCTAACACTAACCCCTGCCCTAATGTCACGCAATAACCCCCATCCTAATGCCTACACTAACCTCCCTCCTAATCCCTAAAACTAACCCCCCCTTCCTAATCCTTAACACTAAGCCCCTCCTAATGCCTAACACTATCCCCCTCCCTTCGTAATGCCTGACACTAACCTCCTCCTAATGCCTAACACTAACCCGCCTTCCCTGGTGACCAAAGCAACAAGCCAAAATACTAATCATTTGGATAGAAATAGCCGATTGGCTAGTATTGTGTAAAAGTGCTAGCCAAACTACTAGCCAATCGGCTAGTGATAGCTGATTAGCTAGTATGGGGGGCCCAACTCACCACCTCAGTGCCGTGTTACATGGTCAACAGTGACAAATCATCTGTTCCTGGTTGTAAGACCCCTGTGAGCGCACTTTAAAAGCAAACCGCCATGTGCTTTTGTATAATAGTGGGGGGGGGGGGGGGGGAAGGGTCAGACCCTGTCAATGAAGCCACTGCTGGAAAATGAATTCAGGACTTCAACGATGCAACTTCATCCAAGAAACAACTGATTCAAAATGAAACCTAAGAACACATGAAATGTTTCTAGATGAAAAAAGTCCATGCACCCAGCTTCTTTTTTTTCTTCCAGAAAATTCTTTATTGTTCCCTTCTGGTGCTTCTAAAAATCCCTTGAAATAAAATTCCAGCCAGGCAGATAGACGCTATTTTAGCACTTTTGTCATTAAGAATGAAATGAGACAATTTACCCATCCCACGCTAAATTAATGGTCCAAATCGCAATTTGCTTAATTTATATGCAGATTTCAAAATTTTGAAAGCGTGCCAAGGCGGAGAGTGACAACAGCCCCGTTTCCAGGCGATAACCTCCATCCCTCCGAATAGACTCTTCACCGGTGGGGTTTTTCCTCCCCGCGATTGTTATCTCCTTGGAGCGCCGGCCTCTTCTTGCAAGGAGTTTTCCTTTTCTGTACACTAATTGTTACCCTCTTTCAGGCAGAAAATATTTCAACTCCAATTGGCTGCTTTATGCATAAATGATTGTGATCCATAGATAATTTCACTTTTTTTATTTTAAGGGAAATCCGTTACTTGCAGATAACCTTCCTGAGCCAAGAAGGTTGTATAGCATTGCCAAAATCGGTTAAAGGGCAACAACTATGTATGGAAACCGTGGGGACATTATTGAAGAGGACTATATTTTTTTCCTTAGTAATTTTATTTTTATTTTAAAGTGGTCTGAAAGTCAGCATTTCTACTTTGCTCTAAAAGATTCCTTACAGCTTAAGGCTTCTTGCACACAGGGACATTACAGGCGCATTTTAGTGCAGCCTGTAACGCTCCCCCAACGCACAGCAATGTAACACAAGTGGGCTGTTCACACTACCCACGTTGCGTTACATTGTAACGCAGCAAAGTGCTGCATGTTGTGCGTTCTCCGCGGCTAAGCCGCGTTACACTGTTTGCACATGCTCAGTGAGAGTGGGGAGGAGGGGAGAGCGGCCAGGCACATGGCTAATTAATATTCACTGCACTCAGTGACGTGCAGTGTTTACTTCCTGGAGCGGCCGCTCTGTGCGGCGATTGGCCGGGCGGGACCACGTGATGCCGCATGCGTCCAAGAGTACGCATCACGGCATCACGGACGCCAGAGTGAGCTGCACAACGCGGCTGACTCCGACGTCCACACCAGAGAGCACCAGGCGTTGCGTTAGGGGCACGTTATGTGCCCTATAACGTCCCCTAAACGCAACGTCCTGGTGTGTAACTAGCCTTAAAGCTACTATCCCAGAATAAATTTGTAGCAGAACATCATTGAAACAGTTAAACAGCACCTTGTCCTGTCATGGAAGGTTGAAATCCGCATCCAGACTGGAGATAAACAGTATCTTTGTTTACATTCCAATGTTGTTACATTTGTGTGTAAACAACTGAAAACACTCTCTGAGAAGCTCTCTGTGTTTCAAACATACACACTGTTCAGAACAGCTCACTAGAATATTTTAATATATAATAAAAAGCAGCTGGAAAAAAATGCAATGGCAGCTTTCAGTGCAAGTTAAACTACACTTTGGAAACTTGTAATTTGTAGACAGATAATATTATTTGTGCACAGAAGCAAATATGATAACTGTATGAGTAAAAGAAAAGTAGGAACACATATCTATCTATATATATAATAGAGTAAGTGCCTCAACCTTGGAGCAAGAAGAAGAAGTAGCGCCCCGCCCCCAGGGCGTGCCTCAACCTTCAAGCAAGAAGAAGTACTTTGCATGAGAAAATGTATGCGTGCTCAAACACCAAGTTTAAGGCTTCTTTTCCACGGACTGTTGAGCTGTGTGCTCAGCAAGCAGTTACCAGGCAGCAGTAAGCAGTTACCAGGCAGCAGTAAGCAGTTACCAGGCAGCAGTTACCAGGCAGCAGTAAGCAGTTACCAGGCAGCAGTAAGCAGTTACCAGGCAGTAGTGAGCAGTTGTAAGAGTTTGAGAGGCATTTTACTGCCTATCATCTGTCTGTGGAAAAGAGGCCTACCCTAGCAAGTCTGGCGTTGCAAATCTGGCCTAATTGGCTATTCATGAGGCAATGCTCATGCAAATTGGCTTTAGCATGCCAAACTATGCACGGTCAAAAAACCAATAAAGCGGTCGCCCTGCTGCATGCCAGTGATGAGCGAAAATGCAAAAATTTGTTTCGACAAATTTTTACCGAATTTTCGCCTAATTTCGTTTTGACAGGCAAATTTTCCATCTAATTTTTTTTTTGCGTTAATTTTCGCCTAATGCCAGTCATTTTCGCGTTACTTGCGTATTATTGCAGACATTTTCCGCATAAGGGCATTAGTGTCCGCATTCAGAGAAGTTTCTTGCGCATTATTGCGGACATTTTTCCGTATAAACGTCTGCATAGACTGAATTTCCATGCGGAGTATTGTGGACATTTTTCCGCATAAGGGCATAAGCATCTGCATACAATGAATTTTCGAAAACTCAAATATGTCTGAAGATTTTCGTGAAAATTCGCCAAAAACAAAAACGGGATTTTCGATGCGAAAATGACTTAGGCGAAAATTTGCAAGCAACACTGCTACATGCTACATTAGCACTATCCAGGAGCGCCACGGGGAGGATTCCCAATGCCCCCTTTTTATACAACCAGGGGGACCGCGGGGTACCAGGCTCTCTTACTGCCTGGGAACCACAGCGGCACCCCGGAGGGGGAGGCTGGGTGGCGCAGGCGACCCCCCCAAGCGTGGCCAGCGCCGGGGAGAGCAGTCTGCACCCACCTCCCAATATTAAAAACAGGGACTTACCTTAACGTACATTGCGTTCTGCTTCATGAGTGTTCCTGCAAAAAAATCAGTTCCTGCAAAATGCATTCATAGTCTATGATATCTGCAGATCTCATGCTGGGCATACACGGTATGTTTTCTACCATGTAATCGAGCCGTGTCCGATACCGCGCCGGATCGATTCTGCGCTCCATACAGTGTTGCCAACTCATCCCTTTAATTACTGACACAACTAAGTTATACAGGTTCTGGGGCTATTTGCACATAATCAGTGCCTTAACTGCATCTACCTAGCCACAAAACCTGTATAATTCATATGTGTCAGTAATTAAAGGGATGAGTTGGCAACACTGGCTCCATACGGGCGGGCGGGACAAAAGAAGAAATTAGTGGAAAATAAGAAAGCGCTCGCAGGGACGAGCGGGAATCGATCCGCGCACCCGCGGGGACGAGCGGGAATCGAGCCAGCGGCTCGATTACACGGTAGAAAACGTACCATGTATGCCCAGCATAATACACACCTTGTTTGACAGACACTCATCTGCAGATCAGACAATCATCTGCAGATCCAAAGATCTATCCTGGTTGATCTGATCTGCAGATGATTGTCCGTTAAACAAGGTGTGTATGAGATCTGCAGATATAGACTATGAGGGCTGGAACCCACAAGAGCGTTTTTTTGAGCATTTTGGCAGCGCTGCGATACGCTAGCGTTTTGCCAAAACGCTTAGCTGATGTTAATGGATGGGGAAACTTCCACAGGAGCGTTTCCCAGAAACGCAAACGCAGGACCTGCAGCATTTTGGGAGCGTTAGCGCTTCAATGTAAAGTATTGAAACGCTAGCAGAAACGCTCAGCAAAACCTAAACTGAGCGGTTTTTCTAGCGTTTTGCGGTTCAGCACACTGTAACAAAATTAAAAATGATTCACAGAACCAATCAGGATAAAAACGCGAAACGCAAAACGCTACACAACCGCTGAGCAAAAAAATACACTGTTGCAAAACGCGACCGAAAACGCGCATGAATCCGCTTGCAAACCGCTCAGACAAAACGCTAGCGGTTGCGTTTTGCGTTTGCGGATTTCAGTGGGTTCCAGGCCTGAATGTATTTTGTAGGTACTGATCTTTTAAGGGAACAAATCTTTTGCAGATACTGATCTGTTCCATGTGTACAGCATCTTTGTGTGCAGCATCTTGCAAAGATTTCTATCTGATGGGGAGTTCAGCTCCATAGAATAGACTGTGTAGGTATGGCTCTCATACTACACAGAAGGGGGTAAAATTGGTCTGTGATCTTTCATTTTCCAAAGACTTTTATCTGATGTGTGTACCCACCTTTATTCTTCTTGTTTCACGGTTGAGGCACGTACTCTATTCGATCTAACTATTATATTAGATAGATCGAAGATGCGGCGTATGCTACGACGCGGGTCGGCTAGTTTATTGAATTTTATGTCAGAGTTTCAGACCACTTTAAGTTTAGTTAAAGTTAACCAAAGGTGAGAGGGATATGGAGGCTGCCATATTTATTTCCTTTTAAGCAATACTAGTTGCCTGGCGGTCCTGCTGATCCTCTGCCTCTAATATTTTCAACCATAGACCCTGAACAAGCATGCAAATCAGGTGCTTCTGACAATATTGTCAGAACTCAAAGACACGTTGGACCCAGCACTCCAATAGAGGCAAAGTGTGCTCTAGCTGATAAAGGTCCTGTTTCCCTTCAAGATCAGCAAAAGTAAAACAAGTGTCAGCAGCACTGTTTAGAAAAAGTAGCTGTTTATTGTAATTATGCAATCAAAATCACATGTCAGAGATGGGCTTGGTAACAGCTACAGCCCGCTGTTTCGAAGTAACAAACTTGTTTGTTAAGCTGCAAGCTAAGTGCAAACATGCATCCTTATATACTAATAGTCATAAACAAATGAACCAATTGGATCACATGAGGAAGGGGAGTGACAAATTAGAATGCACTTCAGATTTGTCAGCTGCATGCTTGTTTCTAGTGTTATTCAGACACTACTGAAGCCAAATAGAGCAGCAGGGCTGCCAGGCAACTGGTATTGTTCATCGCACTTCCTGTGTGATCCGTTGCATCCTGTCATGTGTAAAAATCGTCGGATCACACAGGAAGTGCGATGAAGATGGGCAAGCAGCAGCAATATAGCAGCCGGGACAGGTGGTATGCAAATGCTGTGATCGTGCTGCTGCCCTGATAACAGTGATTGAACACTCAGCACAGACAATTAGGGGGGAGGTCAGATCGGAGGTCCGGCAGCGTGGGGGCACAACCCCAGAAGCACAGGGATATTAAAGCGGATCCGAGATGAACTTTTACTCGTTGCATAATTGTGTTCCTTTCCTATTGTTTATAGGGCATTCCTCAAGCCAAATACTTTTTTGTTTTTGTTTTAATACTCTAATTCCCTATAAACTAAACAAGCCACGCCCACAGGTTGTCAGAGAGCCAAGGCACTTTCAGACAGTAGCAAGGGCTCATGGGAGCTCAGTCTGGGCAGGAGGAGGGGGATGTATTACTAGCCAGAGATTTCAGAGGCAGAGGGGAGGAGGAGGGGGAGTTAGGTTTTTTTGCTCAAGATGCAGATAAGCCTGCCTCTGTGTAATGTTTACAAACAACATTGCTGCTGCCCTCATATCACAGGATTAAATAATCATATTCTATTAAACCTGTTTGCAGCTAGATTTGCTGTGTAAACTATCTAAACTATAGATAAAGATATATAGACAAGTTACTTGTTATAGTTAGTTTTTCATCTCGGATCCGCTTTAAGGGAGTGGTTAGGGAGAAGGCGGCTGGATGCAAATTTTGCTGGGGGATGGGGGCCCCAGGTTACCTTTGCCCCGGGGTCCCATCGAGAGTTAAACCGGCCCAGAGTTCAAGAATGACAGCTGTTGCATATAGTAGAAAAAAATCTGTTGGCCTTGCTTGAAGTTCTAAATTTTAGAAAGAATCAGAAGAGCCTTTTAGCTTAATAACACATAAATAGCAGAAAAGAAACTAGAAAAATATATATATAAAAATAAACAAAAAGTTGCTACAAATCTTGAGAGTACGCAGACAATGCTTTCCTCTTACGCCGTGGATTGCTCCTCAGGTGCCACATTAGGTAGTCGCCATATGGTGATCCTGGAGCTGACAGTCTCCCAGGCGATAGCGTCCTTGCAGAAAGGTTTCCTCTTTAATGAAAATGGATATGTTGAAGAGGTCAGAGCATAAAGCAAGTTATTGATCCGCGGAGAGAGCCAATTGTTGTTGGCCGGCGTCAGGAGGCCGTGAGATTCGGCTGATGCAGCATTTGTTCCTTTATCTGACTTGGTACATATGTATGATGGGAATTGGACAGCTGAGGTTTTTCTTTCTTTCTTTTTTTTCTTCTTTCCTTGAGTCTTCCATTCAAAACAGTCTAATTTTAGGCGTCTTCAGAGACGACAACATGAAATTGTTTGCCCTTTCATCATAGAAAGCGAAAGTACGAGCCTCTGGAGTCACTTTAATCCCATTCATGAAACTTTCTCTTAGAAATGACATTTAATCCATTATCTGCAGTCTGTTGTAGATTGCGGTTTTGGCTTTATTGCGATGAGCTGAATTTGGGCCTTATTGGGAATAGCGCTGGCCATTCCTCATGAAGCACAGGTGTGTAATATCTCTCGATTTCCCTATGTGCGCACGCCGGGGTCTCGTGTCACTTCCGCCCACACACTTCCGTGCGCTCATTTCTGAAAAAATATCCTAAAAAAATGCTGGTTACATAACCATAATATTTATTATTATTATTATTTATTGTATTTATAAAGCGCCAACATATTACGCAGCGCTGAACATTAGTTTAGGTTACAGACAATATTTAGGGGCGACATACAGCAATATGACAATACAGGAATACATGCAAACCAGATCATGCAGCACAGTATGAGTACCAGGTAATGCTTAGTCACTGGATGGGAGCATGGAGATCACACAGCACAGTATGAGTACAAGGTAATGCTTAGTCACTGGAGGGGAGCATGGAGATCACACAGCACAGTATGAGTACAAGGTAATGCTTAGTCACTGGATGGAGCATGGAGATCACACAGCACAGTATGAGTACAAGGTAATGCTTAGTCACTGGATGGGAGCATGGAGATCACACAGCACAGTATGAGTACAAGGTAATGCTTAGTCACTGGAGGGGAGCATGGAGATTACACAGCACAGTATGAGTACCAGGTAATGCTTAGTCAGTCACTGGATGGGAGCATGGAGATTAGGCAAGTTAGGTTCACTCAGATCTATAGAATGGGTGTTTAGTAATGGAGGTGCATGATCAGGTAGGAGACACAAAGAGGAGGACCCTGCCCAAAGGCTTACAATCTAGGGGGAGAGGTGAGGACACGAAAAGCAGGGGACCAGAGTTCAGCTGCGGGTTTATAGCTCCAGTGAGGGGGGTAGGCCAGAGTGAAAAGGTGAGTATTGAGGGCCTTCTTGAAGATGTTGAAGGAGAATGCATCCCTAATGGGGGGAGGTAGGAAGTTCCATAGTGTTGGAACAGCTCTTGAGAATTCCTGGAGGTGTGCATGGGACTGGGTGATGCGGGGAATAGTCAGGCGAAGTTCATTGGAGGACCAGAGTGAGCGGCTTGGTGTGTATCTCTGAGTAAGATCAGAAATGTAGGTTGGACAGGTTTTGTGGACAGATTTGTAGGCCAGACACAGTATCTTGAATCTGATTCTGGACTGGATAGGAAGTGGAGGGGCCAGTGGAGGGATTCACAGAGGGGAGCCACTGTGGTGGAAAGATGGGAGGAGTGGATAATTCTGGCTGCAGCGGTCATTAGCCATGTACAAATGTACAGCAGTCATTAGCCATGTACAAATATACAGCGGTCATTAGCCATGTACAAATGTACAGCAGTCATTAGCCATGTACAAATATACAGCGGTCATTAGCCATGTACAAATGTACAGCGGTCATTAGCCATGTACAAATATACAGCGGTCATTAGCCATGTACAAATGTACAGCGGTCATTAGCCATGTACAAATGTACAGCGGTCATTAGCTATGTACAAATCTGAAAATCACTGAAATCTGAGGAGGAGAACACCTGAGGCTCCTTTCACACTAGATCGTTTTCGTTGCGTTACGCATTTTTTTCTATGGGGCATTTCATACCTGATGCGGTGCAATGTGATGCACCGGAAGTATCGCATGTGACGCGAATGCATCAGCGCGTTATGTGGCAACATCCGTGCAATGACCGATAGTCATGTAAGTCAATGGCGCCACAGATATTTTAAACTTTTTCACGTTTGCGGTGCGCATGTGTGGAAACGATTTTTTTTTCAATACACTTGCTTGTAATGTGTATTTTCACCACAGGAAGAGAGCGCTTGAGAACCTGACTTATGATTTGAATTGCTGCCAAGCATTACATGAGGGCTCTTTACTGCAGGTATCTACAAAGCCTCTTTTTAGCAGGAATGAGAAAATGTAAACTACAGCCATTCTAATGGTGGCCACTAATGAGCCAATCTTTTTCATCCAATTTTACCAAATCTATGGTAGTAGAAGGGTAAAGTGAGTGAATATATTGAATGGATTATGTAGGCAGTTCCCTTATATTACATAGAAAGCTCTGAGCTCTGTGTGTCTCATTACAGAGCAGGGGGGCGGGGTGCGGTGATGGAGAGGGAGAGCTGCCCAATGAGAGCTGGGGAAGGGGCGTTAGGAACACCCCCAATGGGCGTTTTGCAGGAGTGACTCTCCTGAAAGGGACGACCCCTTCCCCTCAAGATTGGTGACAAGCTGCATGTCAGCAATTTCAGGGGTTGACAGCGTGGCAAAGGAGGGGGGGGGGGTTAGAAAACGGTGCATAGGGGACACAGAGGCGTGGCATGGACCAGGGAACACGCCTCTGTGTCTCATCTGCCTACTCCTCAGGTACACTTTAAGCCAGGCAACCTGCTTTTCTTTAGAATGAGATCACACTGCCGCCTCCTTGTATCTCTCAGGAGAGCTGTTCTTTAAATCCCCGCTCTACTTAGACATATCACATTTAACACACTGCATTAGCTTTATGTGTGTCATTTATCAGCAATGATCCCAAGAGGGGCATAAAGGTGGCCACACACAATACAGTACAAATGGTCACATTTTACAGCAATTTGATAAAAACTATTGGTTGTACAGAACAATTGAAAGATAGTTTTCCCTGTTCATTAGAGAAATCTGATATGTGAAAGTGGTGGATTTTTCTGATCAATTTTACGAAAGATTAATGGGTTCAGTTTCTTAAATACTGGTAATAAACCCAATCAATTTTTTTTTTTCTGAGCTTTAAATCAATTTTTTTGTGTTTTCATAAATAATCAGAAAAAGTGATCGAAATTCTAGAATTCGATAAAAAATTGTATGATATGAGGCCACTTTTAGGCATCTATCTCTCTCTCTTGCCAAACACTTACTACTGATCAAGGCCCAGCGCACACCAAAAACCTCCAGCAGATCTGCAAAACGCTAGAGGCCTGATTCACTAACCGGTGCTAACCTAGTTAGCACGCCTAATGGCTTTGGGCGTGCTAACTAGGGTGCTAAGTATGCACCAAGCTGAATCAGATCACGCGCCCGCAAAGGCCGGGGTGCAAAACGTTGCATCGGGTGCGACGAAAACGACGCACCCGATGTGCCTATAAAGCACCCATGCACCGTTTAGGGCGCAACCAATGCACTTGATGCAACGTCTTGCACGCACCGGCCTTTGCGTACGGTACTTTGCGTGCAAGCATTAATTAGCGCGCGCAAAGGATTTTTAGGCGTGATAAGGGGCTTTTCACAAGCGTGCTAACAGTTAGCACCGCTTTGTGAATCAAGCCCTAGAGGTTTTTGGAGCAGATTTCAGAGCGATTCTAGGCATGTTTAGAGACATTTTGCCTAGTTTTTTGGAGCGTTTTTGTGTAGCAGATTACAAATATTGTTACAGTAAAGCTGTTACTGAACAGCTTCTGTAACAAAAACGCCTGCAAAACCGCTCTGATCTAGCATTTTTCAGAGCGGTTTTCCACTTTCCTATACTTTAAGATTGAGGCAGAAGCGCCTCAGAAATCTAAAAAATGCTGCAGCCCCGGAGTTTGCGTTTGTGTAAAAAACGAGCCATTCTGGTGTGCACCATCCTATTCACTTTCATTAGCTAAGCGGTTTCCCCCCTGCAAGCGTTTTAAAAAACGCTCCAGAACCGCTCTGGTGTGCACCAGCCTTTTGAGAGAAGAATATAAAAAGGGCGAGTGTCTCTCATTGGCAGGTAAATATCCACAATGGGCGGAGAATAGGATTATAGTAATTGCATGGCAGGTTCTCTTTAAGCGACGCGTTCCTTTGCATGCATAATTTGCCGATCTGACCGGAGTGTACCTGTAACATAATAATCACTGTTCCAGATGGCACAGATCACCCCCGAGGTTCTGAGCTGGGGAATTGAGACAGCAGCCGGCAGATTCTGGATTGATTTTGTGTCTGATGTATATTCAGATTACTCTGTCCATCTTGCTTCCTGTCTGACCCAGCGCCTTGTCTCCCAATGCCTCCACCCCTGGCACAGGCAAGGTGACAGTCCCATCTCAAAGCCCAAAGCAACGATATACCTTCTCGTAGCCTGGATGGGCACACCAGCATATGGGGCCTGGAAGGGTGATGGTGGGATGGCATCATGTCAGTGCATGACTATCGTACGCCTGCCATGCAAGCCTCTGAGGAATCTGACATTAAATAAGAAGTGCAATGCTTAACTTCTCCCAGGATTTAAAGCGGAACGGTAAATACTTTTTAAACACACTGTTTGACTTACCTGGGCTCCCAGCAGCCGTCCTGTCCCGCTCCGGTCCTCCACAAGCCTCTGTTTTCCCACCGCCAGCTACTTTCCCTTTCGCCACCAGGGCACTGTGCCTGCACAGCTCTGGCCACACGTATCCTTTCTTCGCGTTCCAGTCCTCAATAGCGCTATTGCAGAGGGGAACGCGAAGAAAAGATACGCTTGGCAGGGCTGCGCTGGCCTCGACTTACAAGTCAAGGTATGGAACGGCGGTGGGAGAACGGAGACTCGTGGAGGACCGGTGATGGACAGGACGGCTGCTGGGGGCTTGCAGAAGCCCCAGGTAAGTGAAACAGTGTGTTTAAAAAGTATCTACAGTTCCGCTTTAAAGGACAACCGAAGTGACATGTGACATGATGAGATAGACGTGTGTATGCACAGTGCCTAGCACAAAAATATATGCAGTGTTCCTTTTTTTCTTTCTCTGCCTAAAGGAGTTTTTCTCAAATGGACCATCAGGGGGCTCTGTATGGCTAATATTGTGGTGAAACCCCTCCCACAGTGTGATGTCAGGACCAGTTTCCCCATCTGTGGCCCTCATTGCATTGTGGGAAATAACAGCTGTTTTACTGTTTACAGCTGTTTCCAACTGCCAAACAAGCAAGCAGCATCTCCTTCCAGTAACATCACCTGCCAGCAGTAAAACTGTCACCATGTGATAAATGTCAGAAGGTGAATCAGGGAGAGGAGAGATTTTAGAATGAGCAAACACTGACACTGGAGTTCCTCTTTAAATACCCCCTTTTACTCCATTATGAAGCTGTGCTAGAACTTTACTTTAGTAACGTCACCATGTGTAGGTACCTAAGCACTGGGCTGTTGCTTTGTGACTTTTCATTAGCTATTTGTCTTAAAGAGCAATTGAACAGGTGTAATAAAATTTGTACGTTGAACAGAGGCGCCAGCAGGATAAAAATTCATAACATCTTTAAAAGTGCTTGGAGGAAGTGGTGGGCTTGCCTCCCAAAGCAGACAAGACGTCCTGTTATTTATATAAGTAAACACATTTATTTATACGGTACCCCAGACAGTAATGCAACGCGTTTCGCAGGTCAAGCCCGCTTTATCAGGCAAAAATGGGGGCAACAGGAGATCTGTAGTAGTAGGAATAGCGCCTCAGTATCTAATTAGGTGTAATAAAATGCCCATTAAACAGGTATACCTAATAATGCATTGCATATTTGTTTTTCACAATACTGTATTACTTATGAAAATATTTAGGCAGTGTTCACCCACTATAAAATCTTTCCTCTCCCTGATTTACATTCTTAAATTTATCACAGGCACTGCTTTGTCATCACTGCGGAATGTTTGTTTGTCGTGTGTCTCGAAGTGAACAGAAACAACACCTACTAGTCTCCCACTGCACTTCATAACATCAAAGCCTTGGCTAAGCATCACTAGGAGGGTGGGGTTATATATACAGTAAGTAGGCACAAAATCCCCTGATCTGCAGGATGGACCCCTTTATTGGAGGAAGGCAGGGTTAGTATCTGGGCCCCCCTGACAGCACTCCCCCCCCCCCCCCTTGCAGTTGCAGGTTCTGCTCCCTTCTAGTTACACTCCTGATCCTGAATGATGCATTGCACTCTTCTTTATGTTTCTCTTTGAGTACTGTACAGCTATCTTTTGCTGTTTCTCAAAATGTAATGGTTTCATTTGTTACAGAAATTATCTATTTAATCCCAGGCCGGTGGCATTTTTCACCCAGAACCCCTCACTTGTCCAATTATCGTGGAAAGCAATGTCGGGGCATGTACCACGGAACTCATAAAACCGCCGGAGCTGGCCTGTCACCCTCCGCACTTTAGTTTTTACATTTGATGACAATTAATCAGAATCGCAGGTGCTAATAGACCACTGGCAACATGTTAATAGGCAGCATTTGTTATGGAAATGTACAATTAGCTGGTAAATAGCACCTGTTTGAACAGTGTGATGAGAAAATCCCATCGGTCTGCTTAATTAATATTTTGACGAGAATATATAATAATGATTTCTGATAGCTAATGCCTTCTCCGTCCTGCCGAGAAGCAATCTAATATCGCTCACCCCCAATCCTCATTCCCGTTACCTCTTGATCTCCTGAAGCTGCAACGGGAGAAAATTGCTTATAAATTAGAAGATTGAAGCAACAACGGACTGACTAATGAGCTTAAAGGCACCGTGCGCAGTAGGACCGAAATTAACTCCCTGATATGATAAATTGGGAGGTTTAAGAGAGACGTGGAGAGGATTTCTAAAATTGGATTTCCAGGGCCATTTGTTATTGTCAAGCTCAATTTTATATTGTTCTTAAATCTCAGTTTCCAGACATAATAGGCTTTGACTATGCTTAGCGAGCGACGTCACTTCTGCAGCTGGGGCAGAATGGGTGAGACCTTTAACTAGAAATTGAAAGTGTTTTTGATTTTTTTAAAGCTTAAGGCTTCCGCCCCCACTGCATCGCTCCGCTAGAAACAGGCCTTCAGGGAACATCGCGTTAGTGTGCGGTGTTCTCTGTCTGGCCACCAGCCAAGCAGGAAGTGACATGCCAGCAAAGCAGGAAGTGACGTGTGCTATGCAGAAGTGCATGGAAGCGTATTGTAAAAATATGCTTCTGCGCATGCGCGCCACGACATCGTGTCAGTAATTGTTTTAAAATCCATGCATTGCCATAGACTAACATAACTTCCGGGTTGACGCAGATCACCGCAAGTTGACGCAGAAGCTGCACCTTAAGGTAGTTTTGGACCTTCGTCGGAGATGCGCTGAAAAGTCAATTCCGGCGCGTTGCGCCTTACCGCGGAAATTTGAAAGTCTCCATAAACTTTCATTGCCCGTCGGTGGGGTGCGGTAACTCCGTGGTGAAAGGGCCCTGAGAGAGAGAAAATCATTTGCTTGGACTGTAAAGAGCAGGGTTGTCCAATTCAAGTCCTCGGAGGGCCATAGCCATGCCAGTGTTTTGGATGGACCGGTTTTGAATCACAGAGGGCCGGATTTGTACTTTTTACCGCCCAAGGCCCTTATCACCAGCCGCCCCCTGACAAACTGCAAACCCACTATTACACACACACCTTTTTTGGTGCCAGTAATCGATGTATTGAAAGATGCTTATTACCGATGCAATTTTACTCAACGACCAACCTTCCGGTTGATTGAATTGGACAGTGTTGATGGTGCCAGTTGACTACAAACATCCAATTTGTCAATCACTTTTGTGGATTACAGCTGAAATAATGGCTATAATTTTCATTCCCTTTATGGGCCAAATTGATGCTCTCTGCTCCGATAGGTTGGAGCTGGGTAGAGGGTGGAGTTTTGACTCAAAGAGTGGCCAATGGTGATGAGTGACAGCTCAGGACACAGACAATAAGCTGCCAAGTTTGCATAGCTCCAGACACTTGCCCGGTGTCTGCAGTTACCGTGTTTGGCAACTTGACTGCATGAGTGTGCCAGCCTGCAGCCCACCCTTTGCTTCATGGTACCCCAGGCTGTGAGGGTCACAAAGAAGAGGCAAGGGAAAGGGTGTAACCATTGAGGGGGCCCCATTTAAAGTTTTGCTGGGGGGTCCCATGATCAGAGGCGTAGCTATGGGTGGGCAAGAGGGGACACATGTCCCTGGGCACTGCACTGTAAGGGGGCGCAGAGCATGGCCACCATACCCCCAAGTGAGTGAGAGGCAGCTTGCTGGCTGCCCAAAGTGCCCGACAGCAGAACAAGGGTGGCACATCTGGCTAACTGTAGAGGGTACATCTGGCTATCTAAATGAGGGGAAGGGAGGCATATCTGGCATTCTAAAGGGGGGCACATTTGGCTATCTAAATGGGGGGGGGAAGGGGGCACACCTGGCTAACTATAGGGGCTATATCTGGCTATCTAAATGGGGGGAAGGGAGGCGCATTTGGCTATCTAAACAGCATTTGTACATTTGGCTACCCCCATGACCACTCCCACATTCTGATGCGTGACCATGCACAATTTGTCCAGAGGGGGGTGCAAAAACCGCCTTTATCCCCGGGTGCTGAAAAGCCTAGCTACGCCTTTGCCCATGATTTGTAGTTACGCCCCCAAGAGGGGCCATCTTGTCAGTCAAAAACTAAAGGGAAAGATGGAGAGCTGAAAGTAGCCAGAGACATCAGAAGTAAGAAGAGCCGGACTATGAAGCAACATTGTTTCGGCATTGTTTTTTTGTTGCGAGAGATGCCACAGTTAGATTTTCTTGATATTCCGCAATGTTTCATTCGGTAATGTATCCGCAGCTTTCCGCCCAGCTCATCTCCTTCGTCTTTCATCTTTGATGAACAACTCTAAATAAACGAAATGACCTTATTAGCCGTCCCCGCATGATATGCCGACATAATAATCCGCAGCTAATAATATTGTTAATAATCCGATCTGGATGGCGCCGGGATGATTACTCCGGCGACGGCGATTCCCTTACCCCTATGGCAGCGAAAGAGTTCATTAGGGACCGGCGTCTTCCGTTCGGAGAAATGTCACCTCACTCCTTTCTACAGGCAAAACACAGCGGTGGGACAATTAACTTGGTGACGGGTTCACGCCGAGCGCCAACTGAAAATGATTTGCTAAGATGACCTTTCCATCGCCCGGGAAGCCGGGAGGCGCTCTGCGCGCGCGCAACTAGTTAACTTTCCACTTGGTTAACATTCTTGCAATGCGCACTGTAACAATACTTTAATATAATTAAATTTTAAATTCCATGTAGAATCTAGTGGGTAGGCAGATGTACCGGTATGTTAAAGTTTATGTCGCTTGAAAATGGTTTTCAAGTACATCAGAGGGAGACCATCCAGCTGTAAAATGATCTGCTTTATGACGCTCCATCCCAGCATCGCTCTCTTCCTCTTAATTAAAAATATACCTTAAAGTATAATGTGCAGCGGCATTCTTCTCACTTTTTTCTCTTTAACTGCCGGGGAGAAACAAGAGGCCATATGATCTTTACGGTATAGAAGCCCCGGAGAACATACTTAGAACCAGGGGGATGTTTCACGTCTCGGGTTTTCTGGAAGTCACCTTAGGAGCACAAGGCGCGGAAGAGCGGTTCCGTAATCACAACAGTGGGGGACTCGGTGGCAGGTCTCACCGGGGACACCATCTACATGGACAGTCATGCTGTGTGACATTCTTCCATGAGCTTTATTAAAATTTCTACCACCATTCTAAACGGTTGGGTTAGCTGGACTCTTTCCAAATGGCCCCTTTAAAGTAGGGTTGGCAATGAGATGACAAAGACCCAATCTGGCCGTTCTCAAGGGATCACCTGCCATTGTGATATTGCTGGCAAGGTATTGTGTGCTGTAACCGTGGATCAGGCTATCTAGGGAATGCGTAACGTTTAGTATTGTCACCTCCATGATAAGCCAACATCGGCCTAGCTAGACCAAAGCAGGAAATTTGGAGACCCGCTATCATAGGAAACGTAGGCGCTATCGTAGGCGCCATTATAGAATAGCGGTTATAGTGTGAAATTTGAGCTCCAAATAAATAGCAAATTTCATACTAAGGGCTCCTCATCAATAGCAAATTTCCCACTATCGTCGCTATTTATAATGGACCCTATGGCGACACCCCAACATTATTGTAATAGCGGCTGATTGGCGGAGGGGTGGTTAAAGAGGAACTCCAGCCTAAACAAACATACTGTCATTAGGTTACATTAGTTATGTTAATTAAAATAGATAGGTAATATAATCTCTTACCCACTCTGTTTTAAAAGAACAGGCAAATGTTTGATTTCATGATGGCAGCCATCTTTTTGGTTGAAAGGGGGTGGCAGGGAGCATGAGACACAGTTCCAACTGTCCTGTGTCTTGAGCACCTCTCCCAGTTGCTAGGCAACATGAATAACAACATAGGAAATCCCATCATGCTCTGCACAGCATCGGGGAAAAAAGCCTGGGCTTTTTTCTTTGATGGGTGGAGCTTAGCTAAAAATGCAGCTAAAAATGATGCTTTGGTAAGAAAAACAAAGTTCTGATGCTATGAAACTGATAAAGAAACACCAAGCCTTTTCAGTTCTGCTGAGTAGATTTTTAGTCCGGAGGTTCACTTTAAGGTTAGGCTTGGCAGGAGGTGTTTTTAAGGGCTAGGCATGGAGGGGGTTTAAAACTTAGGCGTGGGGGTGTATGATTAAGGTTAGGCCTGGTGGGATGATTAAAATTAGCAGTGGGGGGGATGGTGAAGGTTAGGCATTGGGTAAAGCCCCCTGCACAATGCAAATCCGATTTGCGATTATGATTTTCCCTGGATGCTATCAAAATAAGAAAACAAACACAGAAAAAGGGCAGCATGCAGTACCAATTAGAAATCGCAAATCGGAATCACATGTAATGTAAAATCACGTCAAAATCGCAAATTGGAATCGTATGTATTGTGTGCAAGAGCCCTCAGGGAGTGTTGTGTGTGAGAGCAGCATTAGGTTAAGTTGTAGTAAAATATCTGCATGATGTTTTACTACGAGCATTTACACTTTTAAAACATAGACTATTTGTAAATTTTACCGATATTCTACTAGCCGAAACTGTGCGCCCAAAGTTCCTCTTGCCCTTTTTTTATGCGGGTACTGTGCCCCGCCCACATATGGCGTTTAAGTCAGTCGAAGATTTTGGCTGACTAGTACGAGGATCCCTGGAGGCACTGGACTGAGAGAATGGCATTGTCACATATGTCACTGCACTATTCAAACAACAGCACCTATATTAATCAAATCCCCTCTCGGTTCCGGGGTACTACTTTAAAATTTGTACCAGCAGTCTCTGGGTGGCTCCCATGACACAGGGGGGCTTCCAGCCTTAGACCGCCAAAACTCGTATCAAACATAAAGCTGCAAACATTAAAGAGGAACTTCAGCCTAGACAAACATACTGTCATTAAGTTACACTAGTTATGTTAATAAAAATAGATAGGTAATATAATCTCTTACCCACCCTGTTTTAAAAGAACAGGCAAATGTTTGATTTCATGAGGGCAGCCATCTTTTTGGTTGAAAGGAGGTGACAGGGAGCATGAGACACAGTTCCAACTGTCCTGTGTCCTGAGCACCTCTCCTAGTTGCTAGGCAACGTGAATAACAACATAGGAAATCTCATCATGCTCTGCACAGCATCAGGGGAAAAAAGCCGGGGCTTTTTTTCTTTGATGGGTGGAGCTTAGCTAAAAATGCAGCTAAAAATGAGGCTTGGGTAAGAAAAACAAAGTTCTGGTGCTGTGAAACTGTTAAAGAAACACCAAGGGCTCGATTTACGAAACGGTGCTAACTTTAGCACTGGCCCTTAGCACGTCTAAACTCAGTTGAAATGTGAGAAGTAGTGATCGTGCGCAAAGTACCGCACACAAAGTTTTACGCGCGCACTGCACAGAGCGCAGGACGCTCCGCGTGAAGTGCCCACTAAAGCCTATGGGACTTAGCGTGCGCATAGGACTTTGCGCGCAAAACTTTGCGTGCGGTACTTAGCGCGCGATCTGATTGAGAAAACTGGTGCTAACCTACTTAGCACCCTGGTTACCACGCCTTAAGACTTTAGACGTGCTAAGTAGGTTATCACCGCTTAGTAAATCAAGCCCCAAGACTTTTCAGTTCTGCTGAGTAGATTTTTAGTCCGGAGGTTCACTTTAACACTAACACTAAAAACCACGAACACGCAGTCACCTCCTTGCAGCACAAGATGAAGTCGACGTCTAAACTTTGCAGAGTTTTTGTCACACAATATAAAAATCCGTCTGAATCCTGGTTGAGTTTTGCAGAACATGAAGGAGGGCAGCTGGGGGAATCTTGTATATTGGAAAAAGGCTGTCATCAGTGTCATTTATATTTTAGGCTGTCAGAACCCAGATTGCAGAATTTTCTGATGATCCTGCAGAATGACCTGCGACGTTGGAAGATCTAAATGCGCGTTTGATTGACTGTGCTGAAAAGCAGCTCCCCCAGGAGCCTGCATATTAACCGAACTGCAGACAATACACAAGCTTTCCACCAAAACTTGATTTAGGACGCTCGGACCGCTCAAACATTCCCAGGCTTATTTTCTTTTGCCTTTTTGTTTTTTTCTACTTAACTCGTTTATTGAAAAAAAGTCTATTTAGTCTGTATAGAAATGGATTGCAGTTGTTTTTTTTTTTTTTTTTTTCAAAGGAAAACAAAAGAAAAGCTGAACTTTCATCTGGGGAGAGAGTTGATTGCGGAGTGCCAATAGATGGTAACGGCTGTTTCTCTGCAAGGATAGTCTGGGGGCAGGTGCGGAGTTCAGCTTCACTGCGATATTAAAGAGGACCTGTCGTCAAAATATATGTTATGATTTTTGTTTTTTACAATATTCAGGTCATCAGAGAGCAGGGGGAGAGGCTGTGAAGGGGCGGGCCATATTGTTTTTAAAATGGGAAAAAATATAACAGATTAAATGTTGCAGGACCAGCGGGGAGAGGCGGTACAAGCAGGGCCGGATTTGTACTTTTTACCGCCCAAGGCCGCTGCCACCAGCCGCCCCTCTTCAGTATAGGTAGCAAGATGACACCTCCCCCTTCCCTCCAGTACAGGCAGCCAGATGACACCTCCCCCTTCCCTCCAGTACAGGCAGCCAGATGACACCTCCCCCTTCCCTCCAGTACAGGCAGCCAGATGACACCTCCCCCTTCCCTCCAGTACAGGCTGCCAGATGACACCTCCCCCTTCCCTCCAGTACAGGCAGCCAGATGACACCTCCCCCTTCCCTCCAGTACAGGCTGCCAGATGACACCTCCCCCTTCCCTCCAGTACAGGCAGCCAGATGACTCCTTCCCCTTCCCTCTAGTATAGGTAACCCGATGACTCCCTTAATCCCTCCTTTTCCAACTTACCCCCTTTCAGTATAGATAGCCAGCTTTCCTTCACCGCAGAAGCCATCAGTGTCTTTCATTTCTCAGCTTATCTCCAGTGCAGAAGCTTCCTCTTCCTTACAGTCTCCAATGCTGCCCAACTCCATAGCTGCCTGCCACAATGCAAATGTGCACAGAGAACAAGGTGGGTGCTGCACAGGCTGCTAGCAGCAGAGTACTGCAGTCAGGCGCATGCCTGATCTCCCTGCATTGCAGCATTTGCAAGTTTGCAAATGCTGCATAAGGTCAGCCTGATGCTTTGGTGCCCTTGCTACTGTGGTGTCCTAGGCCATGGCCTAGGGGGCCTTGTCCTAAATCCGGCCCTGGGTACGGGTCTCTACCTGATCTGGCTAGCCCCCCGGATCAGGTAGTTTGTTTTGATTTTTTTTATTGGGGGGGGGGATGGGATTCTTTGGTTTTGCTAAAATATCGCACATACCTTCTGTTTTAAGAAGGTAAATTACACTGAGCGTTGCATTTTAGTAGGGGAGCTTTTCGGTCTCTTTTAGCCCCCTATACTTTCCTAGGGGTTTTGGGTCACATGAGCTGCTTGGGTACTCTGTAGAGCCCAACAGTGAAAATGTGATGGTGCCCTCCAACATTTATACTTTCTTCTGCCTTTCCCACTGCCTGGTGCTTATTGTGTCACTGCAGTCAAATAGACCAGCAGGGCTGCCAGGCAACTGGTGTTGTTTAAAATAAATAAATATGTCAGTCTCCATATCCCGCTCACTTCAGTTGTCCTTTAACATATTATTTGTATGCATTTACTTGTTTATTAGAGTAGGGGAGTGAAGGGTTAAAGGGAACTCGAGCTTAGAGAGACGTGGAGGCTGCCATATTTATTTCCATTTAAACAATGCACATTGCCTGGCTGTCCTGATCCTCTGATTCTAATACTTTTAGCCACAGACCCTGAACAAGCACGTAAATCAGGTGCTCTGACTAAAGTCTGACTGGATTAGCTGCATGCTTGTTTCAGGTGGGAGATTTAAACATAACTGCAGCCAAAGAGATAATCAGGACTGCCAGGAAACTGGTATTGCTTAAAAGGAAATAAATATGGCAGCCTCCATATCCCTCTCACTTTAGGATCCTTTAATGAATTAGATACAAGAGATGGCTCTTTAACCACACTGTTAAACTGAACCTGAACAGGAGTCGTGGCAAGTGCGCATGTTCAGCCTGTCCACGCACCTGTCTGAATCGCGTCACCATCGCTGGGAGCATTCTGTGCACACAAGGTTTATTATTTTGAGAACTGTGCATGTGCAGAGCACTCTTAGCAACAAGATTGCAATTGAGAGGAGTGTGCAGATGGGGCCACTCATGTAATGCACTGGTGTAACACAGCCACCAGCGCTAGAGCTGAGGGGGCTCAGGGAATGCTGAGGGACCCCCAGACTAAAGGGGGCTGGAGGAAGCCCCAGGTAAAAAAAAAGTTATGTTCAGGTTCACTTTAAAATGAACCTCGCCTTAAAGGAGTCATCAGCCTAAAATAACTTCTCCCCCCCCCCCACACTCTATTTACCCGGGGCATCCTCCGTCCCACTCCGCATCTCTGCTCTCAGCCGCCGGCCCGGGGGTCCCCTCCGTGCAGAGGGCGACCTTGAGGTTGTCCTTAATGCGCCTGCGTGAGTGCTGCTGTCAATAAAGCCCACGTTGTCCGGGGTGTACTGCGCAGGCACACTGGAGGTCGGCCTCTGCATCGGCGAGGACCCCAGGTTGGCGGGTGAGAACGGAGCTGCGACGTGGCCGCTGCAAGGGGGTGGAGGAAGCCCCGGGTAAATAGAGCGGGGGAAAGTTATTTATGGCTGATGACTCCTTTAACATTTTATATGAAGATTAGATTGTGTGATAATAATCTCTGTTTTTAGCGACGTGTTCTGGAACGGGTTAATCACACACAGCATTGGCGCAGCAGCAGAGTTTGCCCAGCGGCCGTGCTGGCGGGTCTGTCGGCGTCCAGCCTCGTGTCAGTCGGCAGGGCGTTGTGGTGACCTGCGCCTCCATCCAGATGCTTTTGTTGTTGCAGTGTGACGGGATCATGTATGAAGGAAAGGTCAGGCCCATTATTCTCTGTCAGAGAGAATCTCCGCCACGCCGACACTTTTCTGCTCTGTGAAGACTTATCGATCGCCGCCTTCTAAAGTAACGTCATCGGGAAAATGTAAACCCAACATACCGCCGGCCACACCCTGCAGCACCGGAGAAACACAACAGGTTCAAAGAGAACCAGTCACATGCGTCATTGGCGCCAACAAACCGAGGATCAGAGATGGTCAGTGGGATGATAATCATTTCGAGTTGATGCGAATGTTATGCAAAGTTATGCAGCTTGTTAATGGACGAGTAGATGTCGCATTCAATTGCTAAACTTCCAGGCTGCAAAAATTTGCATAGAATTTTGCATCAATTTGAATTATTAGCATCTTATTGACCATCTCTATTGCTCATCCCTATCCAAATCTTTCTCATAGGATTAAGCTGATGGAACAGCAGGATATCAATAGTTAGGAGGAGGTATAAGTATTAGGCAGGGTTCACATTTATTAGATTTTGCATGCATGTTTCTAAAAACCGCAATCACCACACAGCCACTGTATTCTGAACGTTTTCATGCGTTCTTATGAGGATAGTGTACTGGTTAAGGGCACAGGATCTGACATTTGGGCTGGATTTCTGGAAAGGCCACAAAAGCCATGGCCTTGGGCACTGAAAAAGCATAAGGGTCGGCAGGACTGGTGAAAGATAAGAGGACGCATGTCAAAGGTAAAATCATCTCTCCTGGTGCGAAGCTGCCCTGCTTTGCTGTACACAAAGCCTGAATTCCAGAGCTCCGTGCATCTTCCTTACTTCCTGGTGTGCGATGAGACAGATAGCTCTGCTGCCTCTGTAGTGTCCTGTAGTGGCTGGTTGTGTAATGGTTAAGGGCTCTGCCTCTGACACAGGAGACCAGGGTTCGAATTTCGGCTGTGCCTGTTCAGTAAGCCAGCACCTCTTCAGTAGGAGACCTTAGGCAAGTCTCCCTAACACTGCTATTGCCTATAGAGCGCATCCTAGTGGCTGCTGCTCTGGCGCTTTGAGTCTGCCAGGAGAAAAGCGCTATATAAGTGTTATTTTTCTTGTCTGATGATCTTGGGACATACAGTATAAATTTCAGTAATAAGTGCCGCTTAGCAAGGGTTGTAGAAAGCAAAACTATTGAATAAGAAGTTTTACTGCACAGCACTTATTCACAGGAATATGATTTCCACTTTAGACAGAAAGACAGTATAGCTGGTCAGCTGTCCTCCATTCCTTCTTCTTCTATAGGTAGCTACTACCCCCCAGTATAGGTAGACAGATACACCCCCCTTCCCCCCGTATAGGTAGACAGATATCACCCCAGTATAGGAAGCATCTGCTCCAGTTTAGGTAGCCAGATACTCCACAGTATAGATGGATAGATGTAGCCCCTCAGTATGGGTACCTAGATGTTGACTGCCCCCTCACCGAGTATAGGTAGCAGATGTAGCCCCCCACCTGCCCCAGAGTGTAGGTAGACAGGTGACCCCAGCAATATAGACAGCCAGATGTACCCCTCTCCACCTGAGTATAGGTAGCCAGATGACTCCCACAGTGTAGGCAGCCAGAGTTTCTCCAGTGTAGATGTCCAGGACACCCGTCCTGCAGAGCGAGGCATGGCATAAGTAACCCACCATCTGGGGCCAGGAGAGACACGAGATGGATGTTTCTGGACTCCAGTAGCTCCAGTAGGACGTAGTCATAACGAAAAACACAGGTTATGTGATGAGTCATTGATTCAGAGATGCCAGCACCAGATCTTCTAAAGGTAGCCATACACTGGTCGATTTGCCATCAGATTCGACCAACAGATAGATCCCTCTCTGATCTAATCTGATCAGAGAGGGATCGTATGGCTGCCTTTACTGCAAACAGATTGTGACTCGATTTCAGCCTGAAACCGATCACAATCTATGGAGCTGCCGCCCCCCTTGCATACATTACCTGCTCCGGCCGGCGCGAGTCCCCTGGTCTCTGCTGTCTTCTTCTCCGCTCCGGGCTCGGGACCGTTCCTGCAGCTACTGAACTTCCTGTCCAGGGGAAGTTTAAACAGTAGATGGCGCTCTAATGTTTAAACTTCCTGCCGGGACAGGAAGTTCAGCGGTGTGAGCGGCAATTTCACAGCCGATTCGATCACTGTGATCGGATTGGCTGTATATCGGCGGGAAAATCGTTAGGTGTATGGGCCCCTTTACACTGACAATCAACCCTCGTTCGAAGTCACTTAAATCTTTCGTCTTACCCATATTGACATTAACTACGTCGTCCGAAGCTGAGCGTTCCTTATATAAGCAACCTTGCGCTGTGTTACGCTACTGTTGGACTGGTTTACTTTCAAACTAGTGGTGTCTCTAATTTTCAGGCCACTCGTATGTAGGACACAGGATCAGGTCTGTTAGCAGAGAAAAATTAATACTAAACACCGTAATTGTATCAATGTCCAGTATTAACATACACAGGGTGTTTTACACAACTTTTATTCCTTCAAATAGAAATACTGCCAAACTATACACCCCCCTCCCACACCCAATTCTTGTTCCTATATTCGTCTACTGGAGTTAAGCCTCATTATCCTTCGAACATGTAGACTCTCTTCCTGACTCCTAAGGTGGCAGAAAACAGGAAATGACTACCAGAAAGGAAACAAAACTTCAAAACTTCATTTCCACAAAAAAAAAAGACAACTTTTTTTTTAAACTTTATTACATGAAGCCATTTGCATGTGTTGCAATTAAGGATGGAGGAAGGCAATTTTAATCGCCCATCTCCGCTTCTCAATATGTTCCCTCCAAAGCAGCAACATGAGAAGGATCATCGCATCATCATAATAAAAAGAATTACCAATAAAAATGTTGATTAAAACACTTCAGGATTTCATAGCTGCACAATAATTTTCCCAGTCTAAAGCGAAGTTGTCTTTACTATGGCGTGTGCGTCACACAGGACAGAATAACGCCGCCGTTAAACCGCTCCTCGCATCGCATATATATTGCCAGTCGGCGCTGCGCAGCATAAAAGCAACAAACAGGGACGGGATTTCGGAAAGTATTGTAAACAAGAAAAAAAGTATTTCTCTTCTCGCAATATAAATCTTTATAATATCCTAAAATACTGAGGCATTAAAAGATATTTCAAAAATCTGTTTTTAAAAAAGAGGGGGAATAAAACTGAAACTCGAGATACCAGATAAAGTTTTAACTCCTTCGAGCTTTTCTAAGATCAGTCCTTTAAATCGGTTGCATTTTTACATTCTGGGGTGGTCAGTGAGGTGGGTTAAAGCGGACTTGGACTCAGAACTTTGTCTCTGCTCTTAAAGATAAGCAACAGCATAATAACCTTTAAAGAAAAACATTTCTTTGTTACAGCTGCTACAAATCCTGCAATGAATCTGCAGTGCTTCTACTTCCTGCTTTCATGGAAGCAGACATATTGTTAACATCCCTTGTTTAAACATTAGCTGCTTTGCCGAGGACTGCTGAGATTCTTGAGTTAACACAGCAGAGACCTCAAATTACAGTTGTGATTAGTCACAGATGAGGGGGAATTAGATAGGCTTAACACTCTAAATACATACAGGGTGCATTTCTCTATGGTTTCCTTCTGTCCTCCGCAAAAGTTCAGGTCAATTTTAGGTTGGCCATACATCACTCAACCCCAGACGACCAGATAGATAGATCCCTCTCTGATTGAATCTGATCAGAGAAGGATCTATTACCTACCCATATTACCTGCCTATATTACCTGCCCATACACTGCACAGCAATTCCCAATATTGATTTCCAATTAAAATCTGTTGAAAAGCCTCCTGCCCCAGTGCCACACATAATAGACTGTTGTTGCTAAATACACATTCCAACAGTTGATGACTCATCTGTCACACATCAATGCAAATCCCGTCCTCCTCCAGTGTCTGCCGTCACCGCTAGCACTTGAATGACGGGACACCGGTGCACGTAGTGACATCACTACATGTGCCAGTGTCATGTGATACAGGCACTGGCCGTGACACAGCCGCCTCCGAAGGAGGCCAGGACAGGTGAGCCTTCAGCACTGCTCATGGGCCTGGGGGTCCATCGGTCATCGGGATACTGAACACACTCAATAGACCTTTCGTGACTGAGATTTTCCTGCATTTTTGGTCGATCTTTTCAACTGATTTTGATCGGGTGGCCACGTTGTGTTATCTATTCTCCTCCAATCCAATAAAATAATCAGATTGAAAGGTCGATCGTCCGGCAAAATGAAGTGATGTATGGGCAGCCTTATTGCTGTAATCCAGCAACCAAATCCAGCAACACACGCTTACGGGAAGTGAAGGGAGGACGTGAAACTTTTTGTTTCTTCAGAAGGATCACGACTTCTCATAGAAGTCGTCGGTCTTCCTAACATGGACTGCGTTCGCATTCATTGATCTCCGGGCTAACTTGGGGAAGCACGGGAGCGCACTGGCGCGCGCACAATCAGCCGCTGGAGCACGCAGCAGGCTTTAGGACATAGCAGCTACGTCAAAAAGGCTAAACTAGTTCAAGTGTACCCAAGATGTCAGGTACAATAGTATTTATACTTATGTGGGACATCCTCCAGCCACATATTGTCCGAGGGTTCCCTCTCTGTCCTCCCCGGCCGCACCTTTGTCCCTTGTTCACCTCTCTTTTTTGGCCAGTCGTGCTCTTCTGTGCACGCGCGGCCCAGCTGCACGTGTGTCCCTGTCTCGCTTCCGTGGCTGGGAGTGTTCTGCGCCTGTCCGGTACTACTGCGCAGGTCGCTCCCGGACAGACAGTCAGTGACACGACTATATACTCTGCAAAGCACTTCAGAAGATGCCAGTGATAAAGAAACACTCACAAAAATAAATAAACAAATTCTGATCTGCAGTGCTGGCTGCAAAGAGTTTATTTATAAGCAGCAAGGGGAAGAGGTGAGCAGGGGGCTCTTTGCTCAGCACAGCAGTGAAAGCTGCTCACATGCTGGGGAACACCCACTCTCTATGCAGCTCTATACTCTGTACACAGCTCTCTTGGTCACGTGACTGCCTTTTCCAAAAGGGATTTCTCTGGAACGGCTGCATCAAATATAAATATTGTTTGATTAATGAAGCAGTCCACTTTTCAGCTTTACTACGAATGAAAATTCCATGAGGGTAAATGAGGGCTTCCAAAACATCACCTGAGTTTTTTTCCTTACTTCAAGTAAACGGCTGTTTGTTGGCAAGACCTCCCGATTGGCAGCCGTCGCACCCTCCCCTCCCCTCCCTCCTGCGAGATTGTTGCCGGCTTTTTATGCCTTCCCTATCTTCCATAATTTTCTAAATTGCCCTTTTGTTTACTCTTAGACTTTATGCCACAAATTAAATTTATGCAAATAATATTTGTATGCATCGCCCATAAATCCACTCTATAATTTCATGCACCGGCAGCACAGCCGCCGCTTTGATTTTTAGAGGAAACCTGCGGGGAGTTTGGATTTTTTGAAATATTTTCTGGGCTCGGAATTTATCTGAAGCTGCGCTACTAAACACTTTGCATGTTTTTCAGAGTGTAGAACACGGCCGGAGAGTGTAATCATTTACAAAAGGCTTCACAAGATCACAAGATAAATTGCTGTTTTTATTCAAAGAAAGGGTCATTTTTTTACCCTTTTTTAGTTATGGGCGGATCCTTTGGCGCCAGGCCAAAATGTTTCCACTTTGACGATGGCTTTTCAAAATAACACTTGTGTCCCGGTTGCCCACTTTTTATGCTTACATTTATAAAGAGGAGCTGTAACCAAGGTTTGAACTTTATCCCAATCAGTAGCTGATACCCCCTTTCCCATGAGAAATCTTTACTTTTTCTCCAATAAATCATCAGGGGATCTGTATGGCGGATATTGTGGTGAAACCCCTCCCACAGTGTGATGTCATGGCCATGGTCCTCATCCTTCTCGTGGGAAAGTGGGTATCAGCTGCTGATTAGGATGAAGTTCAGTCCTGGGTTATAGTTCCTCTTGAAACAGAAGTTGTTTCTTGTTCGCATATTGGCCACATCCTGGGCCGAGGCAGAGGCAAGAGAGGCTCCAGCCTCAGGGTGCAGTGTAGGAGGGGGCACAGAGGCGAGAGAGGCTCCAGCCTCAGGGCACAGTGAAGGAGGGGGCGCACAACTCACTTAGCTATCAGACCTCTATTGTGTTTGAAGCAGAGAGAAAAAATAAAAGAGGATACATAGCAGTGAATGCAAGCCAGATAACTAGAGATGAAGGTGTTAGGGGGGAGGGGGTGCCCTGGGGAGCCTCTTAGTGTGATAGCAATCAGTGTGTGACAGCTGGGGTGGGAGGGATGGAGGGGCGCACTTTGGTGTCTCAGCCTTGGGTGCAGGAGGACCTTGTCCCGGCTCTGGTTGCATCAATCAGCCAATTCACAAAATGGCTTTCCAGATCCCTAAGTGGCCAGACTTTGAGCCCTGGCCATAACATAATATATGCAGTGGCGTAGCTAAGAAGCTGTAGGCCCCGGTGCAAGTTTTGCATTGGGGCCCCCCAAGCACTCTATACATAACAATTTATATGGCGCACCAAAACCAGTCAAGGACAACCACAGTGTCAGAGGTACAAGAAGGGGATGAGAAAATGTGTGTTAATGATCACTACTATTCGAATCAACTATAGAAGTGAATATTATCAACACAGGATCAATAAAGAGCTAATACTATGTTTGAGGGGTGGGTCCCTCGGGGTCCTGATGCGGTGGCTACCTCTGCACCCCCTATTGCTACGCCACTTTATTTATATAATATATGGTATATATGGTCAGGCCCGGATTTACATCATAGGAGCCTATAGGCACAGATGTCCTAGCACCCTAGACTTCACCCTCCATGAACCTACAACCCCCCACCGAACTACAGCACAAGTGTGGTGGCTGTCCCAGCTGTCACGTCTTCCTTACCCGTCAGGCCATCATAGGTATCTATAGGTGTCCCTTAGCATTAGGTAGCCAGGGGTACCCTCCGTATTAAGTAGCTAATGGTGCTCCCAACTGAAGGGAGATCTCATCAGTGGAATGCCGAGAGCTGGGCGAGTAACCTCATTTACAATCAACTCAAGACTCTGCATAAGGAAGGAGGGAGGCACTAGGGGAGGGCAGTGAGCCGCCTTTCCATCATCAGGCGCTTGTAGGCTCGTGCCTACTGTGCCTTATGGTAAATCTGGCACTATATATAGTATATACAGCGTGTGTGTGTGTGTGTGTGTGTGTATATGTGTATGGTGTGTGTGTTGTGTGTATGAATGTATGTGTGTGTATGTGTGTGTGTGTGTATGTGTGTGTAGTGTGTAGTGTGTGTGTGTGTGTGTATGTGTGTGTAGTGTGTGTGTGTGTGTAGTGTGTGTGTGTGTGTATGTGTGTGTAGTGTGTGTGTCTGTGTGTGTGTGTGTGTGTGTGTGTAGTGTGTAGTGTGTAGTGTGTGTGTGTGTGTGTGTGTGTGTGTATGTGTGTGTATAGTGTGTGTGTGTGTGTATGTGTGTGTGTGTGTGTGTCTGTGTGTGTGTGTGTGTGTGTGTGTGTGTATGTGTGTGTAGTGTGTGTGTATGTGTGTGTAGTGTGTGTGTGTGTAGTGTGTGTGTGTGTGTATGTGTGTGTAGTGTGTGTGTGTGTAGTGTGTGTGTGTGTGTAGTGTGTGTGTGTGTAGTGTGTGTGTGTGTAGTGTGTGTGTGTGTGTGTAGTGTGTGTAGTGTGTGTATGTGTGTGTGTGTGTTTGTGTGTGTGTGTAGTGTGTGTGTGTGTAGTGTGTGTGTGTGTGTAGTGTGTGTGTGTGTGTGTGTGTAGTGTGTGTGTGTATGTATGGTGTGTGTGTGTGTGCTGTGTGTGTGTGTGTAGTGTGTGTGTGTGTGTGTGTGTGTAGTGTGTGTAGTGTGTGTGTGTAGTGTGTGTGTGTGTTTGTGGTGTGTGTAGTGTGTGTGTGTAGTGTGTGTGTGTGTGTGTGTGTGTTTGTGGTGTGTGTGTGTGTGTGTAGTGTGTGTGTGTGTGTTTGTGTGTGTGTGTGTGTGTGTGCGTGTGCGTGCGTGCGTGCGTGCGTGTGTGTGTGTGTTGAAAACTTTTATAGACCCCGTACGGTTTTATCATCACAATAGAATAATGTGTTTTATTTCCCCAGCCATTGTAGTGAGAGAAGGTCCAGGTTGCCCCTCAGCCGTCTGTAGCCAGAGCAGATAATTGTCACTGGCAATATATTACAAATGGCTTGTACAACCATTATGAATGTTATAGCAATTTGTAATTTTGCAACAAAACAAGAGTTACTCTCTACGGTGACTCTCAAAGAAAAACAAAAAATCTAAAAAAAAGAGTCCAAAACCGAGTGATAAATATGGTACAGGTTGCCTAGCAACAAGAGGAATAAGCATTTTATGTTCATGTTTGCATGAAAAGGTAGTTAATAATTGTAGTAGATGTGTGAGATTGGGCTCATTGATTTCCTGCGTCCATTGTAAAACGCTCTCTTATTGGATCGATAAGGCTTGGGGCATATAACCTGCGTTTGGGGATGTGCGCTAGCGGAGGGCCGGTGTCCCCGCCGTGCCATTATTCATACGTGCGCCCGGATGTCAGGCTCATCAACGCCTTCCTACAACAAGTAACCAGATGCTTCTTCTAAATTCTCACCAGGGGGGTTCAGGCCGCTAGTGGTGCTTCTATGCTAAAATAGAGACAGTTTCTGACATCCACAAGTGAAGTAAAGTTTTGTTTTCCGGGCCATACTTGGATTTTGTTGGTTTCTTTTTTTAAAGTAAAACTCTGAGGCAACAAAAGTCACAGATCATCATCAGTGAATATGGCAATACGCTCCGAGAAAGATGTACGAATGCAAAACGCTGCTGGTGCCTTGTAAGTAAAAGATTATAAAAAATAATTATTTTATATATAACAATTATAGGCAGTGGATTCTGTCTTGGTTGATTCACAAAACGTATCTTTCAGATGATTTCACTTTACTTAAAGAGAGTCTGAAGTTAAAGAGGAACTCCAGCCTAAACAAACATACTGTCATTAAGTTACATTAGTTATGTTAATTAAAATAGATAGGTAATATAATCTCTTACCCACACTGTTTTAAAAGAACAGGCAAATGTTTGTGATTTCATGAGGGCAGCCATCTTTTTGGTTGAAAGGAGGTGACAGGGAGCATGAGACACAGTTCCAACTGTCCTGTGTCCTGATCACCCCTCCCAGCTGCTAGGCAAACGTGAATAACACCATAGGAAATCCCATCATGCTCTGCACAGCATCAGGGAAAAAAGCCTGGGCTTTTTTTCTTTGATGGGTGGAGCTTAGGTAAAAATGCAGCTAAAATGAGGCTTGAGCCTCTTCAGTGCTGCTGAGTAGATTTTTAGTCCGGAGGTTCACTTTAAAATATAAAAAACAAACAAACAAACAAAACAGATACTCAAGGAGAGGGAAGTCCTATAGAGCCTTCCTGTTCCTCCTACGGTCCCCACATTCCACCGCTGGCTTCCCCACTAGCAGCCTCCAACCAATGTGTCGGAGACTGCTCACTGGATAAAGTTGGGCAGGGCCGGATTTACCATAAGGCACTGTAGGAACGTGCCTACAGGTGCCAGATGATGCAAATGTAGCTCACTCCTCTCCCCGAGTGCCTCCCACCCTCCTTTCATATGCAGAGTCCTAAGCACAATGTAAATGAGAGCTTACACTCTCTTCCCATCTCTCTGCATTCCACTGATGAGATCTCCCTTCAGTGGGGGAACCACTACCTACCTACTTAATACTGAAGGTACCTCTGGCTACATAATGCTAAGGGACACTTGTAACTGTAACAGGCAAAGGATATACAGGAGGAGTAACAGCTGGGACAGCCAGCACACTTGTGGTGCAGTTCGGATGGGGTTTGTAGTAGGTTCATGGAGGGTGAGGTCTAGGGTATCAGGACATCTATGCCTATAGGCTCCTGTTATGTAAATCCGGGCCTGGAGTTGGGAATAGATTTAGAGCATCTCACAGTGTCAGGTTTGTGTTGCTGTATTTGTCTTTAGTTGTTAGTGTCACAGCAGGAAGTGACTATGTCTGTGATTAATAATAACATTAACAAAAATACAGATTTAGCAGTGTGGAGACAAGTAACAACTTTATCAGTATCATATTGGAGTCAGAGTCATTCACGCAATTCTTTCTTTTCCCCTCCTAAGCCAGAAGGTAAACTCATGACCTTATGCTTCACAGGGTGAGGCAGTACCTCTGCACCAACTAAACTCAGCAATTCCTTTTGAACAGGGATGCCACAGAAGATGAGAGTAAATTGCTTTGAAAGAGACACCGACGGCAATAAAAGTTTGATAGTGGCTACTCTATACTACATAAACATTGTGTTCGGAGTTTCCCTTTAAGGCAGTCAGCTCCCCGGCTCTGTTGCGACAATCAATCTCTGTCTGCAGATATAAACTATTAAGTCAAGTAGAAAAAATAAGGTTATTACAGAAAATATTCCAGTGGAATCCGAATAAGAGACAGACGCGCCTGACGTAAGGGGAGAGAGCTAATCTGTTCCCATCCGCCGCACCGTTTTAATTACACTGTGCCCGCCGCGAAAGCCAATCGCAAGTCGCACCTACTGTTTATTCGGGATTTTAATAAAGGCATCTCTTTCTTTCCAATCGGTCGAGAGCCGGAATCCCCGCACTTTCATGAATATAAAGCATCTCCATTAAGAAGACTTCTGTTTATACTTTCCAGATAGAGATGGAGAAGTTCAAGGTGTTCATTACGGATCTATCTCAGCACAAAATAACACCAGCAGCGCTACCGAGATCCCAGCTACATAATAATGGAGGATATGTACAAAGGGCCGTGTGCAATGACCTAACGCTTCCAATGCCTCTGCCACGAGACAAGTAGATGAGCTGGGTATAAATATGCATTATATAGCACTAGTGTACTTATACTTAAAGGGATACTGTAGGGGGGTCGGGGGAAAATTAGCTGAACTTACCCGGGGCTTCTAATGGTCCCCCGCAGACATCCTGTGTTGGCGCAGCCACTCCCCAATGCTCCGGCCCCGCCTCCGGTTCACTTCTGGAATTTCAGACTTTAAAGTCTGAAAACCACTGCGCCTGCGTTGCCGTGTCCTCACTCCCGCTGTTGTCACCAGGAGTGTACTGCGCAGACACAGACCATACTGGGCCTGCGCTGTGCGCTCTTGATGACATCAGCGGGATCGAGGACACGGCAATGCAGGCGCAGTGGTTTTCTGACTTTAAAGTCAGAAATTCCAGAAGTGAACCGGAGGCGGGACCGGAGCATCGGTGAGCGGCTGCGCGGGCACAGGATGTCTGCGGGGGACCATTAGAAGCCCCGGGTAAGTTCAGCTCATTTTCCCCCGACCCCCCTACAGTATCCCTTTAAAAACCAAATCCCACTGCTATAAACACCTATCAGTGCTGCACAAATGCTTCTGCCATTTAATGTCATTAAAAATGACCCTTCCGTTTCATCTTCCAGACTCTATCCATTTCCAGAGCTGACTGTAAGCAAAAACAGACTGGTGTTCCAGTCTGGAATCTGAACTCTATGTTTCAGCACAGAAAGCCCAGCTACTTCCTCTTCCTACATGGGTAATTCACTGCACAAAGCAGGAGGTCTTGTTCATTATTTCCAACCTGTAAAGTGACACTACCAACCTGATGGATTGTGGTACAAACTTAGTGGTAAGGCTGGTAGCTTAGATGCATCCTACCATGTTTTGGGGTGGGTATGGGTAACATTAATGGCGAACTGTAGTGAGAGGTATATGGAGGCTGCCATATTGATTTCCTTTTAAGCAATACCAGTTGCCTGGCAGCCCCGCTGAGCTATCTGTCTGCAGAATAACACCAGAAACAAGCATGCAGCTAATCTTGTCAGATCTGACGGTAATGTCAGAAACACCTGATACGCTGCATGCTTTTCAGGGGCTATGGCTAAATGTATTAGAGGCAGAGGATCAGCAGGGCAGCCAGGCAACTGGTATTGCTTAAAAGGAATTAAATATGGCAGCCTCCATATAACTCTCACTACAGTTCTCCTTTAAAGGATACCCGAGGTGACGTGTGACATGATGAGATAGACATGTGTATGTACAGTGCCTAGCACACAAATAACTATGCTGTGTTCCTTTATTTCTTTCTCTGCCTGAAAGAGTTAAATATCAGGTATGTAAGTGGCTGACTCAGTCCTGACTCAGACAGGAAGTGGCTACAGTGTGACCCTCACTGATAAGGTCACCCTCATAGTTATTTGTGTGCTAGGCACTGTACATACACATGTCTATCTCCTCGTGTCACATGTCACTTCGGGTATCCTTTAAACCCAGAGGTTAAATTGCTAAAAGCATATTAAGGCCATAGAAGTCATTTTGAAATGTTATTCAAATTACCGTTTTTTTTTTTCTCAATTTGCAACCAGTTATGACTTTCTAAAATGATCAAATTCACCACTGCCTAACCATGACAACAGTGCGCTATTTGGTGTACATACTTATCCTGTATTCCCATCTTCCTTCCTGTAGCTTGCGCACTTGGGACTGACAGAGTGATTGCAGCACAGAGACCTCACTAGGGTTGGTATCACCCGGTGTGGAATCTCATAGGGCCTCAATTCTGGTAGGGTTATCAAACAAATTACCTCATGTGAGGTAATGTACCTCATGAGATAATGACATTTAGCAATTCTGGTACATTTTAGTCATGTTTTACCTCATGAGGTAAATTAAGAGGTAATTAATAAGCTAATTTGCATTAATTTTACAGAAAATAACTATTCTCATGGAAATGAGGGAGCATGTTAGCACATAATAATTTAGGCTGCATTTCCACTTGTGCGGTGGGAATCGTCGCGGGTCTATGCGAATTTTCATGCGAATGCGCATGGATGACGATGTATGCAAATTTAACCATGGCAGTGCTGGTGTGATTTCCCATTGTTTCTATGCGAATTCGCATGAAAAGTCGCATGAAAATTCACATACCCAAACCGCATGCGAATTTCCTATTAAATACATTGTATGCGATTCGCATAGCGGTATGCAAATTCTGATGGCTCTGCCATGCGAATTTTTCCTGCACAGAAAAACGCAAAGGAATCCTGACAAGTGGAAACAGTCCCATTCAATTGTATTGCTATGCGAATTTGCATGCAAAGAATGCAAATTCGCGATAGTGGAAATGGGCCCTTACTGATCAGTTTAAGACCTGCCTGTACCTGGAGGTGAAGTCAATTTGTATGCATTTTGCAGTTTTTAGTGGAGTTCCTATTGCTGCTGATTTAGTGTTATTCCTATTCAGGCTGTGTAATAGAAAAGAATAGTAGAAATAAAACTCCAAATATTCACTGGATTTTTTTAAATAAGGGATGCCTATAAATATACTTTTCATAGGTTGCTACATAATCAAATACATCTTCAAACCTCAAAAAATACATCTTCCAAAGACTATCCTAACTTATGGAAGACAGTTAAAGACTACTACTATTTATTTACTGCATGCTTACCGCTGAAATACCTCACGTTTTACCTCACTTTATGCATTTACCTCATGTTTTACCTCATGTTCGGAAATGGAGAAAAAATTTTCAGAATTGCTAAAAAAAGAAGAAAATACCTCATGAGATATTTTACCTACAAAAAAAATATTTACCTCACATATCTACCAGAGTTGAGGCCATGTTGTTCCCCCCCCCCCCCCCTTGTACCCCATGTGCTACCTCACCAGGTAGTAACGCTGCTTATTATAGGGGGTGTTAAGATGATCACCATGTGGCCCTGGTTGCCTCTAACCTCCATTATCAATTTAACACATTGAATTGGTGGTACACAAGCCATTCAAGCTTGTATCCCACCATGCCAGGCATCTGTCATGTAAAGTGATGGTTTAGGTGCTGTCAGGGTTGGTTGTGCTCAGTAGCCCACACTATGGAAACAGAGAGGTACCAGGGCTGGTTCTAGATGTTCTGTTGCCTGAAGCAAACTTTGGAGATGTGACTGCTACTGAGTAAGTGCAGTGATTGGTCCCATCCGCGAGACCATCAGCACCAGTTAGCAAAAGTTAGCAGAAGGAGCCGTTGGCAAGATGTGATTGGCCGGTCTGGTGCCAACACCCCCGCCTGATTGGTTGCTTGCCAAAGCTTCCCGTCTGACAGAGATTTGGGGATGTGTGCATGAGGAGGGTAGTGTGTGGGCCAGGAAGACGGGCAGGAGAGCAGAGAGAAGACAGGCGCCAGGTGGCCCAAACTGCTTGTCCAAACTCCAAACCCTAGATTTGGCCATCTGAATCATTTAATTCAGGTGGCTTCTTGGTATGTCCAATCCTGAGAGGGACCAAACATCTACTGCTGGCTGAACCGTACCAGAGGTTTATGGGTATGCATCTACCAATCTCCCACACTCACGGCTGCCATTTCTGAGGTTTTCTGGCTGCAATGTGCAAAGTTTTATACTTCTATTATGCAAACAATGGGGAGAGAATGAAATGTCTCTTTAGCCAAACACTAAGGGCTTGTCCATACCTAGGGCGTTTTTGCCTATTGTTTAGCAGCAGCAATTTTAAAAATCGCCCTAAAAACGCTTGTTCAATGATTCCGTATGGGACAGTTTATATCAGCACGTTTCGTCTGCTTTCCGCTCAGCAAAGCGCTGCCTGTACCATTTTTAGGGTGATTTTGCTACAATGGAAGTCATAGGAAAAACGTAAAATGCTCACAAAATCACTTTCTGCGGTGATTGCGTACGCACTTTCATGAATAAATACATTGTATTTATTTATTTCCAGGTGAAAGAGTTCACTACAGAATCGCTCTGCAAAAGTGCTTAGAAAATCTCTTTACAAAAAATCGTAGCGCGCAGGTAAGCGCCGGGATGTTTGCTCATTGTAAAATCTTTCCTCTCCCTGATTTACATTCTGACATTTATTACATGGTGACATTGTTACTGTTGGCAGGTGATGTAGCTGCTGCTAGCTGTTTTGGCCGTTGGAGACAGCTGTAAACAGCTATTTCCTGTCTGTGAACATTGTTACATTGTGGCAAACTGTCAAAAGTACCGCGGTCCTCAGAGCTTCTTGTGGGAGGGGTTTCACCACAATATCAGTCACACAGCGCCCCCTGATGGTCTGTTTGTGAAAAGCAATAGATTTCTCATGTAAAAGGGGGTATCTGCTACTGATTGGGATAAAGTTAAACTCTTGGTTGGAGTTTCTCTTTAAGTCTTCCAAGGGCAGCAGCCCCCAACTTCCATCCTACCCCCGTTTGGCGGCAGCTTCTCAGGCCTGCCGTACATGGCCCTTGCAGGAATCTGAAGTTACGAGCAAATCTTTGTAACATCAAGATAACGGTAAAAGTTAAATAAAAAGAATCTCGTCGAGTGGAGACTTCACAGAACACAAAAATGAAAAACCACGCGCTTGGAGTAAAACACTGACCTCCAAACAGGCAGATGCTACATGCCCAAATTTCCCAGCAATCATCACCTCTTTCATGAGCCTCGATTTAGCGGCAGATCTTCTCCAGCACGGCAATATGTTTACCCCCCGCACATATGGCTCGGCTGCAGGATTAACATTTAAGTCAATTGCCAGCGTCTCTTTCCAAGAAGCGCAATGGCTGGAAGAGAAAGGCGATTTAGGAAGGTCACTTTTCACGCGCTAATACAGAACTCACACAGGGCGCCCGAGATGGAGGATTTTGTGTCCCTTCCAGGTGTCCTGGCAGGAGGAGACATCTTTCATGCCTCCAAATGAGTTTATAAATCCATATTCCCACCACGGGTCGTGCAGGCTGCAGCCTGATGTATAGACTTTAAAGAGAACATGTCAGGACTGAAAAGCACACCTGGATGTGACATGGCGACACACCTTAGCACCCCTCCTGCTTTAAAATAGCCTCCAATCCATTCACATGTCTCATCTACAGTTACATAACTACGTCACTTCCGGCAACTGTCATTATCTACTGCCTGAGGTGCTTTACCTGTGTGTTTGAAGCCTACCATGAAAATGGAATGGACGGTTCAGCTTAAAGAGGAACTTCAGCCTTAACAAACATACTGTCATTAAGTTACATTAGTTATGTTAATTAAAATAGATAGGTAATATAATCTCTTACCCACACTGTTTTAAAGAACAGGCAAATGTTTGATTTCATGAGGGCAGCCATCTTTTTGGTTGAAAGGAGGTGACAGGGAGCATGAGACACAGTTCCATCTGTCCCGTGTCCTAAGAACCTCTCCCAGTTGCTAGGCAACGTGAATAACAACATAGGAAATCCCATCATGCTTTGCACAGCATCAGGGAAAAAAAGCCCGGGCAGTTTTCTTTGATGGGGCGAAGCGTAGCTAAAAATGCAGCTAAAAATGAGACTTCTATAAGAAAAACAAAGTTCTGATGCTGTGAAACTGTTAAAGAAACACCAGGCCTTTTCAGTTGTGCTGAGTAGATTTTTAGTCTGGAGGTTCACTTTAAGGTTTCTTTCACATAGGAGGCGGTACTGTGTGCTTGCTGCCCGTGTAGTCAAAGAGCTCTGAGGCGTAGCAATAGGAGGGTGAGGGGGGACATCAGTACCCGGGCGTAGCATTGTGGCTTCTCCCCCCTGCTTCTCTCCCTCCCACTGCAGAGGAATGCAGAAGCGTTAACAGCAGCAGAAAAGCGGGGCACATACTGCCTGACGGTAAACAATGGTCTGGGCTATTTATTTATTTTTTTGTGGCTATGGGGGCTGGGGATCATCTCATATCTTAGCAATGCTCCTCTAGCACACATTACCCTAGCATACTTCCCAACATTTTAAGTGTCGAAAGCGGGACAATTAGGCCACACCCCTGGCCACGCCCCCAACCCTCTAGTCACGCCCACTAATTTATTTTATTTTATTTTTTTTAATTTATTTTGTATTAAATTAATTACTCCCGAAAGGGAGGGTGCCAGTGGGAGTCTGTCTCTGGCATCCGACCTCCATATGCTTCCTGTGACGTCATAGGAAGCACATGGAGGTCGGATGCCAGAGACAGTACGCGTGCATCAGCGGTAAGAGGACCCGACTGCCCGCTCCGCTGCGCTCACTCTGCCTATAGGGAGGGGAGGAGAGGGGGGCACACGGACATACATTAGGGGGCATTCAGAGAGGGAGGGAGGGAGGAAGTATTGAAGCCGGGCTCCCGCATCCCTCATTACCGCGGCTGGAGCCTGGATCAGTTTTTCCACCTCTATTCTCTGCCAGCCGTCGGGATTCAAGAGGGGGGGGCCCGGGATAGCGGGAGGGCCCCCCCAAATCGGGAGAATCCCGACGAAAACGGGACGGTTGGGGGGTATGCCCTAGTAATGCCAGCGTTAACATGGGCTGGGCTACTTGCGCAATGCACGATACGTAAATGACGTAAGTACTTGCGCACAGCGATTTTACTTAGTGAATATGCCCCATAGAGGGTTACTGGGTATGATTAGGATCTCTGACCATTGCCGATCGCTTGACCTGTCCATAAAGAGGACCATTCTTTATGACGATCCCAGGGATTATGGCTTCCCAGGGATCACTCACATATACAGACACATCCAGAGAACATATACCTCATGTGTGCCGCTGTTATTGTATGGCATAGCAGTAGATAATAGCACTACATAATAATAACCTGATATAATGTATATCGGTCAGTCATCTTTCTGCAGCCAGTTCCTCCCGCAGATCCATGGAATGTGTGATAATTGCACACAGGTGTGGTTTACTGTCCGGTTATATGATGATATTACAGGACATCTGCCGGTGAGATACATGCTGAATCCTCCAGCCAAATATTACCCTGGAGTGATTGCGCTTTCCCAGAAATCCCGTTACCTGATATTAATGAGATCAGCTGGACACAATTCCGTCCTATGTAATAATAGTATCAGCAGTATGAGAGTTTATCCGTTCCCCCAGTGATGTGTGCATACAATAATCCAGGGGAGATCTCCAGCACATACCAATCTATGCTTCCAGCTGGCTATTCACATGTCCTCTACAGTTTCACCTACAGTCCACTACAGTTTCACCCTGAGGGCCCTTTCACACCGGGGCGGTGCAGTATTTTTACCGTATCTCACCGCCTCTACAGCTTCCCACTGACTGTCTCTACAGCTTCACACTGACTGTCCACTACAGCTTCCCACTGACTGTCTCTACAGCTTCACACTGACTGTCCTCTACAGCTTCACACTGACTGTCCTCTACAGCTTCACACTGACTGTCCTCTACAGCTTCACCCTGACTGTCCTCTACAGCTTCACCCTGACTGTCGTCTACAGCTTCACACTGACTGTCCTCCACAGTTTCACACTGACAGTCCTCTACAGCTTCACACTGACTGTCCACTACAGCTTCACACTGACTGTCCTCTACAGCTTCATACTGACTGTCCTCTACAGCTTCACACTGACTGTCCACTACAGCTTCACACTGACTGTCCTCTACAGCTTCATACTGACTGTCCTCTACAGCTTCACACTGACTGTCCACTACGGAAGCAGGAGATTTGGGCGCATGAGACAAGTGGACAAAAAGGGCGCCCCATTCACTTCCATTATAAATATCGTTTAACGGGCGCCGGGATATCGTTTAATGGGGAAAAAAGGCGCCGGAGAATATTAACGTTTTACAAACGGCGCCCGGAGATTTTTTAAGGTTTTATAACTGTGCTTGTGATGATTTAACTTTACAAAATGAGCCCGTGACGAATAACGTTTATAAAGATACTAAATCACTATTTCTAAAACATTTCTAAAACATTATTATCCACCCCAAAAATATTATTTACATTTTTTTATTTACATTTTTTATTTATTAATGTTTGTAAAACATTATTATCCATAGGGGGTCTTAGGTTTAGGCACCAACAGGGGGGTCTTAGATTTAGGCACCACCAGGGGGGTCTTAGGTTTAGTCACCACCAGGGGGGACTTAGGTTTAGGCACCACCAGGGGGTCTTAGGTTTAGTCACCACCAGGGGAGTCTTAGGTTTAGGCACCAACAGGGGGGTCTTAGGTTTAGGCACCACCAGGGGGTCTTAGGTTTAGGCACCAACAGGGGGGTCTTAGGTTTAGGCACCACCAGGAGGTCTTAGGTTTAGGCACCAACAGGGGGGTCTTAGGTTTAGGCACCAACAGGGGGGTCTTAGGTTTAGGCACCACCAGGGGGGTCTTAGGCTTAGGCACCACCAGGGGGTCTAGGGGTTAGGGATAGGTACAGGGAGGGTTTTTAACAAACATAAATATAAGTTTCAGTTTAGAAACAGGGAAGATTAACGTTTTAAGAATTGCCGATCTCATACACATTATTTAATGATTTATAAATTCATAAAACACTATTTGTAAACGAAATTCTACACAATATTTTTATAAACAATAATGCTGCTTATCGTTTACACCACGCACCCTTTTTTCCCGACGCCCTTTTTTGATGTATGCGTAGTTCACACTGACTGTCTACTACAGCTTCACACTGTCCACTCCATCTTCACCCTGACTGTCGACTATATCTTCACTCTGTCCACTACATCTTCACTCTGTCCACCACATCTTCACTGACTGTACACTACATCTTTACCAACTGTCCTCTACAGTTCCATTTTCAGCCTCCTGTTTCATATGTAGCAACCCCTCCTTCATGTCCAGGTGTTCTCTTAGGCCAGATTCACACTATGGGCCTGATTCACAAAGCGGTGCTAACAGTTAGCACACTGGTGAAAAGCCCTTTATCACGCCTAAACTCAGTTTAGGCGTGATAAGTTTAGGCGTGATAAGTTTAGGCGTGATAACTATAGCACCAACTGGGTTAGCACCGCAGTGCACAGCTGATCAGAAGTTTTGCGCTAGCAAAGTCTGGTGCACTTCGCATAGATTTTAATGGTGCTGCTTTGCATGCGGGACTTAAACTTATCTAAACTTATCACGCCTAAACTTATCACGCCTAAACTGGCTTTTCACCAGCGTGGTGCAATGGTTATCACGCCTAAAGTTTCTAACTGGGTTAGCAGCGCTTTGTGAATCGAGCCCTATGGATTTGATTCATGAAACTTGCTAACTCATTGCACGAGCGCACTAGTGTTTTCGCGCGCGAAAATTTGCGGTTGCGCACAAAAATGCACACAAGAACGCTAGCGCGGCCGTGCTTTGAGTTAGCACGGTTTCGTGAATCAAGCTCTATAAGCGCTATTGTGAGCGCTTGCGTATGGTTAGCGCTTGCTGAGCACTTTTTAAAAAATCGCTCCCATTCACCTTTATTAAATTTGCTGTAAAAATCACTGTGATTGCGTAAGTTTTTCCACGCACACGATCGCGGCAATTTTTACCGCAATTTTAACAAAAGTGAATGTGAGCGATTTTTTTAAAAAGTGCTTAGCAAGCGCTAATCAATTGCAATCACTCACAATATCGCTTATAGTGTGGATCCGGCGCCCAAGGCCCTGACCTTTGCGGCCCCTCCAGAAATCTGGCCCCGCTTATCTCCATGGTGTGTGTGGGCCTATCTGCTGTGTCCACCATGCACCCTTCGCATAATAGTGCAACCACCATGACTCTCTCTGCACATAACGAGTGTGGAGACAAGTACACTTTCTGTGAAGGCGTGACGCTCTTGTATCGGAGGAAGGGTGAGCAGTTGAGGCCCCCACAGGCCTGGGCCCCCCTATGGTTGCATGGCCTGCAGCCTAGCAGCCACACCTCTCTGTACAGCCCCTGCAGCTCTGTCTCTTCTCCCGTTGCTGTGTAATGGCAGCGTGTGTATCATGTCTGTGTAATGAGAAGGTTTTTGCAGTAGAAGTCGCACAGGCTCCGGTCGTACACATTATTTACTGCGATCCATTAGGTGTCTGCGTTCCACTTGCTATTAATTATGCTTCAAAGTCAGAGCACAATTCTTCATAGTTTCCCCGTCATTTGTTGCACAGGCTTCGTCTTGGTTTTCCGAGAACAAATATCATGACATCAATTAATTTCCTTCTAAAGAGGCATCACCACCAGCAGAGCCCAATGCATCACCGTGTCAGTGTGTGCTGAGTCGGCTGCTTTACTGTTCCCTGACAGAGAGGCCCAACCTCCCCTCTACAGCACAGGCGATGGGTGCCCCAGCCTGCCTGACACACTGTCTCTGCTCTGCCGGGTGATCAGGACACTACAAATCCCAGCTGCTCTTTCCAATGGGCATATTGGCATGGTGGCATAATGGATAGCACTCCTTGCAGCCAGGGCACTATCTGCACGGAGTTTGTATGTTCTCCCTGTGTCTGCGTGTGTTTTCTCTGGGTACTCCTGTTTGAAACAGGAATACCTAGAGGAAATGCAAGCAGACAATGCAAACTCCATGCAGGGCTGGTTCAAGTAACAATTAGCCTGGGGGCCCCCCAAGAGACACCCCCCGACCAAAAAGCGTCATTAGAGGCCCTTTATTGCAGCCAAACTTCCCTCCTGGGCCCCTGAGCTGGCTGCTGACAATCCCCCAATCACCTCCCAACTTAACAGTCTCTGCAGAGTCCCTGGGGAGCAACAGTTAAGATGAGGAGGGACAACTTGGGGGCCCCTACAGGCTCTGGGGCCCTGGGGCAATTGCCCATTTTTTCCTATGGTAGCTCTGGCCCTGACTCCATGCAGATAGTGTCCTGGCTGTATGTTTTGGCGATGTGAGAGGCTGTCTCCTCTTACATCCCCAAAACATGCAGATAATTTAACCTCCCTGGCATTCAATTGCCCCAGGATTTCTGTGCAAAAAGTGATAACATTTATTTTTAAAACAGCATGGATATAGCTGTCCATACCGCTAGGGAGGTTTTTAAAGGAACACTATCAATGCCCAAGTGTTCTAAAATGACAGTGTACAAATAATGTCTAAGTAGCTGTGTAAACATTTTCCTACTTTTCATGTTAGATATCAGAGGCAAAAGCTGTAATTCATTGTGTGCAGTTTAAAAGAAAATAAACAGCCTTCATATCCTTCTCACTTCAGGTGTCCTTTAAAAGTGTGGGGTTTTTTTTATGAGCAAAACCAGTGTTGCTGGTAATTTTTGCACCGAAAATGCTATTTTTGATTTTGAGAAAATAGCGAAAACCATAACATTTTAAATTTTTCGCAATATGTTCAGAGAAAAAAAAAATTATTTCCGTTTCAAAAATTCGCAAAAAATGCAAACATTTTTTACTAACATTTGAAATATCTGACCATTGTATCACACACGTTACATTTTTCCACAAATATGAAAAAAATAAAAAACTCAGAATAGGAACACACAAGGCAGAATCGCATATGCGTTTTTCATAGCACATAGTGCAAAAAGCATATGGGATTCTGCCTAGTGTGTTCCTACCCTGAGGGTAAGAACACACTCAGCCAGTTTTCTGCCCCTAGGCCAAGTGTATTGTGACTTCCCTTCCTTATGCAGCAGATCCCCTCCCATTCCATGTGCAGCCCCTTCTTCCATGTGTAACATCCATCTACTGCAGCGGCCTGAGATATAGATTTGAATGTCATCCACACATAAGTGAAGGTGGAAGCCGAAAGAGTTAATATGTTAGCAGGGCCGGATTTACCATAGGGCACTGTAGGCACGTGCCTACAGGCGCCTGATGATGGAAAGGCGGCTCACTCTCCTCCCCAGTGCCTCCCTCCTTCCTTTCCCTATGCAGAGTCCTGATGAGATTCCAATTGAGAGGTTTCTGACCCTACTATCAGCATTTCACTGATGAGAGCCTACTTCAGCCAGCGGCACCTCTAGCTACTTAATGCTGAGGTTCCTCTAGCTACCTAATACTTGGAGGCACTTCTATCTACTTCATATTGAGGGTACTTCTGGCTTCCTAATTCTAAGGGGCACCTAAGATGAGCGGGGGAAGTAAGGGAGAAGTGACTGCTGGGAAAAATGGCACACTTGCTGTGCACTTTGGTGGGGGTTCGTAGGTTTGTGGAGGGCAAAGTCTAGGGAGCCAGGACATATGTGCCTATAGGCTCCTGGGAGGTAAATCCGAGCCTGTATGTTAGCCAATGCCATAGTTGTAGATGGAGAAGAGAAGAGGTCTAAGGCCTGAGCCCTGTGGTACTTACAGCTCGGCCAATCCAAAAATGTGTCAGCTGCATCTGATTTGGCCAATGCCATGCTACATGCACTTTGCATTAAATTTGCACGCAAGTCTGAAAGCACAGCACCTCGTTGCCCATCTGTAGTGAACACTGAAGTTATTAAAAAGGAAATGTAGTCAAAATAACATAATGAATAAATTTTTTTTTACAATAGTTATTGATAAATTATTAAAGGTGGCCACACATGATACAATAAAATTATCCGATTTTATGATTTTGAAAAAAAATAAAAATGATCGGATTTCCCGAAAAAAAAATTGAGATCTTTTTTTTTTTTTTTTTATTCGAGCAAGAAATCCAATTGGATTTCCCGTTTTTATTCGATATGAGTCGACCGAGAGTGGTGGATTTTCTGATCAATTTTTATGAAAATTAAATGGTGTGTGGTAGATTGTCAATTTATTAATATATAAGTCCAAACAATTTTCTCAGTGTTTTCAATCATTTTTTTTTCATAATTGGAGAAACATTATACACGTGTGGGAGGTACATTGGTTAGATTGTTCAAATGTTACAATCAATCAGAAAACTTGATTGCGATCCTTGAGTTGAAAATAAATTTTTTAAAAAGTGTATGGTGTGTGGCCATTGTGTGCCCATTGTAAACTTTTCCTCTAACTGAAGAATTTTTCTTGCGCTCCTGGTCAGAAGGTGTATCGCTCAAAGGTCTCCCCTCTGATTAGATGCACTGCGATGCTCCGTTGTAGGGTGTCATGAGGAAATATCTAGGCAAGGATGGAGCGCGCCATAGTGCATTTTCAAAGAGGTTACTTTATTGACAAATTAAGTTATACTCACAATGTCACTTGTTAAAATGGCATTTCAGCGGCGCAGCCAGCCGCTTAAACCTCAGCAGTGGAAGACATCAGCGCGATTCCCGGAGGCCTGGGTTCCGTCTCGCTGGAGGGTGGGCGTGGCTGGTCGTCAGAATGCGTATGACGTCATTACGCGTTTCGGCGCACAGCACCTTCGTCAGATGACATCATTGATTTCTCCTCTAACTGATTTACTTTCTGAAATTGAACACAGGCTGCAACATCTTTAGTACTGGACAGGAGATCTCTGTGGAATGTACGTTTACTGAGAGTTATAAAGCCAGTAGAAAAGATCTATGGTCTCCCCAAAAAACTGTGAGGTTGGGGTTACACACCAATATACAGCAATATATAGCTGTAGGAAGTGTTTCCAATACTGAAACCAGGATAATAAAGCGGATCTCCAGCCTAAAGCAAAAATATAGCAGGCTACCTGTAAAAAGAACGTTGAAGTTACCTGAGCTGCCTTGTCCCACGATGCCATCTCTAGGCTGGAGATCTGCTTTAAAGTCAACCTGAGTGACATTATACTCATAACGGTATACAACTGTATTTATCCACCTATTCTTAAACATGACTTTTTTTTAGATTTCCCATGATTTTATTGTTTATTTAAACATTAACAAAGTAGATTGAATGTTTTATTGTCTCTGCTCAGTGGCAGCCTATTAATTGTCCTGGAGTTAGAAAATACATGAACTATTGACCTTTTTCTATCTCTCCCCTGCCCTCAGAAGCTGTATTCTGCCAGGAAAACTTTTATGGCTGTAATTGGCTTATTAGTGATGATTACTATATTCCCGACAAGACAGAAGCTGTCACTTCCATGGCTTAAAATTAACTCTTTCAAGAGCAAAATAAAACAAGAAAACCAGTCTGGTTTTTAATAAGCTTAATAACATAAAAACACGTACTGCATTCTACTATATGTTGTTAGGCCTAGTGCACACTAGAGCGTTTCGGCTGCAGTTTGCGATCCGCTTGCGGGAGCGGATCCGCTTGGGTAATGTATTTCAATGGGCTGGTGCACACCAGAGCGGGAGGCGTTTTGCAGAAACGCATACTCCCGGGCTGCTGCAGATTTTGGATTGCGGAGGCGTTTCTGCCTCAATGTTAAGTATAAGAAAACCGCAAACCGCTCTGAAAAACGGCACTTCAGAGCGGTTTGCCAGGCGTTTTTTGTTACAGTAGCTGTTCAGTAACAGCTTAAGGGCCCGTTTCCAGTATAGCGTTACGAAATCGCCGGCGAATCACCGCAGGCAAATCGCATGCGGGTGCGATTCCGCATGCGTTTTTTGCCGCGATTTCGCATGCGATTTCGCATAGGTAAGGCTGTATGCGATTTTAACCATGTCACTGCCTGTGTGAATTAACATGGGTACCTATGCGAAATCGCGGCAAAAAACGCATGGGGAAAACGCATGCGATTTCCCTATTAAATACATTGCGTGCGATTCGCCTGCATTCCACACGCAGGCGAATTCTGAGGCCCCTACCCTGCAGATTTTTTCTGCACAGAAAAACGTGCGGGGAAACGCACAAGTGGAAACAGTCCCATCCACTTGTACTGACTGTGCGAATCCGCATGCGTTGCCCGCATGCGGATTCGCGATAGTGGAAACGGGCCCTTACTGTAACAATACATGAAATCTACTACACCAAAACCGCTACACAAAACCGCAAAACGCTAGCTGAAACGCTACAGAAAAAGAAGAAAAAGCGTTTCAAAATCTGCTAGCATTTTGCGGATCTGCTAGCGGTTTTTGGTGTGCACCAGGCCTTACTGTTATTTTTTTAAATGTGTGCAATCTGTAAAAACATAAAAAAAACCTTTTACACAATTGATGTTACTCTTCCTCCTACTAGCACAATGAAGCTAAGGTCACTACACATAGCATACAGTGAGGTCCCGGCATGCAGATTCAGGGGCAGCGTGTAATTGAATGATTTCTTCTTGTACTCGGCTCCCTGTATATGCGTGCAGCAGCTCAGCGCACGCACTATATAGACAGACCTCTTAAAGCCAATTTAATCTCTCGTTCAGAATGGATGGTGTGTATGAAAGGCCGGCCACATCGTCATCGTGGTATAATTCTATTAAGATGTTACAGCGGCCCTGCTACAGACAACATGCCAAGATCTAAAGACGCTCAGCGGAATTCTAATGTGAATAGAAGGAAAAAATAGAATGGATGGACGCTGGGGTGACCCAGATTTCATTGCTACAGCCTGGAACTGGGATTGGACACTATGGCCCAGTGCACACCAAAAACGCTAGCGGTTTTGGGAGCTGATTTCAGAGCGATTCTAGGTATGTTTAGAGAGGTTTTCTAAACATACCTAGCGGTTTTGGGTGCGTTTTTGTGTAGCAGATTACAAATATTGTTACAGTAAAAGCTGTTACTGAACAGCTTCTGTAACAAAAATGCCTGGCAAACTGCTCTGATGTAGTGTTTTTCAGAGCGGTTTGAGTTTTTCCTATACTTTACATTGAGGACGAAACGCTTCCGAAAACCGCAAACGCGCAGCAGGTGGCGCGTTTGCGGCTTGGCAAAAACCTCAAACCGCCGGTGTGCACCATCCCATTGCAATACATTAGCCAAGCGTTTTTCCAGGCGGATGCGGCCGGCGGATCGCTCCAAAAACCGCTCGGTGTGCACTAGGCCTTAAAGAGCAACTTTAGCGGGAAAAAAAAAATCAATACATTGCAAAGTGAGAAGTAAAAAAAAAAAGAAAAGAGATCAAGAAATGATATAATATATAATATTGTCATGTTATTTGTTCATGTTGCTTGATCCACAATCAGCCTGCTAGTCATCCTCTTTACTACTGGCAGACATGAAAAAAAACTAGCTCAAAAGTTCACACGTCACCCACCTTCCAGGTCTATAGATAGACCCCCGTGACGGTGCCCACCTTCTGCAGGTACACCACTCCTGCACAACCCTAGTACAACGATGCAAGTGAAGACGGCACACAAATGGCTTCAGTTGAAAACTGTATAAAGCTGGCCACTAACGGTCCAATTTCTAGCAAAAAATCATTCGAGCGATCAGAAATTTTGATCGGACGAAAAATCGTTCACTACACCATCAACTAACCAATCATTGCTTCCTATCTATCATGACCACCAAGAAAATCCAAATTTTCGTTCGACGAAAATTCATTCGGGCGACATTTTTTCACTCGTTCATAATCGATTGTGTCCACCAATGGAGATTATTTACAACCAATCCGATCAGAATTTCTGATCGCTCGAACGATTTTTTGCTAGAAATTGGACCGTTAGTGGCCAGCTTTAGATGCATGCTATCTAATACAGTTTTCAACTGAAGCCATTTGTGTGCCGTCTTCTTCATTTGCATCGATGAAAAAAAACTAGACAGCACCAACTGCCATTATATATAATCATGCTCTCTAACAATATGACAGGCTTTTTTATTGATATACTGTACATATGTACAGAGGGAGATACTGCTTGCTTGGCCGTTGTAAACATCTCTTATTTCCCACAACGCAACAGACAGGAAACTGTCAGGACCAAGGTCATGACATCACACTGTGAGAGGGGTTTTACCCCAATATCAGCCATACAGACCCCCCTGATGATCTATTCAAGAAAAGGTAAAGACTTCTCATGGGAAAGGGGGTATCAGCTACTGATTGGGGTGAAGTTTAATCCTTGGTTACAGTTCCTCTTTAAAGGAGAACTCTGAAGTACATTGAAGCAGCTGGTTATATCAATAACGGCCATTATTTAAGTTAATGTTTTGTTCTGCCCTGAAATGATGAGCATGGGACAGTAAACCTTCCAGCTCTGGAGTACAAAATCCAGTTCTAGAATAGACATAAAGTCACATGAATTGCTGCCATTTTTTTAACCCATTACCAACTTCAATAGAGTTGTCTTGTTTGAGCACTGTTTTTGTCCTCCGCAGAACTTGTTGTGCTGTAAATTCTTGGAATGCTTTGATGTCTCTCTGCTTGCATAGGATATAGAAACTTGAAACAGAAGTCCTCTGTTATTGTCTCACACTGCCCCCTAGTGACAAGTGGCCATAAACACACATTACAGCAGTACTAAATAGTAGCAAGGAAATGTGTAACAAGAATTAAAAAAAAATGCTAAAATAAAATTGGCCTGGAGCACATGTAGGCCTTTAAATAAATTGGCTGCTAAAGGGTTAACAATTAACTGTAATGAAAATATCATAATGAATACAATTACCCGTATATTCCGGCGTATAAGACGACTGGGCGTATAAGTCGACCCCCCAACTTTTCCAGTTAAAATATAGAGTTTGGGATATACTCGCCATATAAGACTGTCCCCTTTCAAAGCACACCATATAAAATAAAATAAAAAAAAAACATCATATACTGGTGCTATGTATGAACAGATACTGGTGCTGTACTGTATGTGGTACCCAGTATATAGGCGATTGACTGGTTGGTTTGGTCAGCTCTCCCCGTCTCCCTAAGTGAATTGGTCAGCTCTCCTTCTCTACCTGTTTATCAGAGCGGTATGGAAGAATAGATCGCGCTCTGCCCATAAAACACTTTTACATTCCTTCTCTGCCTCTCAGATCTCGCACATGAGCGCCTGCGCCGCTTTACTACAGTCCTCAGCAGGGAGATCTGAGAGGCGGTAACAGGATAGGGCGTATCACCCGGCATCAATGACACCCGGCGTATAAGACGACCCCTGACTTCTCAGATGATTTTCCAGCTTTAAAAAGTAGTCTTATACGCCAGAATATACTGTACTTTTTTTTTCACAATATTAATTTATAAATGATGATTTAGGCAGCGTTTGCCCATTGTAAAATCTTTCCTTACCCCCGACTTACATTCTGAAATGTATCACAGGTGTCAAAAATGTTACTCCTGTCAGGTGATCTCTGTGAAATGTTTGTTTGGTGAGAGTTCTTATCTCTTAACTTATTCTCCGGAGTTATCTCCTAGGAGATTATTTTCATATTCCCTTAACTTTGAAGCATTTCACAACTGAAAAGTACCTAAAAGTTGGTAAAAAAAAGTACTATTAAAATTATTTTGAGTATTTTCTTACTTGCTCATGGTTGTCACCCTGGACTCTGCCCTCTCCTTCACCCCCCCCCCCCCCCGCACCTGCCCACACCATACAAACCATGCTAGGAGGGCCTGCAATTTCCATTTAGGCAATATCTCTAAGATCTGGCCCTTCCTGACTCTGCCAAACTCATGTCTGTGCCCTCATCATCACCCGCCTGGACTACTGCATCACCCTTCTCTCAGGCCTCCCTCCGAACTGCATCGCCCCCTACAATCGATAATGAAAGCAGCAGCCAGGTTAATCTATTTCTCCCACCGTTCTGTCTCCACGACTCCCCTATGCAAATCCCTCCACTGGATCCTGATCCGATTCAGAATCAGTTTCAAGTTTCTATGTCCGTCTTACAAATCTATACACAAGTCCTGCCTAACCTGCATCTCTGACCTGGTCAGCAGATACACACTTGGCCGCCCACTTTGCTCCCCCAATGACCTCCTCCTAACCACCACACACATCTCGTACTCCCATGTGCAAATACAGGACTTCACTAGAGCTGCCCCATCCTGTGGAACTTTCTTACAATGCCTATCAGGCTTGCCCCCTACTTCAGCACCTTCAAACAAGCCCTCAAAACTCACATCTTCAAGGAGGCCTACCTCACCTCTCAGCTCAGCTGCCCTAAATCTCTCTGCTGAGAACTTTTTTTTTTTGAAAATTCTTTTTATTGAAAATTTTCAAGTTTAACAAAACATATCAAACATAAACAAAACAACCCTGAGCTCCAGCACACACAGGTGAGGAGACAGGGGAGAGAAACACCACAAGAAAGGATGTATAATCATTTTACACGTCACATATTATTACAATGAGAAAGGGCACCATTGGAATCCGGAAATAGACTATAGATCCAGTTTAGTCCATTTCTTATCTTAAATATAAAGCAATTAGGAGCCAAAAACAGGGGAACAGTAAATTCGGGCGCCTGAGGCAAGTGGACAAATCGGGCGCCGCCATTCACTCCCATAATAAATATCGTTTATTGGGCGCCCGACAGGAAAAAAGGGCGCCGGAGAAAAATAACGTTTTATAAGCGGCGCCCGGAGACTTTTACTGTTTTATAACTGCTTCTCATGATTACACATTATTTTATGATTTATAATTTTTTAAACATTATTTTTAAACGAAAAACAGCACAATATTTTTTTCACACGTTATTAATGCTTATCACAGGGGGGGGTCTTAGGTTTAGGCATCAACAGGGGGGTCTTAGGTTTAGGCACCACCAGGGGGGTCTTAGGTTTAGGCACCACCAGGGGAGTCTTAGGTTTAGGCACCACCAGGGGGGTCTTAGGTTTAGGCATCAACAGGGGGGTCTTAGGTTTAGGCACCACCAGGGGGGTCTTAGGTTTAGGCACCACCAGGGGAGTCTTAGGTTTAGGCACCACCAGGGGGGTCTTAGGTTTAGGCACCACCAGGGGAGTCTTAGGTTTAGGCACCACCAGGGGGGTCTTAGGTTTAAGCACCACCAGGGGAGTCTTAGGTTTAGGCACCACCAGGGGGGTCTTAGGTTTAGGCACCACCAGGGGAGTCTTAGGTTTAGGCACCACCAGGGGAGTCTTAGGTTTAGGCACCACCAGGGGGGTCTTAGGTTTAGGCACCACCAGGGGAGTCTTAGGTTTAGGCACCACCAGGGGAGTCTTAGGTTTAGGCACCACCAGGGGAGTCTTAGGTTTAGGCACCACCAGGGGGGGTCTTAGGTTTAGGCACCAACACGGGGGTCTAGGGGTTAGGGGTAGGTACAGGGAGGGTTACTTACTATTTTTTTTTAAACGTTATTATACGTTTCACTTTTTAAACGGAAGATTAACGTTTTCACAATTGCCAATTTCATGCACATTATTTAATGATTTATAACTTTATAAAACATTATTTTTAAACGAAATATAGTACATTATATTTTTAAACGTTATCCATGTTTATCGTTTAAAACCCGGCGCCCTTTTTTCCCAGCGCCCCTTTTTAACGTACGCCAAAAACAGTACCAACTGTCTAATCAGGGTCATGTCAAAAGCGGGTAGTCATGTCTTAGTGAAAGGGAGGTCTCCAAATTGTATCACGTGGAAACCTAAATGACTAGAGTGTACAGTCTGCTCAGGGATCAGCAATTGCTAATCATTCTTGCAAAGTTATACAGTATCTTTGTTAGAGGTCCAAGGCCCCCACACCTTTTGGAACTTGGATGGGCAGCCCCTAGCTATGTAGGCGGCCTTATACAGGTGGAGTTATTAACCAATTTTTTCCAGTATTGGTAGGTGGGAGGGGCCTGTTGCTTCCAGTGCAGCACAATTGCTTTTCTATAATAAAATAACAGGAGGCCAATTAAATATCTCTGAGGTCTAGAGGAAGCAATAGTGTGTACATTGCCTAGAATACAAATCAGAGGGTCAGGCGCAATATGAGTCTTTATGATAGATCCCACGAATGTACAGATTTCTTTCCAAGCATCTGTAATCAAGGGACATTCCCAGAACACATGACTAAAGTCAGCCCTGGCAGCACCGCATCGCCAGCATGAGCTCGAGCCATCTTTGTCAAATTTACTTAATTTGTATGGGGTTAGGTAGGCTTGGTGGATGATTTTGAATTGGATTAATTTGTCTCTTGTGGAGATTAGGTATTCAAATGGCTTAATCCAGGTGTCTTCCCAGTCCTCGTCGTCTAATGTGGGTATCATTGTGAGCCAAGGTTGCTTATAGACTGTGACATGGGGTTCGGTGATTAGAATCATGCTTTGATAGATTGCTGAAAGTTTTGTGAGGTTTTCGTTTGTAATTATGTCCTCGATGGCAGAGGAAAGGAGCTTGACCGGCTCTCGCCCATACTGCGCTGCAAATGCATGCCTCAGCTGCAGATACCTAAAGAAGTCGTTATTTGGTAGCGAGAAGGTTGTTTTTAGAGTATTGAAATCCATTAATTCTCTATTCAGGACTATGGCTTCAATTCATCAAAGGGTGTTCGATAACAAAACCCCAGTCCTTAAAATACCGCATTCGGTATTTTACACTTCACTGTGCTAATTCATCAATATTTTCCCATGTGTGGTAGAGGTTCGTTAAGTTACCGAACTACTAGGCTTCAATTCATCAAAGGCTGTTCGATAACAGCAGAGTGGTGCAGAGCAGCTTGGAATGTCCGTGTGTTGTTACAAGCTGATAACAATAGAAGGCATCCAGACATCCCTTTGTGATGTAAAGGTGTTATAGTTACTGTTATTTATACTGCCTCTGCTGCTCTGAATCTGTCCATCAGTCTTTCTTAACATTTTATTTATTTGCCACAACGTAGATGAACTTCCTGGAGACATTACAAATGCCATGCTTGGCGATTTCACCACCAGCATCTTTGCATTATCAAACAGGGCCTGAAAGGGTTACACCACCGAAGGGAATCTGGGGATATATTTTGACCCGTTCTCTCTGCTCACTGCTTGGGGGGTCTGAAAGCTTGTGTGGAGAAGCCTGTGTGACCTATCAGCGGCACTTGCAGGAGAACAGGGGCTGTTTCTATTGGCTGCCTGCTCCTGCTAATCATGAAAACATTCACACAGAAGGCTTTCGAAGCCTGTAACGACAGGGGAGAGCTGGAGATAAACACCGAATGTGTTAGCGAATGTGGGAACCTTGATGAATTAACATTTGTTGAGCACATGTCGGTAATTTATCTCATTGCTGTGTCATTTCAGCTTCTCATTCGGTAACAGCTTTGATGAATTAACATTTTCTAAAGTGCTTCGTTAAGTCAGCTGTTTTCAGCATTACCGAATGCGGTAATGCTTGATGAATTGAAGCCTATGTGTTCTAGGCAAGTTATCCCTTTCCTGATCCATATAACTGGGTCAGGGATCTTGAAGAAATGCGGTAGGATGGGATTGTTCCAGAGTGGGATCCTCTGCTGAGAACTTTGGCAGAGAGAGGTTCTCCCCCCTTCTATCATATCACCGCCATCTCCCTTTAGATTGTAAGCATTTGGCAAGGCCCTTCCTCTTTGTGTATCATATTTAACTGTGCACTCTACCCACAGAATAATGTAATCTTGTATTACAGTATTGGTACTACTACACCAGTGTATGGTCTGGCACTGTGTATCTTATTGCTCATTACCTGTATTGTGTTGTCTGTCACCCCCATTATCATTGTCTGTAACCTTATTTATTGTATAGTGTGAAAAAGTTCTTGCCAGCATAGTCACATGATCTTGCTCCAGGGCAAAGTAAAAGTAAGCATATTAACCATTGCAGGTACTTTTTACTTTTTCAAAACAAAATAATGTTGTAAAGAGTTTTAATGAGCGGGTAAATAATTTAGGGAGAAGAGGACATTTTGGCTATGATTCTGCTGTAAAAACTCCTGTCACCCATACCTTTGAATGAATTGAAAATTCTAAAACAGAATAAATTACATTTGTCCTTAAAGCACCACTAGTGCATAAAATGTAGAATATATATAAACACATGCACATAAGAAGTACATTTCTTCCAGAGTAAAATGAGCCATAAATTACTTTTTTCTGATCTTGCTGTCACTTACAGTAGGTATTAGAAATCTGACAGAACTGGCAGGTTTTGGACTAGTCCATCTCTTCATGGGAGATTCTCAGCATGTCCTTTATGCTTTATAAAGACACTCCCTGAAAAGGATTTATACAAAGATGCTGGCCAGCCTCCCTGCTGGCTTCACAGTTTTTTTGGCAGTTTGACGGTGCAACCACCATTCACTAAGTGCTTTTAAAAATAAAGAAAACCTGAGAGCCTTCCCATGAAAACGATGGGCTACTCCAAAACTTGTCGGTTCTGTAAGATTTGTACTACCTAGTACAAGTGACAGCAACATAGGAGAAAAATAATGTATGGCTCGTTTTACTCTAAAACAAACATACTTCTTATTTGAATGTGTTAACATGTATTTTACAGTTTACAATTTTCACGATAGTGGGCCTTTAAAGAGAAACCGTGACCAAGGATTGAACGTCAGTAGCTGATACCCCCTTTCCTACAGGAAATCTTTTCCTTTTCTCAAACGGATCATCAAGGGGCTCTGTATGGCTGATAGTGTGGTGAAACCCCTCCCACTGTGTGATGTCAGGACTATGGTCCTGACATCACACTGTGGGAGCCTTGTTGCATTGTGGGAAATAAGAGCTGTTTCCAACTGCAAAAAAAGCAAGCAGCATCTCCTTTCACTGACATCACCTGCCAGCAGGTGATAAATGTCAGAATGTAAATCAGGGAGAGGAAAGATTTTACGAGGGGCAAACACTGACTAAATCATTTATACATAATTATTGTAAAAATGAAGCACTTTTTTTCATTATGCTATTTTCACTGGAGTTCCTCTTTAACAAATGCCCAATCCAGCGGCACATTCGGTACCGAGCCCACCAGCATCTACTTGAAACTGCAAGTCCCTTTCTGTGCGGCTTGTCCCTTTAAAGGCATTTGCTGATGAAAGCGAACGCCTGGAGAGGAGGCGGTGAAATTGTTCATTACTTGACTAACTAAAACCTGGTAATGCTTCGGGCGCGAGGAGAGCGAAACATCCAAGGACTTGCTTTCACCTCTCGCTGTTTACTTTTAAATTAGGATGTTCGGGAATCGAGCCCAAGTATTATGGTTGCCAAGACTTCAGCTAATTTGGTTTTCCACTAAATTAGCTATTTACAGTATATATTTTTCACAGCAGTTGTTAGACAGCAGCCCGGCCATACTGATGATGTGTGTTAAAGGTGCAGGTCCCACGATGCTGACATCATAATAAATGGGGGGGGGGGGCTGTCACCATAGAAAATAGAACGTGCACCCTGTTTTCCTACTTTGATAATAATCATAACACTGCGATACAGGGCATCGTACTGCTCTGTGCCTTGCTGTTGTCATTACGATGAATAGGAATTACTGCCACATTTCCAGTGTATACCTTTCTTAAAGGATACTCGAAGTGACATGTGACATGATGAGATAGACATGTGTATGTACAGTGCCTAGCACACAAATAACTATGCTGTGTTCCTTTTTTTATTTCTCTGCCTGAACGAGTTAAATATCAGGTATTTGTCCAAAACTTCAGCGCTACAAGGTCTCTAATTCAGGAATCCGCCACCAACACCCCTCACAGTGCAGGCTTACCAGCTTCCTGTAAGACCCAGATTATAAGGTCTAAGCGTATATGTGGTCAGCAACCCCACCGATCTGTGATTTCCACGTTCTGCGATCCCAAAATATTCCTCCTCTGAAGATGTTCTCCGCATATGAGGGTATAATATCAAAGAGTAGAAAAATCTAAGTGCTCTCCGTTTTCATTTAAGACAAGCACTTTATTTCATAAAATTGTAAACAGATACTCACATAAGGGCCCTTATTACAGGGACTCTCAGTAGACAAAGCGTTTAAAACAAATAGTTTTGCAGGGTGCCAGTCTCCCCTCTGCCATCCGTTCCGCCCGACCTAGGTTTCGCTCACGCGTCCTCAGGGGCTTCTTAACGGATTGGCAACCCGGGTGGGTGTTAAATACCCTCTCACCTACATCTTTGGGATTTCGACTTACTGGAATGAGGTGGAGTTTCCCTCAATTTGCCTAAATCTGAGGTGTTTTATTGTTATTATTGTTTTTATTGTTTTCATTTTATTTTATTTTATTTTATATCATTGATTTTATTTTATTTTATTTTTATTTTATTGTTTATATGTGTATCAATTTCAGTGTATTTTTATTACTGTAAGTGGTAACTGCATAGATTAATGTGAATATGTTATACTGTGAAAACTTGTTGAAACGGGGTGCCACTTTAACCTCTGCACATCCTAATATAAGGAGCCTTCTGGAGCGGGCCTGAAATGGTCTTGCTTTAGATGGGGAAGGAGATTCAATGTACACCTTCCTTGCGTTTCAAGCTTATCCCCGAATGACTGAGGGGAAATAGCAATATACTTTACCTTCCGTGCGTTCCACGCGGCGGAATTTCGGAAGTGACGTAGCGGAAGCTACGTCACGCTGATGCGAACGCGCGGCTTGATGCGCTGGCGGCGTCTAAGATATACGCTTAGACCTTATAATCTGGGTCTTACAGGAAGCTGGTAAGCCTGCACTGTGAGGGGTGTTGGTGGCGGATTCCTGAATTAGAGACCTTGTAGCGCTGAAGTTTTGGACAAATATTATTATGAAGTCAATCTGAAGGACTTTTAACTTCTGGGCAGCTCTCGGGACTTTTCAGCTCTTTGCGCGGAGATTGTAGATAATTTTTAAATATCAGGTATGTAAGTGGCTGACTCAGTCCTGACTCAGACAAGCAGTGACTACAGTGTGACCCTCACTGATAAGAAATTCCAACTATAAAAAAAACTTTCCTAGCAGAAAATGGCTTCCGAGAGCAGGAAAGAGATAAAAAGGTCAATAGTTCATCGATTTTAGCTCTGGCATACTTCAATGAATGTGTCATTGAGAAAAAACAATAGCACAGTTAAAACTTAAGAAGTAGATTTAAACATCAAGTAAAGCTGTGGAATATCTTAAAAAGTAATTTTTAGGAGAAGGAAGATAGATACAATCATTTATTTCATTCGTTTATTTTCGCTTCGGGTGTCCTGTGAAGTAACGCTGAAGTGAACATAAACTTGTGAGCAAAGCAACTGTATCTGTAGGACTAATCCTAAATAGAACTTCCCTGGAGTCCCCAATTCTTATTTTGTTTTTAGGAGGTGAAAATCTAGTTTTAAGGCCTGAGCCATGTTTAACATCACCTTTACATTCTTGCTGCTCATACAGCTCCCACACAGAGAAATGATGACCTCTTGGAACTTTTCTTATCTAACCTGCTAGGAGAATTGTCACTTCCGAGACGCTTTAATATTTAGTCCAAGACACTTTGGGGGATTCCGTTTTAGGAAGAGGAGTGGCCGGTTGGACTGTAGTTGCTCCTGGCTGAAGGCTTGCAACTTTGCAATGCGATTTATTTGGGGGGATTGTGCTCTGTGTTTTCGAAAATCACAGCACAATCGCAGCAATTTCATTTAAAATATAAGGCTTGTCCAGATCTGGCACTTGGAGGCTGAAGGTGCAGCAAACGGACACTTACAGTGATCTCTGAGGTGCCTGTCACTCACCAAATGTGCCGCTCGCCAAGGAGCTTACAGTCTAATCCCTAACATCATGTCACAAACTGTCCTCAGAGGACTTTACAACGTAATCCCTGCCATCACTTCACTAACTGTCCTCAGAGGAGCCTACAATATAATTCCTGCTGAGTTGGGGGGGGGGGGGGGGGGGAGGTTAGTATGCTGTCGGCCCAGGGGCAGCTGGTGATAGTGGGCATTGGGTGGTAAAAACTACAATACAAATCTGGCCTTGATGGTTGTGATCCTACTTGATCGATGGGATTTTCTAATAATCCCCCATAGCATTGCATTAGCAAGAGCTTTTCGAATCATTAGCACTTAGAATAGGCTGCTAGTGGGTTTGAGCCCTTACTGAGACTATAGGCTCGTACACACGCCGTACTAAAGGCAACGACGGGTCCGTCGTCACCTCCCGCTGGGCGGGTTTTCCACAGACAGTACAGCCTGTGTATAGTCGGTGGACTGATAAGGCTGTGTCTGAACGATCCGCCCGGCGTTGCCTTTAGTACGGCGTGTGTACGAGCCTTATTACTCCAGTGTATGATCTGGCATTGTGTATCTTATTGCTTATTGTCTGTTGACTGTCACCCCCATTATCAATGTTTGTATCCTTATTTATTGTACAGTGCTGTGTGTAATATGTTGGCGCTCTATAAAGCCAATTAATAATAATAATAATATCGATGCCTGGAAGTCTGGAACTAACAATCTCTGCCTCACTGGAGATGTAATGTGCATCTACAGGCTTCTTTTGACTTCAGTCGGGGTTCTTTTTTTTCCTTTTCTATTTTCTGCTGTGTCACCAAGTAGAGAATCCATACAATGAGCGTGTCAGCACAGCGGCCTCTGGGAAATCCCATTACCATATTTTAGAATTGACAGGTACCCTTTAAGCCTCCATCTCTGCTGTGTGACTGGCACGCACCTTGGATAACTCTGGAAATGGAGTAGCCGCCAAATGAGAGAAGGCTTATTAGCAATTTTCTTGAGGGAAAAAAAAAATAGAATAAAATGAAAAGCTAATCGAGGCAGAGAGTCTGTGGGCGCAAATGAGACTGATTTAATCTGCGCAATAAACTCCCCCCTCCCCCCACACAACCCCCATTTAAGGGTTATGTGAGATTTATGTGCATAATTAGTATTCATCAACAATCAAATGAGAACTCATTTGTAAATCAACATTTCTAATTAGATTGCTTAATGTATGTTTGACTTTGTTAGAGGAAAATAGAACATTAGCGATGGGCTGCTCACAATTGCCGCTTACTGACGGCAGCGAGTGGGCCTATTATGGAAATGATATTGGCAGGGAATGCCGAGGATTTGCCGCCGTTCCTCGTCCTGCCAACCTTTAAAGAGGACATTCGAGTCGTAGGCCTCGTACAGGTTTACTGGGTAAAATGTATAACCTCAGATTCATACAGTTGAAGCATGCTTCCCGCTTCTTCTAGCCTCGCCCACCGGCACTCAAACATTTTGAACTTTCTGATGTCCTTGCTGTGGGATCTGTACATCGGCTGGGGGGATATGCTAGAGGTGAGTTTTCATCAGGCTGTGTTTAGTTCAGCAACCCATCCACCAGAATAAGGTATTGCTGTCTGCTTCGGGGGAAATTAGCCATGACCCCTGCATCATTCCCATGCTCTTTACTAACCACTACTAAAGTTAAAAAAAAGCACATGATTATTTTTTTTTTGGTTAATCTAATGCAGTGATCATTGGGCGACTTAAAATAACCCTGAAGTAAGATAGGGGTTGATTCACAAAGGTTACTTATTTTTCACCTTAACTGTAAGGAGTGCTAATGCATGAGATAAACAAATAAGGAGAGATAATTCATGAGATAAATAGATAACGGGAGCTAAACCATGAGTTATGTCAAATAAGGGGAGCTAAACCATGAGTTATGTCAAGTAAGGAGAGCTAAACCATGAGTTATGTCAAATAAGGAGAGCTAAACCATGAAATACGTCAAATAAGGAGAGCTAAACCATGAGTTATGTCAAATAAGGAGAGCTAAACCATGAGTTATGTCAAATAAGGAGAGCTAAACCATGAGTTATGTCAAATATATAGAGCAAAATCATGAGTTATGTCAAATAAGGAGAGCTAAACCATGAGCTATGTCAAATAAGGAGAGCTAAACCATGAGTTATGTCAAATAAGGAGAGCTAGACCATGAGTTATGTCAAATAAGGAGAGCCAAACCATGAGTTATGTCAAATAAGGAGAGCTAAACCATGAGTTAGGTCAAATAAGGAAAGCTAAACCATGAGTTATGTCAAATAAGGAGAGCTAAACCATGAGTGATGTCAAATAAGGAGAGCTAAACCATGAGTTATGTCAAATAAGAAGAGCTAAACCACGAGTTAGGTCAAATAAGAAGAGCTAAACCATGAGTTAGGTCAAATAAGGAGAGCTAAACCATGAGTTATGTCAAATAAGGAGAGCTAAACCATGAGTTATGTCAAATAAGGAGAGCTAAACCATAAGTTATGTCAAATTAAGAGAGCTAAACCATGAGTTATGTCAAATTAAGAGAGCTAAACCATGAGTTATGTCAATTAAGGAGAGCTAAACCCTGGGTTAAGTTAGATAAGGAGAGGTAAGTCATTTAAGGAGAGAGAAATTGTGAGTTAATAAATAAGGTGAGATCATTTAACAGAAAAGCTTTGTGAATCAGCACGGTGGCGTAGTGGTTAGCTCTCTCGCCTTGCAGCGCTGGGTCCCTGGTTCGAATCCCAGCCAGGGCACTATCTGCAAAGAGTTTGTATGTTCTCTCCGTGTCTGCGTGGGTTTCCTCCGAGCACTCCGGTTTCCTCCCACATTCCAAAAACATACGGATAAGTTAATTGGCTCCCCCTAAAAATTGGCCCTAGACTACAGTACTTACACTACATAATATAGACATATGGCAATGGTAGGGATTAGATTGTGAGCTCCTTTGAGGGACAGTTAGTGACAAGATATATATTATATATACTCTGTACAGCGCTGCGTAATATGTCGGCGCTATATAAATACTAAATAATAATAATCAGGCCCATAATATTTTGTGGATTAAGCCCATGATGGGTTCTCGACCTTTTCATCATTATCCTGCTATCAGAAGTGTTTGCTCCTCCTCACAGAAGTTGTATGACCTCTAATTAGTTTTCAGGAGACATCAAACACTGGTTTATTAACCCTTGTAATAATAAGTTCTAAGTAGCGTTTGTACTACCGGTATATGTTTGTACATTTAGTACTAATGCTATATATTTCGGGTTTTTTTCCTCATAGTGTCACATGCACGCTATGAAGTCTCCATGGAAGTGAATGTGGTCTTGTTTGTTCTGTATGTAACTACTGGAGGCCATATGGCTGTCTCTTGGCACTTGCCCCCTTCCCTCATCCCTGTCCCATTTTATACCCATTTACATTTCAAAATCGTGAGAGTTTGAATATCGTTTGCACCGCTCCCCTGAAACTGCTTTAGATGTTCATCATGACTCGTGAGCTCCCTTTGTGAAAGGCTAAAAGCCAATAAACCCAACATCGTACAAAGCACAATATGGGCCTGATTCACAGAGCGGTGCTAACAGTTAGCACTCTGGTGAAAAGCCCTTTATCATGCCTAAACTCAGTTTAGGCATGATAAGTTTAGGTGTGATAAGTTTAGGTGTGATAAGTTTAGGCATGATAAGTTTAGGTGTGATAAGTTTAGGCATGACAAGTTTAGGTGTGATAAGTTTAGGTGTGATAAGTTTAGGCATGATAAGTTTAGGTGTGATAAGTTTAGGCATGATAAGTTTAAGCGCCAACTGCGTTAGCACCGCAGTGCACAGCTGATCAAAAGTTTTGCGCTAGCAAAGTCTGGTGCACTTCGCATAGAGTTTTTAATGGCGCTGCTTTGCATGCAGGATTTTGCGCGCGATCTAAACTTATCTAAACTTAGCATTACTAAACTTATCATGCCTAAACTGGCTTTTCACCACTGTGGTGCAAAGGTTGTCACGCCTAAAGTCTTTTAGGCGTGATAACTGAGTTATCACCGCTTTGTGAACCAGGCCCTATATCTATACGTACATTTGTACTAACGCTATATATTTCAAACATATACCGGGGTAGTGCAAATGCTACTTAGAACTTGCCTGTTGTTTCCCTGTAGTTATTGCAAGGGTTAATAAACCAGTGCTAGATGTCTCCTGGAAACTAATTAGAGGTCATATAACTTCTGTGAGGAGGTGCAAACACTTCTGATAGCAGAATAGTGATGAAAAGGTCAAGGAGGTCATCATTTCTCTATGTGGGAGCTCAATGCACAGCAAGAATGTAAGTGTGTTGTTAAAGGGACCTGAGCTGTGTCATCAAAAAGAAAACTGGATTTACCTGTGGCATACTCCAGCCCACTGTAGCCTGCGAGGTCCTCCGCAGTACCGCTGGCAGCTCCGGTAATGCTCCGACTTTGTGTGCTCATCCCTGCTGCGTACCTGACGTGTCATCACGGCGGCAGCCATAAGAGTCCTGCGCATGCGCGGTTCAGTCTTTAGGGACTCTTACGGCGGCCGGCATGGTGACTGCGCATTGGGTACACAGCGGACAGACAGACACAGACTTCACCCAAAAAGAGCACATTACTGGAGCTACCAGCGGAGGGGGCCAGGAGGATGCCGGGGAAAGCGCGGGCTTCTGTTGGCCCTAGAAAATGACAATTTAGAAGTAGGCAAGGCCGCCATCAGAATTTTCTGGGCCCCATACTGGGCAAACCTATTGGGCCCCCTTACTCCCTTGTGCCTCCACTTATCAAATCACAATCTGATAGGTAGCGTGTAGTAGCAGGTAGGTAGTAATAGGTGTATTGTAGTGGCCAGCAGGTGTCAGGAGCGGGGCCTCTTGGTGTAGCAAGCCTCCTCCACCTGACTCACAAGGGGACGTGGCCAAACCCAGGGGCGGGACCACAGCATGATGGGGAAAAGCCACAATGCATTGCCACGTGTCCTCCAGCCACACGGCAGGGGGAGAGGGGATATACAGCAGCTGGTATAAAAGGCATTTCAATGCACAGCTCATGTAACTGAAAGGGGCCACGCCGTGGGAGTGATTGACAGCTGGGGTCTGTGTGGAACTGCCACTGTTTGGGCCCCATACAGCAGTGCCTCCTTTACCATTGTTGTTACAGATACAATTATTTATCTAATATGTTTTTTTTTTCACTTCAGGTTTGTTTTAGATAAGCTGGACTAGGGAGGTGTTAAAGGCATACGCAGAAAACGTGTGCATGTTTTATCCAGTTATGTCAGGATTCTGGGAAATTAAGCTGTAGACAAATGTATCAGCACACCGATTTTGCGATAATTCACACTCTTTGATTGAGCCATGTGTTCCCACAAGGGAAAAGCCGACAATTGTTTTGGGGGCCACACAGGGTCCCCCTTCTTCAAGGCGTGTGGTAATTTGTCTACAGTTTCATTTGAGACGCACAGCCTATGTCTCAGTGTCAAGCACCAAACCAATCTTTTGATTCTGTGCCCTTCATGATCCTTTTACTTCTGGAAAATTAAGTCTGGCTTTTTTGTTGTCCCTACTTTGGATGTCACATGTCACATCTGCTTGATCCACCTACTGGCTGAATCCAGGGAGGAGAGGCAGGAAGTTATACTACAACCGCTTCCTGTCCAGCATTTTGCTTTACCCTCATGTTGAAGGGTGACAAGCCCTGGCACGCACCCGCCAGGGTATGTTGCCCAGGACTTTTCTAAGCATGGTACAGTGTTAGCGGACAGACTAAACAGCGGATAGAACTGTGACCGAGCTAATGAGCATAAACAAGTTTTCTCCAGTCTTTTGTGAACTAATTCTTCTCTCTGTAGTCTTTCGTTTTTTTGCCTTCGCCGCAGCTACGTGGGAATAACAATGCCGAGCAATAAAAATAAGAAATGTTATATTGTTTTGTGACTCAGCAATCATAGGTGATCTGAGCTTTTTGAATAGCTAATTTTGCAGTAAAAAGGCTAATTTGCATGCCCATTAACAAGCCCATCAATTAAAATATCGCTGAGCCATCCCTGCAGTAAAAACCCCATTATCATAGCACAGAACTCGTTGCCGGATCTCGGCGTGTCGGCGCCCACCCCTCCGAGAGGGCGGACATTGTTCATTGCTGGTAAAATTCCGTGAGTTCTGTATAAAGGGCAAGTGAAGTGAGAGGTATATGGAGGCTGCCATATTTATTTCCTTTTAAGCAATACCAGTTGCCTGGCTGTCCTGCTGATCCTCTGCCTCTAATACTTTTGGCCATGATACGCATATCAGATGTTTCTGACATTATTGTCAGATCTGACAAGAATAGCTGCACGCTTGTTCCTGGTGTTATTCAGACACTACTGCAGCCACATAGATCAGAAGGGCTGCCAGGCAACTGGTATTAAAAAACAAATAAATATGGCAGTCTCCATATACCTCTCACTTCAGTTGTCCTTTAAGGGATGCGGATTGCTGGACGAGGCATTCTAGGTGATGTTTGGAACCATCTATAGATGTGGCCCCGGCATTCTTCGTATACTTTTAATATTAATAGTTTAAAGAGGCACTTTAATGACATATAGTGCAAAAGTAATACACTATTTAGGTTACCCAATTTTATGTTAATTATCCTGGTTTCTGCAATAGAAACACTTCCTATATATCTATATATTGCTGAATATTGGTTGGTAACCCCACCCTCCCAGTGATGTTTATCCTAGGGCCATGCTGTCACGAAGCCTTCTCTTTGCAGTGCACTCTGGGAGACCAAGTTGTTGTTTCTGCTCACTTCGGAATACGCAATCAACAACAAGCATTCCACAGTGATACACCTTGCCAGCAATAAGGATATTGCCAGCTATGATAAATATAATACTGTAAATCAGGATGAGGAAAGATTTTACACTGGGCAAGCACTGACTAAGGGCCCCTTTATAGCGAAAGTCGTGATCTCCATACAAAACGATCACGATTTTCTTCCTTAAAAATAAGTGCGGTTTTTGCAGCGAATTGCGGCAGCTATTGAAAATGCTATAAGAGGCCAATCGCAAAAATGCAGCATGCAGAGCTTTCGCAAACTGCCGTAAATTGAAGCATACCGGTGGAAAAGGGGCGTGGCGATTATCATGTTAAGTGTGGTATAAAAGTACGGGGTGTCTTGGCACCTTGACAAAGAAGACCAGAGACAACGGGAGCTCAAATAGCGCAATATGTAATGTTCAGATTAAGGAATATAAGCAAAGTATAGAGCTACTCACAAGGGTGGCGTTGCATGAGGGACAACCGACCACTTGACGCAGGTGGAGAAATTTACCCGGCTCCACTCTGGGTGTCCAATGGACTAGTCGTGGTCGTTCCCTTTGGAAAAAACACTTGCTTGCCTCCACAACTGCAACCACCATGTGGAGCTTGGAAGGACCTCTCCAAACTCGAACGGTTGGGGGTGTAAACAGCACAATTGGGGAAAGAGGCACCCGGTGGTATAAAAAACTCAGTTAAAAACCATTAAAAACGAGAAAGAGGGACGTGGCTTACCTCAATAACAACAGTCACACAGTCAACACAACAGTCAGTAAAATGTATTAGAATGGGCAACACGTTTCGTGGAACTAGGCCCACTTCCTCAGGCCAGTACAGTGCCGAAGGGATTGATAGCCAAGGTTTGGAGTGCCTCCAGGTTTTGGAGGAGAGAAGGAGAGACTCCCCTGCGAGGATGAAGACGGGAGTGCATGAAGCCACAGGCCAATGAAGGAGTGCCCGCCAGGACAGGTGAAATGCTAGTCTAACAAAGGCTCTGCTAGTCTGACAAAGGCTCTGCAGGGGTCCTTGGGAGCATGATGGGGGAGACCTTGGGAGGGGGGGTTGAAGGTGGGGGGGGGGGCACAGCACTCAGCTCAGGGCCCTGGGTTAATTGCTGAAGTTACCCATGTGGTAGCGCCGGCCCTGTGCTCTCATCTACGACAGTTCAAGTAGAATTATGTGATCTGTTTGATCAGCTGATGAAACTGCAACACCCTGATTTGCTACAATCACTTCCTGCTTTAGCGCTTGATTGTGACAAATCAGAGCCTTGCAAATCTGTCACCTGATCAGAGTGATCACATGCCTCTCCGCAAGCCCCATCAAGCCCTGATCTCAGTCCGCACAGGACACCGGCATTCTTTTAGGAATATTTTACAGTACAAAATCATTTCTTTTCTTTTACACCTCAGATTTTGCTAATTGTTTCACACCCCAGAGCTTCGTGTCGGCTTAACCTTGCGGAAAACCCGAAGAAATCAATCGCCGATCTCAGGGCACCTCTCCGAGGACGGTAGCTGAGAGGAAAGGAACGCTTATGTTTGCAAACTTGGATATGTTAATAGGAGTAAAAGGTGTTTTTTTAAAGGATTCTTACTCTTTAACCATCAAGAAGGAATCTAATAAGAAAGACAAAACAAGGAGGCTGAAAACAATTGCATTTGAGGTTTGATGAAGAGTACGGCCTGTGATCCGCCAAACCTCACCTCTGGGTTCCATAGATTAGCGGTTCAGAGGAAGATGACAGCAGATAATGTGCAGCGTTTTTCTGTCCTTTCCTCACGTGCGGAGGGGCCATCAGTCTCCGCGCACCCTGGGACATTAAATCAGCGGCACACAGCTTTGTGTATCCACAAGGTTGAACTTGCAGCTGATGATAATGGGAAGTTGAATTGAAGCTTTGCGCTCTCCCTGGAGGCAGCTTTCCCTGAATGCAAATATGAAAGTTCATCAATACTTTACTGTGATGTATCTCCCCGACTGTTACTGCATGCTAACGTCCGACTCTTCCTAACGGGAAAAAACAGGGGCATGTGACTGACGAGCGCGGGCGGCACAGCTGGATCATCCACAAGGCAAACCTAGGCAGCTGACTAGGGGCTAAAGAGAGTCTAGGGGCCTTATAAATAGCGAACAGCAACAACTTTGCACATGCAAACTACTTAGCACCCTAGTTTGCACGTGCAAAGCTTTTAGGCGTGATACCTGAGCTTTTTGTGACTCAAGACCGACATTGTCCACATCGGAGAGCCACGGATAAACAGACAGGATGACAGATCAGATCTTATCGTTGTCTTTTAGACTTGGCTTTTTGAATGCATCTGTTGTCTCTACAGCATAAACTGCTTCCACTCACACATTTTTGATGCCAGGAACCAGAAAGCGCACAAACTTGGTCACTGAGTGTCTGTGTGTCATGGTTAGAAAAAGCGGAGCCAACAACAACCAAATACATGCCTGGGCAACACCGGGTCATCAGCTCGTAGGATATAACTTATATTACTTGTATCTTTATAAATAAGATGATTGTAAGTCAGGGTCATATAGATGTGAGTTTAGCAAACACATTACAGTGGTTTTCAAAATTAAAATTTCTGCACTGTAATACCACTTTAAAGGGTACCTAAAATTATTATTATTAATTTATAAAACGTCAACATATTCCGCAGCCTTAGGAACACCCCTGAGCATGCCCAGAACTCAGATCCTCTCCTGCACTGCTCTCAAGTACTTCCAGGATCACGGCCATTTTGGAATCTTCAATGCGATTTAGTGAGGGTAAAACATCTAATGTTAATCAGGGAGCTGAGCTGGTGCAGATAACATGTATTTTTTTTTTTCTGTTACGTTCCGCCTCAGGTTTTCTTTAGCTTTGGCTTATAATTTTGCTTTAAAGCGGAACTCCGACCAAGAATTGAACTTTATCCCAATCAGTAGCTGATACCCCCTTTTACATGAGAAATCTATTCCTTTTCACAAACAGACCATCAGGGGGCGCTGTATGACTGATATTGTGGTGAAACCCCTCCCACAAAGAAATTCTGAGTACGTACTCTTGGCAGTTTCCTGTCTGTGAACCTTGTTGCATTGTGGGAAATAGCTGTTTACCACCTGCCATCAGTAAAAATGTCACATGTAATAATAAATGTCAGAATGTAAATCAGGGATTTAAAAGATTTTACAATGGGCAAACACTGACTAAATCATTTATACATAATTATTGTAAAAATAAAGGCACTTTTTTTATTACATTATTTTCACTGGAGTTCCTCTTTAAACAAAATTTCAGCCACACCCCTTGCAGGCTTGTAGGCAGCACGGTGGCATAGTGGTTAGCGCTCTCGCCTTGCAGCGTTGGGTCCCCGGTTCGAATCCCAGCCAGGTCAACATCTGCAAGGAGTTTGTATGTTCTCCCTGTGTCTGCGTGGGTTTCCTCCGGGCACTCTGATTTCCTCCCACATCCCAAAAACATACAGGTAAGTTAATTGGCTTCCCCCCCAAAAATTGGCCCTAGATCATACATGCACTACACGATACATACATATGACTATGGTAGGGACTAGATTGTGAGCTCCTCTGAGGGACAGTTAGTGACAAGGCAATATACTCTGTACAGTGCTGCATAATATGTCGGCGCTATATAAATACTTAAATAAATAAAAGAAATAAGTGAACCAAGTGTGATGATGTCATCACATCACTCCTCCCCAGGCCAGACCTGCTGGGAAGACACTCCTAGGTGGACACGCTGCACAGAGCCGGGACAAGGTCCTCCAGCACCCAAGACTGAGACACCAAAGTGCGCCCCTCCATCCCTCCCACTCCAGCCATCACACACTGATTGCTATTAGACTAAAAGGCGCCCCAGGGCCCCCAACACCTTAAAGTGGATCCGAAATGCAAAACTAAGTATAACAAGTAACTTGTCTATAGAGCTTATCTAAAGTTTAGATGGTTTACTCAGCAAATACTGCTGCAAACAGTTTTAATAGAATATGATTATTTATTCCTGTGATACAATGACAGCAGCCATGTTGTTTTTAAACATTACACAGAGGCAGGCTTATCTGTATCTTGAGCCATCAGCCTAATCCCCCCTCCTCCTCCCTCCTCCCCTCTGCCTCTGAAATCAATGGCTAGTAACACCTCCCCCTCCTCCTGCCCAGACTGAGCTCCCATGAGCCCTTGCTACTGCCAAGGCTCTCTGAAAAGCTGTGGGCGTGGCTTGTTTAGTTTATAGGGAATTAGAGTATAAAAACAAAAACAAAAAAGTATTTGGCTTTAGGAATGCCCTATAAACAATAGGAAAGGAACACAATTATGCAATGTGTAAAAGTTCACCTCGGATCCACTTTAACTAGTAAAGGACCGCGCTAATTGAAATCTATGCCCTGTTTTTATGGCTATCTGGCTGCCAGGGCATAGTTTTCAATACACCGACGCCACGTTCTCGGCGCTGTCTCCCCGCCGCAGTTTACTCGCTCTGCCTTCTCTATAACGGCAGAGCCCTGTGATCCGGTCAGGGGACGCTTTCATTGGCTCCTGACCCTGCTAATCAACGTAAGCAGCTCCCATTGGCTTACTTTGATAGGCAGACCGGCTCACAGGAACTCTGCCATCATAGAGACGGCAGAGTGGATAGCTGAGGTTCCCGGCGTGTGGTGTGGACTCTTGTGCGGCAATTCGTCGGTATTCGTCGTTATTCCGCCGTTTCTTGTACTAGCGGTCTCTGGTGCTTAAGGAGGCAGAGACTGCTGGTACTTAAGTGCTTAATATCTAGTTATCCGGCTTGCAGTCACTGCCATGTATTCTCTTTTCTTATTTCTTTCTGCTTCAAACACAATAGGGGAATGATAGCTGAGTGAATTATGCGCCCATCGTACACTGCGCCCTGAGGCTGTAGCCTCTCTTGCCTCTGCTTCGGCCTGGCCCTGTCGCTGCCTGATGTAAGGCTTGCCTACAGTGCTATTAAATTAGTGGATGTGATGTTTATATTATTATGATTAAATGTAAGATGCATACTGATGAGTCTGTGTTTCTGGAGTTTCACTTTAACCACTTCAGCCTTCAGTGTTGTTTCACATTATGTATCCGAGCAACTTTCACCTCCCATTCATTCGCCAATAACTTTATCACTGCTTATCACAATTAATTGATCTATATATTGTTTTTTCCACTACCAATTAAGCTTTCTCTGGGTTGTACATTTTGCTAAGAATTATTTTTTTCTAAATGCATTTTAACGGGAATATTAAAAAAAATTGAAAAAATTCATTATTTCTCAGTTTTCAGCCATTATAGTTTTACAATAATACATGCTACCATAATTAAAACCTATGTATTTTATTTTCCCTTTTGTCTCGGTTATTAGACCATTTAAATTATGTCTCTATAACAATGTATGCCGTCAATATTTTATTTGGAAATAAAGGTGCATTTTTTCAATTTGCGTCCATCACTATTTACAAGCGTATAATTTTAAAAAAATTATAGTAATATACTCTCTTGACATGCATATTTAAAAAGTTCAGACCCTTAGATAACTATTTATGTTGTTGTTGTTTTTTTTAATTGTAGTTTTTTTTTAATTTGTTTTTTTTTGGAGTGGGGAGGTAAACAGGTAATTTTAAATGTAATTGGTTGTGTTTAGTTTTTAAAAAAAATGTATGTAGCTGTAGTTTTACTGTTTGGCCACAAGATGGCCACAGTCATTTTGGGGTTTTTCATCCTGTAAGCGAGAGCTCTCGCTTAAGCTCAACACACACCATACAATCTTGGTTGTACAGATTTACCAAATCTATGTAGTATAAGGGCCAACAGATTGAAAATACCTTAAATGATTAATTGGATAAGCTCTTATACTGCAATAAAGTGGTAAGATTGAACAACCAAGATTGTATGGTGTGTGTTGAGCCTTAGATCAATGAATGGGTGTTCCCATTCATTGATCTCCGGGGCAGCGGAAGGCGGTGGGAGCACGCAAGGGAGCGTGCCCGGCTCAGCTACAGCAGGGCAGGCTATCTGGATGGATATATCCGTCCAGATAGACCTAAGTGGTTAATATTGGCTTTCATTTATGCAAATAAGAGGAAATCAAAGCCGCGTCTGAGGCCAGAGGCTCTTTTCAGGGTGGAGGGAACTACAGACGCACCACTATGCCAGTCTGAGCGGCCATTGTTTCAAGATCGGTGTCAAAGTCCTTTTCTAGTTCAGATGAGTCCGAGCATAACCCACTTCTCATTTTAATTCAATTACTCCATCCTCTGGGAGTGACAGCGGACTTCTTTTAACCTTGCCACATTAAAGAGTGCTGAACTTTCTCTGTCTCCTCTTTATTCTCAGCTTATGTTAGTAACCAGCTCATTTCAATGCGGCCGTCATGCGCTTGATGTGGTTCCTAATATGTAAAGACAAGACGCCTTTCTGGGGAAGAGAATCAGTAGAAAGCGCTGAACAGAGCGGGGGGAGGGAACAGAGGGCTTATCGGGGAAGGCAGTGCACAAAGAAAACATAGAGAAGTACTGTAACTCGAAGCGACCAATCAGATCGCACCATACTGCCACCAGCTCTTCCAAGAGCAATAACCACAAAAAAAGAAACAATGTTTAAAGTGAACGTCTATTCTCCTTAAAGTGAACCAGAACTCAGAACTTCCTCTCTGTTCTAAAAGATAAGCCACAGCATAATAACCTTTAAAGAAAAACATTTCTTTGTTACAGCTGATACAGTCTATTTCCTGCTTTCATAGAAGCAGACGTAGGGTTAACATCCTGTGTTTACAAATTAGCTGCTCTGCCGAGGCACCCAGCTGACACAGCTGAGGGATAAAAAAACAACTTGTGATTAGTCACAGATGAGGGGGAATTATACAGGCTAAATTATCTAACTACATACAGAGTGCCTTTCTCAATGTTTTCCTTCTGTCCTGTTCAGGTCCACTTTAAAGGAAACTGATGAGGTAAACAAGTGTATCTATCCTCCTTCTCCTATTTTTTTTTTTTTTAAAGAGAATCTGTACTGTAAAATTCTTACAATAAAAAGCATACCGTTCTATTCCTTATTTTCTCCTGGGCCCCTCTGTGCTGTTTCTGCCACTCCCTGCTGCAATCCTGGCTTGTAATTGCCATTTGTATCCAGTGTTTACAAACAAAAAACATGGCTGCTAACCAGAGTGTGATAGGCTGAGAGAAACTCAGTCTGTGACTCATACAGAGCCTGCAGGGGGCGTGGAGAGGGTGTGTATAACTTCTACCTATCACAGCAGAGCAGCACATTCTTGCCTGAGCAGACAAAGCTGAGAAAGGAAAGAAGATTACATTATATAACAGAGATAATACAGCCACTGTGCAACTAGGAAAGGCTGCAGTAAGACAGACCACATTAGAACAGGTATAAGAACTTATAAGATAGAAGAAATAAGGCTGAACATTTTGTTGCAGAGTCTCTTTAAGGTAACCAACACCTCCAATCTCATCTCATTGATTGGACTTAGTCCATTATTCTAGGGGTTCACATACTTTTTGCACCTGCACTGTGAATGTTTACATGGTGTGTTAAAAAAAACAAAAAAACATGGAAACATTTAATGATGTGTGTGGTATTAATTTAAGGCAGACTGTGATTGTCTCTTGTTGTGACTTAGGCCCCGTTCACACTTACGGTTCGAGTCCGCAAGTGTCCGGGGGTCCGGGTCCGGGGGCCGCAAAGAGACCATACGGGTCTCTGCGGTGGCCACAAGTTGCGGATCCGGAATTTATCAGTTCCGGCTACAATAAAGTAGCCGGAACTAGATACATTGCAGTGCCAGAAAGGCACCGCAAGCATGGAGGATACCGGCGTGTAGTCCGGGCCCCCCAAGTGGCATAGGACCGGTGCTTGAAGCATCCGGTCCTATTGCCAGTGTGATGATAAACATCTGTTTCTCATTGCACAGCATGGCCGCATGTTCGGGTCAGGATCCGGCCCGGGTCCGCAGCTGCACCGGGACGGACTGAAAAATAGAGCATGTTGGAAAAAAAGCCGGATCGTCCCGGAGCTGCGTTCCCGGATCGGATCCGGACGTCGCACGAGTGTGAATGGATACATTGATTAACAATGTATCCATTCACCATCCGCTGTGTATGGAGCGTTCCGGGTCCAGGGAAGCTGGACCTGGAACGCTAATGTGAACCGGGCCTAAGATGAAGATCAGATCACATTTGTGCAGAAATCCATATAATTCCAACGGGTTCACATACTTTTTCTTGCTACTGTTTCGGGCACCTCCACCAGAGTTATCATTTGGTTAGGGAAAGGCATGCGTGCAGGGTCAGTTAGGGTTAGGCATCAATGGGGGGGTCAGTTAGGGAGTGCGGTAGGGAGATGGTCTGCTAGGGGTAGTCATCGGTTTTGAAGTCGGTTAGGGTTAGGCATTGGTTGGGGGTAGGTTAGAGGTAGAGGGAGGGGTTGTGTGAGAATAACGTTAGATTTAGCGTTTCTAAAATATTGGTATAATGTATCGATATTCTATTTACAGATTACCACTGCCCGATCAGAGGCGTATCTAGAGGGGTGCAGGGATGCCTCATGCCATGGGCGCCACAGCACCATGGGCACCATGCCTGCTCCTGTGCTGATCCGCCATACCTGCTCCCATGCCTCTCTGTCACTCAGATCTAAAATCAGATTAATTCTGTTATCTGAGGAACATGGCTTCTTAATGTATGAATGTAGGGCGCACTTGGCTTAGTATTAGAAAAGAGGACAGAGAGGAAATAAGAAGAGCTATTTCTAAAAAGGTAACTCCAGCAATATCCCGAGCCAAAAAACACAGGCAACCACAACACATGTACACAAGAAAGGATGCTGTTTTTTAAAGGGAAAGGGGGTTTCTGACCAGAAGGGGGGCGGGGGCAATTTCAGTGTTTGCCATAGGCTCTGTATTACCCAGATACGCCCCTGTGCCCAATAGTAGAATATGGTAATTTTAACAATATTCAGTGCCGGATTTACCATAAGGCACTGTAGGCACGTGCTACAGGCGCCGGCTGATAGAAAGGCGTCTCACTCCCCTCCCAGAGCGCCTGCCTCCTTTCCTCCTATGCAGAGTCCTAAGCGGTGTGTAAATGAGCTCTGGCTACCTAATGCTAAGAGGCACCTGTAGCTACCTATGATGGACAAGGTAAGTGAGGGAGAAGTGGCAGCTGGGACAGCCAGCACACTTGCAGTTGGGTGTGAGGGGGTTTTGTAGGATCCTTGTGGGCGGAGTCTAGGGTAACAGGACATCTGTGCCTATAGGCTCCTGTGATGTAAATCCGAGCCTGACAATATTCTACTAGCCACTGTTTTCGGTCCTCAAATTTCCTCGCTGCCTTTTTTGTATGTAAGCCACTTACTAATATCTCCCACCGATGTAACAAGGTGATCATTCACCAGTCAGCGGTTTTAATGCTGTGGCCAATCAGAGTTCCCTTTATAACACAGAAGCATAAATTGATTTACTGCAGTTGTATGAAGTGCAGAGCAGGCAGCTATTGTAAGCCTTTAAGAGTGAAGACCGAATCTCAGAATGTGTTCAGAGTTCTGGGAAGAAAGTCGGTCTAGCCGCTAACAATTTCTTTCCTTGTCGCTCTCACTTTTCCCTTTTCCAGAAGTAATACAATTTGTGCAGCAGAAAGAACCTTGTTGGATGAACTTAGTTGGCGTTTTAAAGACAGCTGTCAGAAAAAAAGGACAAAAATATTTCTGCTCGCTGCTGGAAAATGACTGACGAGGAAGGTTTGTGTCGCCCAGTTTATTATTAGATAATTGAAGCTCAAGTCCAAAAAGTTCCACATTGCAGAGAACAGATTGATTTTCACTCCGCTTACACTGGCGTAAGAATGGGACTTGTACAGAGTGAGGGGAAAACAGTTCATAGCCCAAATATTCAACAATCTGACGCTAGTCTTCATGGCTGGATGCCACAATTTTTACATTATTAGCATCTGATTGACAATGGTGCAGCTGTGGGCCCCTGGCAGGGCCGGTGCTTCCATAGGGTCAGACTGGGATACTGTCCAGGTGCCAAGCTTCTTGTGTCAAGGTCACAAGTTTACGGTTAGTACAGTATTAATGTTTACCCAGGGCCCCATTATACCTAAATCCATCTGTGGCCCTAGTGCAAGTTTTACACTGGGCCCCCCTCAAGGTCTAATAACAATTGATATGGAGCATCAAAACCTGCCAACTGCCAAATACATCTGCAGTGTCAGAGAGGTGTAAGCAGGTGAAGGAACATTTTCAGTGTCAAAGAGGTGTAAGTAGGGGAGGGAACAGCAGCAGTATCTAAGAGGTGTAAGCAGGGGAGGGGAGGTCTGCAGTGTCAGAGAGGTGTAAGCAGGGGAGGGGACATCTGCAGTGTCAGAGAGATGTAAGCAGGGGAGGGGACATCTGCAGTGTCAGAGAGGTGTAAGCAGAGGAGGGGACATCTACATTGTCAGAGAGGTGTAAGCAGGGGAGGGGACATCTGCAGTGTCAGAGAGGTATAAGCAGGGGAGGGGACATCTGCTGTGTCAGAAAGGTATAAGCAGGGGAGGGGACATCTGCAGTGTCAGAAAGGTGTAAGCAGGGGAGGGGACATCTGCAGTGTCAGAAAGGTATAAGCAGGGGAGGGGACATCTGCAGTGTCAGAAAGGTGTAAGCAGGGGAGCGGACATCTGCAGTGTCACACTGTCAGAGAGGTATAAGCAGGGAAGGGAACATTTTCAGTGTCAAAGAGGTGTAAGGAGGGGAGGAGACATCAACAGTATATTAGAGGTGTAAGCAGATGAGGGGACATTTACTGTGTCAAAGAGGTGTACGCAGGGAAAGGGAAGTCTGCAGTGTCAGAGAGGTGTAAGCAGGGGAAGAGACTTCTGCTTGAGGCTAGGGGCACACATAGCAGAAATGCTAGCTTTGCGGAAAACGCTACGTTTTTGCTGCTAATGGGAGTCTATGGGCTGCAGAAAAAAAACGCATATGTGTATTCTATGCATTTTAATACATGCGTTTTTAAAAACACATTTTTTTGCATAATATTCAAAAACGCATCCAAAACACACATAATGAAAGTCAATGGAAACGCAATGGTATGCGTTTTTCATGCGTCTTTGCTAAAAAAAAATGTTTGCAATGTATTTCTGCTTACTGTTGTCTTCCTAGTGAAAAAATGCATACAAAACGCAAACACACAAAAAACGTACAAAAAAACGTACACAACATAAACATAAAACATGACATAAAATGCTCTCCTGCCTCCCCCTTCCTCACTCACTGTCAGACTCCTCACACAGCACAACAAGCTGCTTGTCCCCAGTGATGACCTCTTCACCTTGCTTGCTCTCCTATCGCTTCTCTTCCTACTCAGACTGCATCCTGTAAGTATAAACACAGTACAAACATGCTGCCCCTGTAATCTCTGCGCCTGATGCAAGTGTTTCACCTTGCTTCATGAGAGAACCGGCCCTGGGCACACAGGACTAAAGATCTGTACAGTGGTGAGGGTCAGGTGATGTCACAGGGGACGATAGGATGTCCTTTTCAGCCATACACATCTGCGTGCCGTCAAAAGAGCGTATTTCCCTTCCTCCACCCCTCCTGCACAGCCGCTGCCTCGCACCTCATTCCTAATGACTTAAAGCGTGAATGCCAACTATCAAATTGAGTGAAACGCGTGAGAAATACTAAACGTTTCTCGCTGAATAATTTCCCCGTCTAACGTGCAGGCGTCACACCGAGTGTGTGCGCCAGACATGAAAACCGTGAAGTCAACTTTTGTCCCCCGTAAACACGGCTTGAAGAGGTTTACATTGCGCCTCCTTGTTGTGGAACAACCTCCTGCAATTTATTTAACCTGCTATAATTTTATTTGGGATGCATCTCTCTGATATATTAGGAATAAATCCCTACAGGCTCCTGAGTACTTAACCTGTTTACTAATGATCCTCCTGGATTCCGATAGTGGCAGCAATGAAAGAACTTCTCTGCTCACAGGGCCGTGCGAGAACTTCCGCTAAGTCCTCCTATATCGTCCTGAAAAGACATTTATCGCAGATAATAAAAAAGCTGTTTTTTTCTACAGTTTGTTTGTTTTTGTAATTATTAATAATGCCTGGGCCCTAGTAGGCATGTAGGGGCAAGGCTACCACCTCCTCTAACCTGCCCCCTGCAGGTGGGTGGCTAGCAGAGGAAGCCAAAACGTTTACCTTGACTGCGTGCCCATTTCAGCTTAAAGGACCAAAAACTGTAAAATTTAAAGTGCATGTAAACATAAACAAATGTTTCTTCCAGAGTAAAATGAGCCATTAATTACTTTTCTCCTATGTTGCTGTCACTTACAGTAGGTAGTAGAAATCTGACATTACCAACAGATTTTAGACTAGCCCATCTTCTCATAGGGGGGGTTCTCAGGGTTTTTTTTTTATTTTTAAAAGCACTTAGTGAATGATAGTTGCTTTGTCCAACTGCCAAATTAGTGTGCAGTGAGCAAGGAAGCTGGCCAGCATCTTTGTATAAAGATTTTTCAGGGAATGTATTTATAAATAATAAATCCATGGTGCGAATCCCCTATGGAGAGATGGACTAGCCCAAAACCTGTCGGTAATGTCAGATTTCTACTACCTACTGTAAGTGACAGCAACATAGGAGAAATGTAATTTATGGCTCATTTTACTCTGGAAGAAATGTACTTCTTATTTGTATGTATTTTAAATTTTAAGATTTTCGCGACAGTTCCTCTTTAAGAACAAAGGACAACAATAAAAATGATTTCTCTTTACCACACTACAAAGCAATGTCATATTTGTTGCAGTCTCTTGTTGTCTCTGTTAAAACTTTTAAAAAATAGCATCCAGTGGTAATTGTCAGTCTGTAACCAATCAGTTGGATCCATTTTGGTAAGGGGACCTACTTTTGTGCAGGAGAGCGGGAGTGTTTCCCATATAGCCTGTTGTTGAAACGCATCTTCTCCAGGCACCAAAATCTGACAGAACCGACAGGTTTTGAGCTAATCCATCTCTACATGGGGGATTCTCAGCTAGGCTTTTCTTTTTTTTATAAAGACACTCCCTGAAAAGCATTTATACAAAAGATGCTGGCCAGTCTCCCTGCGCGCTGCACACTTTTTTGGCAGTTGGACAGAGCAACTGTCATTCACTTTGTGCATTTGAAACTAAACAAAACCCTTAGGGTCCGTTTCCACTATTGCGTTGCGGAATCGCCGGCGAATCACCGCAGGCAAATCGCATGCGGGTGCGATTCCGCATGCGTTTTTTGCCACGATTTCGCATAGGTTAGGGTGATGCGATTTTAACCATGTCACTGTCTGTGTGAATTAACTTGGGTACCTATGCGAAATCGCATGCGAATTCGCGGCAAAAATGCATGTGGAAAACGCATGCGATTTCCCTATTAAATACATTAGCGGCGATTCGCCTGCATTCCACACGCAGGCGAATTCTGAGGGCTGTGCTGTGCAGAAAAATCCTGCACAGAAAAATGCACAGCAAAACTGACAAGTGGAAACAGGCCCATCCACTTGCATCGGCTGTGCGAATCCGCATGCGGGCAACACATGCGCATTCGCGATAGTGTGAACGGGCCCTTAGAATCCCCTATGAGGAAATAGGCTTGTCTAAAACCTGTCAGTTATATCAGATTTCTACTACCTACTGTAAGTGACAGCAAAATAGGAGAAAAGTAATTTATGGCTCATTTTTCTCTGGAAGAAACATACTTCTTATTTGAATGTGTTTACATGTATTTTACATTTTAAGATTTTTGCAATAGTGGTCCTTTAATCCGTATTTTTCGGGATAGGGAATGCGGGACAGTTGCAAAATTCCCACAGGTTTGTTTATTGCTGTCTCTGTTTATCTTGGAGAGATGACTTTTGTACCGACTTTTTGCCAGGAAAATCCACCATCTCCCTTTCACTAGTGCGGTAAGAAAGGGGTTAACGGCCCGCTGTCATCCGCTGCGACCGGCCTTGTTCCGCCGCCCGCCGTTATTGCTGTTGATACATAACAGCCAGACAATGGTTGCCTCATTTGCTCTCACATCACACCTTCCTGGGCTGACAGCTGCACACCGGGCCCTGACCACGTCCAGCCGATCACACCAGACCCGGCACCGGCCAGTTCACAGATGTCTGTGGCTGGACTGTCGCCCGCTGCCGACCACCAGAGGGAGCCAGAAGCAGCCAAAAACTTGTGCCAGACAAGAGTGTCTCTTCATTGCCTGCGTTCTCTTGGTGTAAAAAGCCATTTCAATATATAGATTGTCCTCTCCATGGAAACCAGTGATTATTTCTGCACTGTGTGGGTGTAATTAAGAAAGAAGGCGCAGCGGGGACTACGGTTTTGGGATAGTATTGCAAAAGGCCAATACGAAGATCCACAACATGAATGACTGCCCGCCGTGTCCATGTTTTTTTCCTCATCTATAAAGCGTGGCATCAGTGGTCATTAATTGCCTGCGGCATATCTGATTTGGAAAGGTGTGTGGTTATTCTCTGCCTCGCTGATCTTCGGGCTGGTGAACTGCAAGTCCCAGCATAGCATACCATGATGCAGATACAGTGGCGTACCTAGGGCATTTGACACCCGGTGCTGGGTATTAAAAAGACACCCCCCCCCCCCCCCCCATTAAAAAAAAAAAACAGCAAATGTGGCATGCTAAACGTGACACGGCGGGTAATGCCAGGTGTAGGCTCGCTCCCCCCCCTAAAGTTGTCCTTAGTATAGTATAGTGGCACCAGTATAGCTAACAAAAAATGGGTGCGGTTATAACATGCGGCGCGCATTGCGCGCCGCGGCGAAAAATGGGCGTGGCCATGACCGGATGAGGGCAGAGCTAACTAATTTAAAGTGAACCCGGGATAAGAGTGATATGGAGGCTGCCATATTCATTTTCTTTTAAACAATAGGCAGCCCTGCTGATCTATTTGGCTGCAGTAGTGAACTGAATTACACCAGAAACAAGCATGCAGCTAATCTTGTCAGTTCTGACAATATTGTCAGAAGCCCCTGACCTGCTGCTTGCTTATTCAGGGTCTATGGTTTAAAGAATTAGATGCAGAGGACCAGCACAGCAGCCAGGCAGCTGGTATTGCTTAAAAGGAGATAAATATTGCAGCCCAATATTATTCTCACCTCGGGTTCCCCTTAAAAGTGCAACACAAAGACAGTGGGCCTTTCCCCAGAAAATTCACATAATTGTTCAGGTTTTCTCAAGAAAATACACGTAATGTGAACAGATTTGACCAGAAAATAGTTCAATTATGTCGGCAGATTTGCCCAAAAAACACGTTCAATCATGTCGGCAGATTTGCCCAAAAAACACGTTCAATCATGTCGGCAGATTTGCCCAGAAAATACATGCAATCATGTCGGCAGATTTGCCCAGAAAATACATGCAATCATGTCGGCAGATTTGCCCAGAAAATACATGCAATCATGTCGGCAGATTTGCCCAGAAAATACATGCAATCATGTCGGCAGATTTGCCCAGAAAATACATGCAATCATGTCGGCAGATTTGCCCAGAAAATATATGCAATCATGTCGGCAGATTTGCCCAAAAAACACGTTCAATCATGTCGGCAGATTTGCCCAAAAAACACGTTCAATCATGTCGGCAGATTTGCCCAGAAAATACATGTAATCATGTCGGCAGATTTGCCCAGAAAATACATGCAATCATGTCGGCAGATTTGCCCAGAAAATACATGCAATCATGTCGGCAGATTTGCCCAGAAAATACATGCAATCATGTCGGCAGATTTGCCCAGAAAATACATGCAATCATGTCGGCAGATTTGCCCAGAAAATACATGCAATCATGTCGGCAGATTTGCCCAGAAAATACATGCAATCATGTCGGCAGATTTGCCCAGAAAATATATGCAATCATGTGGCAACCTGGCCAGAAAACACTTCAATCATGTAGCAGACCTGGCCAGAACAGTCGATACACCTGCTAATATAAATTAAATAAAAATTTACTCACCTGAAGCAGCAGCAGACCTCCTGTCCCGGCCTCCGTCCGGCGCGCAGCTCTCACGATCCTCTGCAGCCAGCAACTGAAACTCCCGCGGTGAGAGCAGGGCTACGGGAAAATGGCGCCCGAAGCCCTGCATTGCAGACTCAGTCTCCAGAGCAGGGCTTCGGACGCCATTTTACTGTAGCCCTGCTCTGCCGCTGTTGGAGCTGCGGGCTGCTGCTGTCAGTGAACTGACACAGCGTCTATTAGACGCCGAAAATCAGTTCACGCTGGGGGTGCTTGGACAATATTAGGGGGTGCTTCAGCACCCAAACCACCCCCCTGGCACCGCCACTGCCCCAGTATAGCTAGTATAGTTGCCCCAGTATAGCATAGTGGCCCCAGTATAGTTTAGTGTAGCATAGTGGCCCCAGTGTAGCATAGTGGTCCCAGTGTAGCATAGGTGCCCCCAGTGTAGCATAGTGGCCCCCAGTGTAGCATAGTGGCCCCCAGTGTAGCATAATGGCCGCCAGTGTAGCATAGTGGCCGCCAGTGTAGCATAGTGGCCGCCAGTGTAGCATAGTGGCCCCCAGTGTAGCATAGGTGCCCCCAGTGTAGCATAGGTGCCCCCAGTGTAGCATAGTGGCCCCCAGTGTAGCATAGTGGCCCCCAGTGTAGCATGGTGGCCCCCAGTGTAGCATGGTGGCCCCCAGTGTAGCATAGTGGCCCCCAGTGTAGCATAGTGGCTGCCAGTGTAGCATAGGTGCCCCCAGTGTAGCATAGTGGCCCCCAGTGTAGCATAGGTGCCCCCAGTGTAGCATAGTGGCCCCCAGTGTAGCATAGTGGCCCCCAGTGTAGCATAGTGGCCCCCAGTGTAGCATAGTGGCCCCCAGTGTAGCATGGTGGCCCCCAGTGTAGCATGGTGGCCCCCAGTGTAGCATGGTGGCCCCCAGTGTAGCATGGTGGCCCCCAGTGTAGCATGGTGGCCGCCAGTGTAGCATAGTGGCCCCCAGTGTAGCATAGTGGCCCCCAGTGTAGCATAGTGGCCCCCAGTGTAGCATAGGTGCCCCCAGTGTAGCATAGTGGCCCCCGGTATGAGGGAAGCTTGGAAGGTGGGGTGGCGGGGTCCCCTCCTTCCGGCGCTTCCCCCTCCTAATTAGCAGCAGCCAGCAGCTTAGCGAAGCGGGCGGGGAGGACTTACTCACCTGCTCCAGGCGATGGCGCATAACGTCATCCTCACGTGACGCTGGTCTCTCTGTCGCTCACTGTGCTTCCGCAAATCAGGAAGCACAGTGGGCGGTGGAGAAGGTGGAGACCAGCGTCAGGTGACGATGACGCTATTTGCCATCGCCTGGAACGCAGGAAGTAGGTGAGTAAGTCTTCTCCGCCCGCTCCTGCCCGCTCATCAAGCTGCTGCTAATTAGGAGGGTGAAGCGCCAGAAGGAGGGGACCCAGGTGAGGGAGGTGGGGGGTCCGGCCCCCCTCCCCGCCGCTTTCCCCGCCACCCCTCCTTTCCGGGTTGCTTTCCCCCTCCTGTCCGGCCGGCACAGGCCTCTGTGGGGGCCTTGATGACACCCCCTGGGGCGCCCGACACCCGGTGCGGGGCGCCCCATGCCGCCCTATGGTAGGAACGCCACTGTGCAGATATCCAGTTTTTTAAAAGCTGTATAGATATTACAGGGACAGATTCCCAGAAAGGCCTCAGAGGTCCGGGTCTTGGGCTGCAGATGGCTAGGGGGCGGCTTGACATGGAAGAGGGATTGCCATATATGGAAGAAGAGGCTGGCTGCAAATGGAATAAAGAGGTTGTAAATAAAGAACAACATATCACTACAGGGGGCTACTGTACATGAATGGGATAGGAGGCTGCAAAAGGAATAAGAGGGGGATGTTGCACATAGAAGGGGACAGGGCTGGGCCGAGGCAGAGGCGAGAGAGGCTCCAGGGCGCAGTGTAGGAGGGGAGCACAACTCACTCAGTTATCATTTCCTTATTGTGTTTGAAGCTGAGAGAAATAAGAAAAGGGGATACATGGCAGTGGCTGCAAGCCATATAACTGGAGATTGTTGGGGAGATTGGAGACCCTGTGACGCCTCTTAGTCTAATAGCAATCAGTGTGTGAGGCTGGGGTGGGAGGGATGGAGGAGGGGCCTCTTAGTGTAATAGCAATCAGTGTGTGACGGCTGGGGTGGGGGGGATGGGGGAGGGGCATCTTAGTGTAATAGTAATCAGTGTGTGACGGCTGGGGTGGGAGGGATGGGGGAAGAGCCTCTTAGTGTAATAGCAATCAGTGTGGGAGGGATGGGGGAGGAGCCTCTTAGTGTGATAGCAATCAGTGTGTGACAGCTGGGGTGGGAGGGATGGAGGGGCGCACTTTGGTGTTTCAGCCTTGGGTGCTGGAGGAACTTGTCCCGGCTCTAAAAGGGGAGCTGCAAGAAAGTTGGCCTTGGAGCAGAAAAAATATAAATCTGGCCTTGTAGTTATAGGCTGGCAATCACTGTGGTAAAATGTGCATGAAACACTTCTGGTAAAAGAGTTAAGATGCCCATTAATGGTGCAATCTCTTGAACGATCGACCGACCATAAAGTTGATCGTTTATCATTTTATTGATCATGTTTTTTTTATCGGAATTTCGGAACGATTCTTTTAGTCTGAGCAGATTGGGCCTGAACGATCGGTTCTGATGATCGCAGCGATCGGATCAGACAGATTGTTAAGTAAATTGGATTGTTAATGGGCACATTAAAGGTGACAGTCTTGATTGTTCAATCTTCCCAATGGACTACCTATGCAATCTGAGTATATTCACTGAGTTTCCCTTTCTGCTAGCTAGATTTCCTAAGATTGTACAATCAAGATTGTATCATCAGTGGGTGCCTTAAAATGGCAGTAAGGATCTCCAGTTACCTCCAGTGGGATATCATAAGTGGGCCAACAACCCCACAGTGGATTAAACTCTGCTGTTATGTGAAGTGACATGTGACATGTTGAGATAATGAGATAAACATAGGAACATATAGTACCAGTTCTATTAAGAAAATTGTCTGTGTTCTATTTTTTTTTTTTTTATTTCAAGTGTTAATAATTAGTGGTGATAATACCGAATAGCGAGTGAGTACATAGCTACTCATAATCGAAATTTAAATGAAATCGGGCTGCTCGCGGTCGAAGGGGGGTTAACAATGATCATCACTATTAATCTCCCTGAACGGTATGATTATGTCTGGATTTTAAGGCCTCTTTAAAAAGTTTCAGACCCTAAAATCAGGAAAAAGAATCATGCCGCCAGAGTCTGCAGAAGCCCCTGCTCTCACTCACCTCCCTGGGCTCCAGCGCTGCAATTTTTACCTCCATCCTCCAGGTGGCACTGTAACTGTGTTGTGAGGTCAATGACGGCGATCTCACCATAGTGATTCAGAGCCTCGGAGGACAGGAAGGAGAACAGCTACCGAGGTCTGGATCCCCTGGGAGGTGAGTAAAAGCGCCCGCTGCATGCTATACTCTGCATTGAGCTTCTGGCGGCTAGTCCGAGCTACACTCGGCATTACCACCAGGGAGGTTAATAAACCAATACTGAAGTCCCGAAAAGAAATTAGAAGCCAAAATATTGGTATCTGGCTGAACAAACACTCCAGATAACAGGGCAGTGCTGAAAGGTTCAAAAGGTCATCATTTCTCGGGTGTAAGGAAACGCGGAAATGCCGCCGTCTCTCAAGGTGAGGCGGCTGTTTCCGCGTCCAGCATGGCGTCACAACGCGGAAAAAACGCTGCATGCCGCATAGGCAGTGCGGCGGAATCCGCATCAGAGGCGGCCCCCGCACTAGATACATTGCATGACAGTACTGGTGTGGCTGGGACTGATAGTCCACCAAGATTCAGACTTACACGCGCGCGAGCAGAAAGGCAGAGTTTAAGTAGCAGTTAGAAGGGTGTCGGCTGACCAGCTGGGTCAGCTGACAAATTCCACTACTCTCATTGGACCAGCAATTAGGGAGGTCCTGGAAAGGTCCTAGAGTATATATACTGCTGGTTGTTCACTTGCTCTTTGTCTGGCGTGCGATCACATACGTGGGAGCACCCAGATCCGTAGTCAGATCCTGAAGTGTGCCGGGACCAGCTGGAGCTGTAATCCTACACTTAGCTAGATATTTGATAGCTAAAGTACTAGTTTGATTGTGATTATATGTTATAACTTTTTGCCTGCCTTGACTATCCTCCTGAACTCTGACCTTGTACCTCGATATTTCTGATACTCTGTTGCCGAACCTCGGCTCGTTCCTAGACTCTGTTTCTGCCTCCTGATTTTGTACCCCGATATATCTGATACCCCGTTGCCGAACCCTGCCTGTACTTTGACTCCGCCTTTGCCTACTGTATTTGTACTTTATCTGTCCGTGTGTGTACGACCTGGCTTGTCTGACCTCGAGAACCGACCTCACGATTGGAGGCGGTTCCCAGTCCTGTTAGTGACATTTCTTCCTGAGTGTCACTCTCGGACTTTCCTTCCTACTGTCAGTCTGACTCCTCCCGTCTTGGAGAGCTCAGGTCTGCGGAAGGAATCCGTGCAGTTCTCCTTGCTGCACTGAGGCCTAGGCCTCCTAGTGTTACTGTTACACCAAAACACTACACTCTCCTCAGGCGAACAGAGGTTAGTTTGTATATCGGATTATCGGTGAGACTGCAGATCACTTATAATCTGGTATATATCTGTATTTCCGGCGATACTGCAGATCACCGGTAATCAGATACTCTCTGCGCCCACCGATCGTTACAGAACGCCAGACCTAAAAAATGCAAATGGACGCACATACTGACCGTCTGGGCGCACTTGCCACTTCGGTGGAAAACATCAACCAAGTGCTGGGTAGCCACAAGACTATGATTGATGTCCTGTCAGGCTCTGTGCAAACCCTCCAGACGTCAGTTGATTCAGTGCGATCCTCTCCTAGTACTGACATACGTATGCCTGTACCTGATAAATTTTCCGGCCACAAGTCTGACTTCCGGAATTTCAGGAGTAGAGTGTTATCGTATTTCGAGTTGAGACCCCGATCCTCGGGGACTGAGACCCAACGGGTCACCTTTATTAAAACTTTGCTGTCTGGTGACTCCCAGTCATGGGCATACAACCTGCCTTCTACCGATACTGCTCTGACCTCGGTAGAGGAATTTTTTAAGGCCATGGCCGTAATCTACGACGACCCTGACCTTGCTGCATCCTCTGAGCGGAAGCTCAAACTTTTACGGCAAGGCAGGGGTCCAGTCGAGGATTACGCGGCCGAATTTCGTAGGTGGTCAGTTACGGCCAGGTTTGGCACTTATGCCCTGTTAGATTACTTCCTGTCTGGGTTGTCAGATGAGGTCTCCGACCTAATGTTAAGCCAACCCGAACCCAAAACAGTCGACGAGGCCATCTCATCGGCCATTCGAATCGACCGTAGGCTACGCCATCAGAGACAGACTAGGGGCAGTCATCGGCTTAGGCCGACCTCTTACACAGTGCCTCCCGCTGCACCCCTAGTAACTCCGTCTCCTTCTGTCTCATCATCTCCGGTCTTGCCTCCACCTGAGCCGATGCAGATCGGTCGGTCTAAATTGACCCAAGTGGAGAGAAGACGGAGATTGTCGGAACAACTATGTTTATACTGTGGTGAAGGGGGGCATAGGGTACGAGACTGTCTCATTAAGCCTAATAAGGATAAGCCGGGAAACGCTACCGCCTAGGAGTGATAAGGGGTGACACCCTAGGCGCCCAGCTCGCACCCCTGAAAGAAAGACGATTGCTCCTCCCCTGTACGATTACATGGGGGGACAAATCTGAAGCCACAGAGGCCTTTATTGATTCAGGCTCCGCGGCTAACTTCATGAGTTCCGAATTTGCAGAGAAGTTGGACATTCCTCTCACCCCAGTAAAACCACCTATCCAGGTTACTGCCGTGGACGACTCCCCGTTACAAAGGGACCGTCCGCTGTCCCAGACACCAGAGGTGGAAGTCATTACTGGGGTACTGCATAGGGAGAGTTTACGTTTTTTTGTGTTACATATGACCACCTCCACCATTGTCCTAGGTATGCCTTGGCTGCAGCTTCATTCGCCACAGATCAATTGGGCGACAGGACAATTAACCAGTTGGTCAGACTTCTGTTCCCAACAGTGCCTAGGAAAAGTGGTATTAGGTCAGACCAAGGTACATGTGGAGGGTGTTCCCGAGCAATACTCCGAGTTCTCGGATGTATTCTGTCCCAGGGCTGCTGATAGGTTACCTCCTCATCGCCCTTTCGATTGCCCCATCGATCTCCGTGCCGGTTGTATGCCCCCTAGGGGTCACCTGTATAATTTGTCTGGACCAGAGAAGGTGGCTATGCAGGAGTACATCCGTGACAATCTGGCCAAGGGGTTCATTCGCCCCTCCCGCTCGCCTGCAGGGGCCGGTTTCTTTTTTGTTAAGAAAAAAGACGGAGGTCTTCGACCTTGCATCGATTATCGGGGCCTAAATAAAATCACGGTGAAGAATCGTTATCCGTTGCCATTAATAGACGATTTATTCACGCAGGTCACAGACGCTAAGATCTTTTCGAAATTGGATCTGAGGGGTGCATACAACCTGATCCGCATTAGAGAGGGCGATGAATGGAAGACGGCCTTCAACACACCCGATGGGCATTACGAGTACTTAGTGATGCCCTTCGGGTTGTGCAATGCGCCAGCCGTCTTCCAGGAATTGATTAACGAGGTATTCAGGGAGGTGTTGGGTAGGTTTGTGCTTGTATACCTTGACGATATACTAATTTACTCCAACAACCTCTCCGAGCACAGGGTCCATGTCAGATTTGTGCTAAACAAGTTGAGACAAAATCTGCTGTACGCCAAGTTGGAAAAATGTATTTTTGAAGTTACATCTGTCGCCTTTCTGGGGTACATAATCTCCACCTCGGGCCTGTCTATGGACCCTGCCAAGGTATCCGCTGTTCTGGAGTGGCCTCAGCCGGTGGGGTTAAAGTCGTTGCAACGTTTTCTGGGTTTTGCAAACTATTATAGGAGGTTCATAAAGGGGTACTCCACCGTTATTGCACCTCTCACCAGTCTCACTAGGAAAGGGGCGGATACTACTCACTGGTCGCCTGAGGCCCTACAGGCATTTTCGACCTTGAAGGAGCTGTTCTGCACAGCACCCATACTAAGACACGTAGACACTTCCTTCCCTTTTATTGTTGAGGTAGACGCCTCAGAAGTCGGGGTGGGGGCTGTGCTGTCTCAACGTTCAGGTTTACAGGGTAGATTGCACCCATGTGCCTATTTTTCTCGGAGATTCTCTCCAGCAGAGAGAAACTACGATATAGGCAACAGGGAACTCTTAGCCATTAAACTAGCCTTTGAAGAATGGCGTCATTGGTTAGAAGGAGCGGAGCATACTATCACGGTTTTTACCGACCACAAGAATCTGGAATACATCGAGGGGGCTAAGAGGTTAAGCCCTCGTCAGGCTCGATGGTCCCTGTTTTTTTCAAGGTTCACATTCGTGATTACATACACCCCGGGCAGTAAGAATACTAAGGCAGATGCGCTATCCAGGTGCTTTGAGCCAGAAACAGCACAGGCCTCCGTCCCTGAGACGATTGTTCCGCGAAAATTGGTGCTGGCTGCAATTGATACTTGGGAAGACTGGAAGGAGACGTTGAGCCCCTTCCAGCAGGACATCCCGGAAGGGAAGCCTGAAGGGGTCATGTTTATTCCCTTGCCCTTTCGTCTTCAGATCCTTGAAATGTTCCACGCACATAAAAATGCTGGTCATCCTGGAGTTGCCAGAACACAGGATCTTGTAGCCAGGTGTGCCTGGTGGCCTTCCCTGTCTGTTGATTGCAGGGAATTTGTTAGGGAATGCGCAGTATGTGCTAAGAGTAAACCCTCCCGGCTGGCACCTGTCGGTACCTTACAGCCTTTGCCCGCCCCGAGTGAGCCATGGACCCACTTGTCCATGGATTTCGTGGGTGAGCTCCCCAGGTCTGAAGGCATGTCGGTCATTTGGGTGGTAGTCGACCGCTTCAGCAAGATGGCCCATTTCGTGCCCTTAAAAGGACTCCCCTCGGCTCAGGAATTGGCCGACCTGTTCATCATCCACATTTTCCGGCTGCATGGCATTCCGGAAAACATAGTGTCGGATAGGGGAGTCCAATTCATTTCTAGATTCTGGAGGGCATTTTGCCACCAAATGGGCATGAAGCTGTCTTTCTCGTCCGGCTACCACCCACAGACTAATGGCCAGACTGAAAGGATAAATCAGTCTCTAGAACAATTTTTGAGATGTTATGTTGCGGAGGCACAAGACGACTGGGTCAGATTTTTGCCCTTCGCAGAATTTGCTCAAAATAACTTGAGAAATTCCTCCTCCGGATTTTCGCCTTTTCAGGTGGTAACGGGGAGATCGCCCAAGTTTTCCCCCTTGCCAGTTGCCTCCTCTCCGTTTCCAACCCTGGAAGCCTGGCACAGGGCATTTAAAGTCATCTGGGGGAAGGTGAAGAGTAATCTGGAAAGGGCATTCCAGAGTCAAAAGGGTCAGGCTGACAAAAGACGCTCATTGGAGTGGAAGTTCCAGCCAGGAGACTTGGTCTGGGTGTCCACACGTCACTTAACCCTGAGACAGCCCTCAGATAAACTGGGCCCCAGGTTTGTGGGTCCATTTTCAGTGGCCAAGAAGATCAACAACGTTACGTATTCCGTTGATCTCCCCGCCAGCATGCGTGGGGTAAAGTCCTTCCACGTATCCCTGCTTAAACCAGCAGTCCATGTGGGTCCCACTCCTCCTCCTCCTGTGGTGGTGGACGACCAACCTGAGTACGAGGTAGAAAAGATATTGGATTCACGCATGGTACAGAATTCGGTACAGTACCTCGTACATTGGAAAGGGTACGGCATTGAGGAGAGACAGTGGGTACCGGGTTCACGCATGCATGCAGACGAGTTAAGGAGGGAGTTTCATGCCTTACATCCCGAGAAACCTGGTAGGAGTTGTCCGGAGTCCACTCCTCGGGGGGGGGGGTACTGTAAGGAAACGCGGAAATGCCGCCGTCTCTCAAGGTGAGGCGGCTGTTTCCGCGTCCAGCATGGCGTCACAACGCGGAAAAAACGCTGCATGCCGCATAGGCAGTGCGGCGGAATCCGCATCAGAGGCGGCCCCCGCACTAGATACATTGCATGACAGTACTGGTGTGGCTGGGACTGATAGTCCACCAAGATTCAGACTTACACGCGCGCGAGCAGAAAGGCAGAGTTTAAATAGCAGTTAGAAGGGTGTCGGCTGACCAGCTGGGTCAGCTGACAAATTCCACTACTCTCATTGGACCAGCAATTAGGGAGGTCCTGGAAAGGTCCTAGAGTATATATACTGCTGGTTGTTCACTTGCTCTTTGTCTGGCGTGCGATCACATACGTGGGAGCACCCAGATCCGTAGTCAGATCCTGAAGTGTGCCGGGACCAGCTGGAGCTGTAATCCTACACTTAGCTAGATATTTGATAGCTAAAGTACTAGTTTGATTGTGATTATATGTTATGACTTTTTGCCTGCCTTGACTATCCTCCTGAACTCTGACCTTGTACCTCGATATTTCTGATACTCTGTTGCCGAACCTCGGCTCGTTCCTAGACTCTGTTTCTGCCTCCTGATTTTGTACCCCGATATATCTGATACCCCGTTGCCGAACCCTGCCTGTACTTTGACTCCGCCTTTGCCTACTGTATTTGTACTTTATCTGTCCGTGTGTGTACGACCTGGCTTGTCTGACCTCGAGAACCGACCTCACGATTGGAGGCGGTTCCCAGTCCTGTTAGTGACATTTCTTCCTGAGTGTCACTCTCGGACTTTCCTTCCTACTGTCAGTCTGACTCCTCCCGTCTTGGAGAGCTCAGGTCTGCGGAAGGAATCCGTGCAGTTCTCCTTGCTGCACTGAGGCCTAGGCCTCCTAGTGTTACTGTTACACCAAAACACTACACTCTCCTCAGGCGAACAGAGGTTAGTTTGTATATCGGATTATCGGTGAGACTGCAGATCACTTATAATCTGGTATATATCTGTATTTCCGGCGATACTGCAGATCACCGGTAATCAGATACTCTCTGCGCCCACCGATCGTTACATCGGGGAAGCAAATTTAACATGGGGGAAGCCAATTAACTTATCTGTATGTTTTTGGGATGTGGGAGGAATCAAGAGTGTCCGGGGGAATCCCACACAGACACAGGGAGAACATACTAACTCTTAGCAGATACCACTACACCACCATGCATCTTATTGATCATCTGTAGACAGGAACAGCACAGCAGCCTCCATATTTCCCTCATGACAGGTGCACTTTATGCACAGAGCCTCTTGAACCTACTATCAAAGTCTGCGCCGCACAAGACAAGTCCAATTACATTTGTGTTTAGAAGCTAAATGCAGTCCATTAATGATCAGATGCTGCCGTTTTCCCGTCTGACGGTGTTTGTGGCGGGATAGACGCTGCGGCGGATGATCCGTCGTGTAGAATTTATGCAGTGACAGGAGACTCGCCACACGCAAGCCAATAAATTAAAATTCCGACTTCTCCAGCTCTTGTTATGGAAATAAAGTTTCCTGCTCTGCGTGCAGCGCTGAAAGGCTTCCCCCACCAGTGCTATAACGGTAATGCTATTGTAATTCCAAATTCATGCCTTCTTTTTATTATTTATTTTTTACACCCAGTGGCTTGGAGAAGCAGGCTTTATAGTGCCACACTTTTTTTTCTCTTTCTTTTACAGCCCGTATAAATATTTCATTTCCTATATAAAAAGTTTATATATAATATAAACTTTGAGGAAGGCCCATAATGTATATATTGTATACGTAGATTGCGAGTTTATTGGTCAATAACCGGGGTAATCAACGGACGTCGGGACGGAATTTGCGGCCTCTTACTGCCAGGGCTATAAACCACGATGCCCGCGCTGTTTATTAGGAAGATGGATGTTAAAAGTACCTAAAATTGGTCTTTTTTCCCCTTTGTGTTTTGGGTCTCTTTTTTCTTACCTTTATTCTGCTCACACGGAAGGGAAATTGTAGATTTTGGTTGATACAGTTTTTGTTTTAATTTTTTTTTATATATGTTAGCAAGTTCATGGTTATAATTAGGGAAGGTCAATGAGATGCAAATAATTCTAAATGTATGCAGATTGTATGCAAATGTTTATGCAAATATACAGCTTGAAAATAGACCGATGAAACACCACGGTCGCTTAATTGGATTGGTCCATTTTCAAGCTGACTATATTTGCATAAAATTACTCCCAATTGCTCCTCTTTCAGAGGGACACTCCCTCTTTGGGAACCCTGACCCTCTTTCCTTCTCATTTGTCCCTCTTTCAGGACTAATATACAGAGCTATGTAAATGTATGTGTTTTTCTTCTGACAAATCTGTTTAACTTTATTCCTATCAATTAAATTGATATATTTCTTATTTTCAAAAGTTAAAATGAAGGGAAACTAATGATGATAGAATGGACCAGTGTGGTCTCACTGATAAAACTACATCTTTTGATTCTGAATTCTTTGTAATATGCATGACGAGGGGTGTGGTGGGGTGTGGTTAGAGATGTGACAGGGGCGTGTCTTAACATGTCCCGCTTTCTTATTTCAAAAAGTTGGGAGGTGACACAATGAGCATAAAATCTGCATCAACTTGGAATTATTTGCATCTCATTAACTGTCCCCAGTCTAATACTAACATGTTTTATTTTACAATAACTATTTAAAGTGCAACCAATCCCAAGACTAAACAAGGCCAATCCTGAATGCAATTGGGATGATTAATGATAATTATACATTTTGGGGGTTTTTATTTTAAAATTACATTTCCAAATTGGCGCATTCTTTGTGTAGCTGCCGTTGTTGCAGCTGTGCACCTATCCTTCCAGGCTTATGTCCTCTATAGACTGTCATTTTATTTTGTTTTGTGTTTATTGCTTTCTGTGAGCTACAAAGCCTCACTTCTTCATATAGGCACATTTCTACTGTAATGCTTGCATTCTGGGAATTGTAGTCTGGCATCTGTTTAGCCTATGGTTAAAAGTATGGAAGAGGAAGATGATCAGCAGCACAGCCAGGCAACTGGTATTGCTTAAGGAATATGGCAGCCTTCATATACCTTTTGCTTCAGGTGTCCTTAAACTTCCTAGCCGCTAATTACGGCAATTACTATTGCCACCTATGGCGGCTTCATTATTATCTGTTCCGTTTATGGGGTCTTGTTTTCTAAAAACATAAATAATTATTCTTATTCTGTGTAAGCAATGGTAAAAATGTGCCTATTATTATTATTATTATTATTATTATTATTTATAGAGCGCACAGAACATATTCTGTAGCGCTGTACAACGCAGTGGCACAGCTAAGGAGCTGTGGGCCCCCGATGCAAGTTTAACAATGGGGCCCCCCAGGCACTCTACACACAACAATAAATACGGCACACCAAATCCTGCTAATGGCAAATACAGTGACAGAGGTGTAAGAAGGGGATGGGGAACAGTTTGTTAATGATTACCACTATTCAAAGTATCTATAGAAGTGATTATTACCAGCACAGTACCAATAGAGAGCTAATACTGTAGTTGAGGGAGGGCCCTTCGGCGCCCCTCTGGCCCAAGGGCCCCAATGCGGTCGCTGACTCTGCACCCCCTATTGCTACTCCCCTGGTACAACGTGTAAAACATTCAACTATAGAGGAAATAGATACATGAGCAGTTCAACACACTGTAGAATCAGGACAACCAGTGATACAAGTACCGATACAGATAACTGATGTGTAGTTTGAATAACATCACCAATACTGATAGATATTCAAAGGTGTTTGCAATATTTGGATACAGAACCTTGCTGTATTTTCTGGATTAAATTGCTTGTTTTATAAATAATTTAATCAGTATTTGTCCATTGTAATATCTCACTTCATCTACATTTACATTCTTAAATGTATCAGTGATGCTGGCATCTTTACTGCTGGCAAAGTGAATATCAGTTGATCTCCCAGACTGCTCTGGGGCAAGTGATGATCACAATCAGCTGATTACGATTACGCAAAATTCTGCATTTACGCTTATACGTAATTACGATTTGTAAATTCAATTGATTTTGTATAGTGATTCGCAATTTCGCCTAAAATTGTGCGTAATTTTCACATAATTTCGTGCCGACTTTGGCAGAGAATAGCAAAGCCCTTATACATGGTAGTGACACCAAAATTACAATTGCTACACATGTTAATGAGAATATTGGGCACAAGTCAAAAAAAGTATTGTCCAAAAAGACCTTGTAGTTTTTGAGAAAATCAATTTTAAAAAATGCAAAGAAAAGAGGTTTTTTTTTAAACAAAAAAACATGACAGTTTAAAAAACATTTTTCTTCGTATATTTAACCACTTCCCTCTCCCTCGGCACGAGTATCTATGTCCCTGTGTAGTAAACAGGGACGTAGATACTGCTACGTGCTCCCGCTCCCTCCCCATCCCCCGTGCGCTCCCGTGCTCGGTTACCGCCGCCGTTCGTTAGCTGGGAGATCAATGATTGGGAACACAGTTCCCATTCATTCATCTAATCTCTCCGTGTGAATGGCTGCAGCCGTTCATGAGACGGCGCCGTCATTCACAAAGCCTGTTCATGCAGTGCTTCTTCTTAGCGTAGTAATACTACGCCTAAGAAAGGGAGCGGCGACATCTTGTGGCCAAAAAGTAAAATTACATCTATTTTTTTTCAATAAAATACATACATTGATTCTTTGAAATATTTTAAATTAACCCCTGACCTCCCACACTCCCCAGTAGTTCCCCAAAATGTTTACAGTAAAAAAAAAATGTACAATGAAAAAAATACACAAATAGGGACTGAACTTTTTTTTAATATGTATGTCAATAGGGTATATTACTGTTACTTTTTAAATTATGGGCTTGTATTTAGGGATAAATGCAAAACTGAAAAACTGCACCTTTATTTCCAAATAAAATATTGGTGCCATACATTGTACTAGAGAAACATTTTAAACATTGCAATAACCCGGGACAGATGGGCAAATAAAATGTGTGGGTTTTAATTACGGTAGCATGTGGTATTTTAAAACTAGAATAGTCGAAAACTGAGAAATAATGATTTTTTTTCCAATTGTATCTTATTTTTCCTGTTAAAATGCAGTTAGATTAAAATAATTCTTAGCAAAAAGTACCCCCCAAAGAAAGCCTAATTGGTGGCAAAAAAAATAAGATGTAGATTGTTTTATTGTGAAAAGTAGTAATAAATATATAGGCAAATTAATTGAAGGAGTGCTATTGCTCTGGTGTTTATGAGGAAAAACTTTGGAGGTGAAGTGGTTAAAATCGATTTTCTCAAAAACTACAATGTCTTTTTTTTTAATTCTTTTTTTTTTTTACTTGTACCCAATATTCTCCTTAACATATGTACCAATTTGGTAGCAATAGCATGTATAGGAGCTTTGCTATTACCCGTTAAATTTGGCAAAAAATTGTGCAAAAATGACGCAAACAATTACGTGAAATGATGAAATACTACTATTACATACAAAATTAATATACAATTTTCCGTGACATTTCACATTACAATGCGTAAATGCGTAATTTCGCATATGCGAAATTTCAGCCCACCACTTTCTGGGGCAGACAACTGCATGTTATCATAGCCTAGGCTAAACATCACTGGTAGTATTTCTGATATAGAAACCAGCATAATTAAAAATAGGTATCCTGAAAAATGTTTTATGTTCTGTTATGAGTCCTTACAAGTCCTTTTTTAACATAACAATGGGATACAGATCTTGAAACATATTTTTAGCTAAATTGATAAGAGTTGAACGCTTTTGAGGCAGTTCAGGTCTCATCAATGTCAACATGCGCCCTGTTCATTTACAGGATGTGTAATTATTGCGACAGGTTCTCTTGAACCCCACTGTTTTTAATGTGTAAGTGTAAACAACTTATCTAATCTTCAGCAGAGTGTTTCGGCTCCGTAATTGACATGAAGAGTAAAAAAGCGTCAAAGCGAAATAAAATGCTAAACACACACCCAGGTGACTCCTTGCGGCTCAAATGCAATTTGCGATAACCAGCGAATACATCAAGCATTGCTGGTGCCGTGACAGGAGGGAGATGATTGCGGGGCTCCCCCTTGCATTGCACTCTGAAAACTCAACTTTCTGAGCTGAGGGTTTAGTTTCTTATCAGCACGGAGGCGTAATTTTGCCGTTCTGTATTCTTCGCGTCTTCTGTGGAGAGAATCAGATCTGAAATTGCTTCATTTAGCTAAATACCGACAGAGTCCTTTTGAATAGATCGTTTTTATTGAAATTTTCATTTGGCAAGCAAAGAAATAAACAAGAACAAAAAACAACACAAACAAGTCCAAAAAAATCTATATGCGTCTTTGCCATACCTCCCAACTTTTTGAGATAAGAAAAAGGGACATTAAAGAGAATCTGTACTCTAAAATTCTTACAATAAAAAGCATACCATTCTATTTATTATGTTCTCCTGGGCCCCACTGTGCTGTTTCTGCCACTCCCTGCTGCAATCCTGGCTTGTAATTGCCAGTTTTAGGCAGTGTTTACAAACAAAAGACATGGCTGCTAACCAGCATGTGATAGGCTGAGAGAAGCTCAGTCTGTGACTTATACAGAGCCTGCAGGGGGTGTGGAGAGGGTGTGTATAGCGTCTATCCTATCACAAGCAGAGCAGCACATTCCTGCCTGAGTGCCTGAGCCCGACAAAGCCGTCAGAGGAAAGAAGATTATATAACAGAGATAATACAGCCACTTTGCAACTAGGAAAGGCTGCAGTAAGACAGACCACATTAGAACAGGCATAGGAACTTATAGGATAGAAGAACTGAGGCTGAAAATTTTGTTACAGTCTCTTTAAGCCACACCCCTAATCACACCCCCAGGCACACCCCTGGTCACGCACACCATAAAAATTTTATAAGAAAAATATTTTGTTTTATAATTCGAACCACATTGTTCCATTCTATCCTGGTTAATTTTATTTTATATTAACAAATGAAAATAAGAAATATATCAATTTAAACACAATATGGGTGAAAGAGGCGCCCTGGTGTGTATACAATACTTAAAAACAAATAAAAGCGAAAGAAAGGGAGGTAGCTTACCTCAAATAACAAAATCTTTGTAACAACAGAAGATTTTTATTATTAAGCACAGGCAACACGTTTCACGGGTCTAAGCCCGCTTCCTCAGGCCAATAAAAGTGCCAAATGGAAAAACCTCATTAGTATAGGGGCAGAGAGACTGGGTTCCCAAAGAAGGACTGTCACTCTGAAAAAGGGACAGTTGGGAGCTATGATCTTTGTCTTGGTGTGTTGAGGCTTCCTGCTGCCTCCTCCAGCCAGATCTGGTGTAATAAATAAACCAGGGGCACAACAATATTTCTTGCAACCCCCACAACCACAGGGGGGCCCCGGGTCTGTGGGGGCCCCCTTCTCTTCACTTTCCCCACCCGCGTAGCACAGGGAGCGGTGTAATATTTACGAGCAATATGGTGGTGTAGTGGATAGCTCTCTAGTCTTGCAGCGCTGGGTCCTCGGCTAGAATCCTAGCAGTGGCGTAGCTAAGGAGCTGTGGGCCCCGATGCAAGTTTTACATTGGGGCCCCCTAAGCACTCTATACATAACAATTGATACAGCACACCAAAACCTGGTAATGGCAACTACAGTGTCAGAGGTGCAAGAAGGGGATGGGGAACAGCTTGTTAATGATTACCACTATTGAAAGTATCTATAGAAGTGATTATTATGAGCACAGGACCAATAGAGAGCTAATACTGTAGTTGAGGGAGGGCCCCTCTGGTCCAAGGGGCCCGATGCGATCACAACCTCTGCACCCCCTATTGCTATTCCACTGAATCCTAGCCAGGGCACTATCTAATTCGAGGTTGTATGTTCTCCTCATGTCTGTGTGGGTTTCCTCCAGGCACTCCAGTTTCCTCCCACACCCCCAAAACATACAGATAAGTTAATTGGCTTCATACCTAAAATTGGCCCTAGACTATGGTCTGCTGATCTGCTGCATGCTTGTTCAGGGTCTATGGCTAAAGGTGTTAGAGGCAGAGGATAGCCAGGCAACTGGAATTACTTAAAAGGAAATAAATATGGCAGCCTCCGTATAACTCTCACTTCATTTGTCCTTTAAGTAACTCCAAAGACCTCAGACTTCTGCAGGATCCAAACACACCCATATTATGACTCAGATAATTTTACCCTGAGGACACAGTGATCACTTTGGGTCTCCATTCTAATCACAGCCAGAAACAGGAGATTTTCCAGGGAAAGTTTTGGTACTTCTTATTTCTATGGATAGAATGAGAGAGATACGCAGGAAAAGGGTCGGCCTTTAAAGTCATTTCCTGCAAGCTCGCTGGAAGAGGTCTCCGCAACCTGGAGAAAGACTGTCAAAAAAACCATCAACCGTCACGGGGAAAAATAAAGCTTAATATTTCAGGTAATAAGAAAGACATGTCACTCAGCCGCCACCCTCGACGTCGCGGCTGCGTAGGAAACACATGTAAGGTGGAGCGAACCTCGCGAATTAATGACGGGCTTCACTGGAAATCCGTCATGTACCGCTTCTCGTAACCAGTCACAATTCCGAACCGATCAAAACTGCCTCTTTTCAAAGATGAGAGATTGAAGCCAATTCACCGGGGAGATCGCCTGTCAAGACGCGGCACTCTTGTTTCACCAGAATAAAGACCGGGAGGGCTAATCGCTAGAACTGAACCGCTAGACTCCTATTTCTATGCAAATTCAGCGGGGGTCATCCGGCGATCGGTCCTCCAGCTGCGCAGCTAAATACACAGGAAATACAGCGTGCTTGATAGGTTTCAACCGCCAAAAGATTCGTCATCCAGTCCGGCCGGCCCCGAATCAGATGACTGCAGATAACCCAGCCAAACGGCACAGCTGGCAACATACCCGGAGCTGCCTGTTCTCCTTCATCGTTAGGCATAGATGGAGGCAGCTCAGGACTCGCTGATTGGATCCTACAGATCAGCAGCGCTCTGACTGATCATTCAGATACATACCCAGACAGATACATAGCTGTAAGCCCTCTCTCCGATTCGCCAGTGACCTTCACCTGACCCTCCCATACATTTTTCACTCTCATGCCTGACGGCAGGACTTCTCTAGAGTCGCACTCTCTGGAGCTCACTTCTACCACCCATCAGGCTCGCCCCTTCCTCAAACAACTTCATACAAGCCCTAGAAAGCAGGTCTTCAATAAGGCCTGCCCCCCACGATAAGGCCTGCCCCCCACGAACATTCTCTAACTCTCTGCTGAGCACCTATTCTGCAGCCTTATTGTGTCCCTACCCCTGCCACTTGGATTGTAAGCTTTTGGCAGGGCCCTCCTGACCCTAGTGTATCCTACTTGATCAAGCACCTTCATCATGTCCATTTCTAGGGGTAGGCAGAACGAGGCATTGCCCACGGTGCAGCGGCACGGGGTTAAGGGAGGAAGGCACAGCAGCAAGGGCAGTGCGCAGCAAAAGTTCACACTCACCTCCCAGGATCCACCTGCCACATGTCCTTCTTTCTTGTTGCTTCTAGGCGTTCTGTATCGTGGTAACCACCCACCATGCCCCCATGATGTACACTTGTACTGTCTATGGACACTTTCACACTTATTGGGGCCCTTTGTTTTTCTACCTACAGGTACACTTTAAAGTGTACCTGAGACAAGGGATATAAAAAATGTATACATACCTGGGGCTTCCTCCCGCCCCCTCCGGACTGATCGATCCCTCACGCCATCCTCCACTGCCTGCAACCTCCGCAACGGGCCCAGGTTAATCGGCCAGTCAGTGCAGGGCTGTGCCACTCCCCGTCGCGCTCCCGTAGCCGGGAGTGTTCTGCGTCTGCGCACTACAACTGAGCAGGTGCAGAATGCTCCGGGCCACAGGTATACAACGGCGGCATGCTGCCGGTCTGCACATGTGCAGTAAGCCCCGGTCCGGAGGACTTTCTGGGGAAATTTGCAGAGGCTGCAGGACAACAGAGGATGGAGGGAAGGAAGGAGGATGGCGTTGGCGAGGGAGCAATCAGGCCAGGGGGGCTGGAGGAAGCCCCAGGTATGTATACATTTTTATACCCCATTTCAGGTTTACTTTAAGCCTATGTCTAAACCTTTAAACATTTAATTTATTTTTAAAGGCCATATTTTGAGCACAGTGCAGTTTTCCTCGTCTCGGCAGCATGCGGAGGTAGCGAGCGCGCTGGAAATACACGGCGGCAGCTATCAGGCCGCCGTGGCACCGGCAATTAATGGAAGAGTCTAACTGATGAACCCTGACAACCTTTAAATTTGCAGCAACAATGAGCAATCCTCACCCATTTCCACATTAACAGAACGCAGCCAGGCAGATGATGTAAGGCGCAGCCCATGATTTGAATGCTGCTTACGGTATTTGCATAATATTTACATAATCAGATGTAAATGTTTCAATCATATTCAAATTTGTGATCACTTAAATGTCTGTTTGGAAGACACACATGCAATTATTTGTCGGCGGGCCCCATCCCCAGCATCGGTGCAACAATCACAGCGGTCACAGCAAGGGTGAGACTTCGTAAACACTAATCACGATGAACAACGTTATCCCTGGTGTCTGTATCGGGCCTCTTGTGGAGGGACAATTCCTTCTGTCACTCGTTCTAGCTGTGTGATCCCTCTTTCAGCTCTGATGTACCAAAAAGAGAGTTTATATTACCTTACTTACTTTTAGAAGGTGAAAAGTAAAACTGCCCATACATTAGGCGATTTTGTAGGCTGAACGACTTTCCAATTCCAGAAATATATCAAAATAGTGTTGCAACATGTTCGAACAATCAATGTTTTGACCGATTTTGGGACAAAAACAAAATACGGATTGAACGGACAATCTGGAAAATCTTGCAAGTGCTCGATTGGGTGGGCAGCAGTAGAGTTTGATTGTGATGACTGACATACCCTACGGACCCCCAGCTAGTGTCCCCTCAAGTTTTAAATGTCCCCCTCTGGAGGCATGGTGAGGCTATAACTAGAGGAAGGGCTAGTGCATATCTGGATGCATGGTGAGGCTATAACTAGAGGAAGGGATGGGGCATATCTGGAGGCATGGTGAGGCTATAACTAGAGGAAGGGATGGGGCATATCTGGAGGCATGGTGAGGCTATAACTAGAGGAAGGGATGGGGCATATCTGGAGGCATGGTGAGGCTATAACTAGAGGAAGGGATGGGGCATATCTGGAGGCATGGTGAGGCTATAACTAGAGGAAGGGCCGGGCATATCTGGAGGCAGGGTGAGGCTATAACTAGAGGAAGGGCTGGGGCATATCTGGAGGCATGGTGAGGCTATAACTAGAGGAAGAGCCGGGCATATCTGGAGGCATGGTGAGGCTATAACTAGAGGAAGGGCTGGGGCATATCTGGAGGCATGGTGAGGCTATAACTAGAGGAAGGGATGGGGCATATCTGGAGGCATGGTGAGGCTATAACTAGAGGAAGGGCCGGGCATATCTGGAGGCAGGGTGAGGCTATAACTAGAGGAAGGGCTGGGGCATATCTGGAGGCATGGTGAGGCTATAACTAGAGGAAGAGCCGGGCATATCTGGAGGCATGGTGAGGCTATAACTAGAGTAAGGGCTGGTGCATATCTGGAGTGGAGGCATGGTGAGGCTATAACTAGAGGAAGGGCCGGGCATATCTGGAGGCATGGTGAGGCTATAACTAGAGGAAGGGCTGGGGCATATCTGGAGGCATGGTGAGGCTATAACTAGAGGAAGGGCTGGTGCATATCTGGAGGCATGGTGAGGCTATAACTAGAGGAAGGGCCGGACATATCTGGAGACATGGTGAGGCTATAACTAGAGGAAGGGATGGGGCATATCTGGAGACATGGTGAGGCTATAACTAGAGGAAGGGATGGGGCATATCTGGAGGCATAGTGAGGCTATAACTAGAGGAAGGGCCGGGCATATCTGGAGGCAGGGTGAGGCTATAACTAGAGGAAGGACTGGGGCATATCTGGAGGCATGGTGAGGCTATAACTAGAGGAAGATCTGGGGCATATCTGGAGGCATGGTGAGGCTATAACTAGAGGAAGGGCTGGGTCATATCTGGAGGCATGGTGAGGCTATAACTAGAGGAAGATCTGGAGCATATCTGGAGGCATGGTGAGGCTATAACTAGAAATGTGGTGGGAGCATATCTGGAGGCAAGGTGAGGCTATAACTAGAGGAAGGGCTGGAGCATATCTGGAGGCAGGGTGAGGGTATAACTAGAAATGTGGTGGGGGCATATCTGGAGGCATAGTGACGGTATAACTAGAGGTGTGGTGAGGGCATACCTGGAGATGTGATGAGGAATAACTATCCTTTAGTTTGTAAGCTCACAAGGGTAGGGGCCGCCCTTTGTGTTCCCTAATTCTGTTGCACTTTACCAAAATAACATGTATTTGTACTGTATATTAGTGATATGTTCAAACTACACAAGCAGCCAAGAAACAGTGAGAGGCAGCTTGGTATAAGGTTTTACTGGAGGAAAGTTCAAAAGGTAGTTATTTCTGCTTTGTTTTATAGCTTAAAATACAGAACGTGGTTTCTAAACTGCAAATATGACTGAATGATGCAATATTATAAATAAATAACTGAAAATAAAAATATGGAACTTTTTTTCTTTGCTGCGTATGTTCTATTCATTATCCGTACTACACATACAGTTCATTATATCATAAGTTGTTTTTTTGTTTTGTTTTTCTTTGCTGCAGGTTTGCTTTAATTGGATGTATTTGTACTTTTGTTACCAGATGTCCTGACTGTCCATTGTGTTGTACTGCCTATGAATCTGTGCTCCTCAGTATTGGATGGTTTAGTACTGTGTACAGCACTACGGAAGATGTTGGCACTATATAAACAATAACGTGTGGTGGGAGGTACATATGGATTTGGAGTTGTAATGCCATTTTCACATGGAAGGCTGTGAAGTCACCTCCTGTCAGCTGCACTAGTCGGATGTTTTCTATCGCATTGTGCATCTTTGTAGATATTAAATGTTTTCTTAAATAAATATTTTCCTGGCAATCCCAAAGCATTGATAATCTACAGAGATCCTATCTAAAACAATGATGAATTTAATTAGCACATTATTAGCACCCATCAGATGGCAGGGAGGCTAATCAGGTCTCCATTGTTATACTAATTATAGGTGCTGATTGAGGTGTTAGGAAATTACTGGGTTTGGCTCAAACTTCTACTGCTGCCTCCTTTCAATCATGTAACCAGCAGCTATTAATAATACCTTTACTGAAAACTGCGTGCTTGGTCAGGTCTTTGGGTATGCTCTACAGCAGATGGTGTACTAGGCAATAGCCTCTTGCCTGTGCCTTAGGCATGAGTGCGAGGTCGGTTAAGGTAGCCATACACTGGTCGATTTGCCATCAGATTCGACCAACAGATAGATCCCTCTCTGATCGAATCTGATCAGAGAGGGATTGTATGGCTGCCTTTACTGCAAACAGATTGTGAACGGTTTCAGGCTGAAACCGTTCACAATCTGTGGTGGTGGTGCCGCCGCCGCTCCCCCGGGCCCCCGCATACATTACCTGCTCCGCCAGCTCGACTGCCCAGGTCTCCGCTGTCTTCTCCGCTCTGATCTGGTCTCCAGGTCCGGCAGGCTTCACTTCTTCACTGTCTGGGGGAAGTTTAAACAGTAGAGCGCCCTCTACTGTTTAAACTTCCTGCCGGGACAGGAAGAAGTAAAGCCTGCTGGATCCGGATCCCAGCGCGGAGACGGAGCATCGGTGACCGGGGGGATACGCGTCGGCCGGATCAGGTAATGTATCAAGCTGTATTGCGTCGGTTGTCGGGCACTCGAACGCCGCTAGCAACGCGCTCCCTACCCGCGGGCGATCGACGGTAATTTCCGGCATGGAGCGATCGATGGGGCCGATCTATTTCGGTACGAAATAGTTTGAAATTTAGCGGTAACGTTAACGATTTGACAGCAGATTCGATCCCAGTGATCGAATCTGCTGTCGATCGGCGGGGAATCGGCCTAGCGTATGGCCAGCTTTAGAGTTAGTCATTGGTTAAAGCAGATCCGAGATTAAAAACTAACTATAATAAGTAACTTGTCTATATATCTTATCTAAAGTTGAGATAGTTTACACAGCAAATCTATTGATTACTTCTTCCTGTGATACAATGACAGCAGCCATGTTCTGCTTGTGATCATTACACACAGGCAAGCTGATCTGCATCTCCACCACTCAGCCTGTGAAAACATCACTCCCCTCTCCTCCTCTCTCCTCCCCTCTGCCTCTGAAATCTCTGGCTAGTAACCTCCTCCTCCTGCCCAGACTGAGCTCCCATAAGCCCTTGCTACATGGGACTCAGAGTGTCTAGGCACTTGAGGAGCCGTGGGAGAGGCTTGTTTTGTTTATAGGAAATTAGGTATTAAATAAAAAAATATTTGGCTTGAGGAATGCCTTATAAACCATATGAAAGGAACACAATTATGCAATGAGTAAAAGTTTATCTCGGATCCTCTTTAAAAGGTGGTAAGGTTAGCTATGATAAGGCATTGGTGGGGGCTGGTTGCTTAGGGTTAGGCATCAGTGGGGGATTGGTTAGGTCAAACATCTTTGGGAGTTGTGTGTGTGGTTAGGATTAGGTATTGGTGAGGTGTCAGTTAGGTTAGACAGCGATTGGGAGTTGGTTAGGGTAAGGCATTGGTAGGGGATTGGTTAAGGTTAGGCATCGTAAGGAGAGTGGTTAGGATTAGGCATTGGTGGGGGATCGGTTAGGGTTAGGTATTGGTAGAGGGATGGTTTGTGTGAGAACAGGGTAGCATTAGTAAAATATCAGTAAACTTTATCGATATTTTACTATCAGCTATTTCTGGCACACAAATATCCCCGGCGTCCTTATTGCATGTACATGTCACTTTATGACCAGTTATGGCTAAAACAACAATACAAGGCACATCAGATGCTAGAGATGTCCACCGGGCGCCCTTACATCTCTGCGCCCCGAGGCTGATGCCTCTACAGCCACTCCCTCAGCCCGACCCTGCTACTGTCTATCTATGGTTGGAGCTCCCCTGTTGGTATTTTGAACCCTTTTTCTCCTGCTGGATCCATCGTGTCAGAGAAGGAAAGTGCAGCTGTCTTCAGCAACTGTCATTCCAGATTAGTCTTACATTTGTTTTCCTTTGAGGTTTATTTCCTCCCTTTTTTTTTTTTCCTGATTCACGGACCCCACGGATTACACAAGAATTGTCACGATGACGGCAAGAAAAGAAACCGTCTTTGAATTATTGACTCTCGGGGGTTCATTAATTCAGTACGGGATTTCCCGGCGCTGGATGTCTCAGTATATATTTTTGAATTGTCAGGTATGACATTTGTATACCGACTTGAGAAGCGGAACAACCCCTTGTAAATTCTATCGGGTAATTAACTGTCCTTCAAGACTGGATGATGCTGAAGAAGCTACTTTACGGGAAGGAAACATTGAAGGGCAACGTGATTCCTTCTGACCGAGACCGTTATCTCCGAAGCCTGAAAAATGCCCCGGCTGGAGAGGACGAGGATGAAATGTGGCTCCAGCTCTCCTCTCAAGGTTGGTTGGCGAATGCCGGTGTAACTTCAAAGCATTTATCCGCCATGGAAAGATACAGAAGAAACATTGGATGTGCCGGAGTCGTTGGGGCCTCCACAAAATTGATTTCTTCTCAGCAAATATTGCTCTGTGTGTTTCCGATGCTTGAAAAATTAAAGGATTCTCTCATTTGTAAGCTTACAGGCTTGTTAACAACCCATCATGCAACTCTTGATGGTGATGTAAAGTGTAGCCAACCCTTCCAATATAAAATGATATCCTCCCTCCATCCCCCCCAACAACACCAGGGTAGAATGTTTGTGAAGGCCACCAAGGCCCGAGCCTAGGGTGACATTTGCCCAATAGGGCTGCTGGACATGGAAAGGGAGTTGTTACATTTGAAAAAAGAAGCTGCAAATCTGTGACACTTGGAAGAGGGAGCTGCACATGGAATAGCAGGGGGCTGCTCTACGTGGATATTACATATGGAAGGAGGGGCTGCTACACATGGACGGGGGCCACAAGGAAGACTTAAACATCAACATCTCAAAAGTAAAACACTACAAATCCCATGTAAAAAAAAATTGCTTCATGTTCTAGAGAGATTCTTGTAATGTAATCCTGCCCCCCCCCCCCCAAAAAAAAACAAAACTGGTTACTCCTCCCCCCCGGCTAGGGATGGTCAGTAAAATGCTATTCACTTTGAGTCAGGGGCATCGCTAGCCCCAAAGATTAGTGGCACGTGCTCCAAATCTATTCTGGGGTGCCCCAGATGTCCCCCAGGCAGAGTCAGCTGTGGTGCCTCAATGGCGGGTATGCAGGGAGCTGTGGTGCATCAATCGGGGATATGCTGGGTGCTGTGGTGCCTCTATGTGGGCATATTGGGTGCTGTGGTGCCATGCTGGGAGTTGTGATGCCTTTATGGGGGCATGTAGGGAGCTGTGGTTCTTCTATGGGGGCATACTGGGAGTTGTGGTTCCTCAATAGGAGGCCTGTGGGAACAGGGGAGGGGGTCCACTAGAAGGTCAGGGAATGCTATGGAGGAACTGTCAGATAACCTGGTGGCAGTCCAGCCCGCCCAGCAGGAAGCCAGACCAGCCAGCACAGAAGCCAGGTAACTCGGCCTATTTATGTTTAAGTGGCACTGCTTATTTATGTGATATGCTGCGGGTTTTTTTTTTTTTTTTTTTTTTTCTGTATTGATGGAGAGGGTGCCTCATCCAACATTTTGCTGGGCAGGCCTACTTAGTTAAGTTCATGTAAATTTGACTCCACCCATAACCACACCCACATACTGGTGCGTGGCCACACCCATTTTCCGGCTGGAGTGCCCAAAAGTGCCCCGTATCTCTAAGGATCCTAGCAACACCCCTGCTCTGAGATTATTTAAATTTCATCCTAATTTTATATTGCATTTCATTGGTCCATTTATAAGCCACATAAAATTGCATCAACTCAGAAATATTGGTAAAGGGGGCGCATGAAGGACCGGCTTGTCTTCCTGTACCTCTTACCCTATCTTTGCTGCATGTATACTCCCCGGCTTTCTTGAAGCCAATGTTGCCTACATGTACTGTGCATGAGAGCGTTACCCATACAGCAGTACATGCATGGGACACAGGTTTCAGTGAAGCCGGGGTGGACACAAACAGCATTTGTTTGTATACTTGCACTTGTGACCAAACTTGCACTTGTGACCGAACTTGCATGCACCATATAGGTAGAGAGGTGCCATATAGGTAGAGAGGGGTATAGGTATAGAGGTGCCAAGCGTACACTGGACCTGCACGAGTGTTGTACTCCTACTGTTGAATGCCTGATGAAGCGGGATTGTGCCCGTGAAACGCGTTGCGATACTGTTCATTGGAGTATGTGAATAAATTGTTTGCTCCCTAACTGACGCATTAAGTCCATTTTTGAGTGGCTGGTCCACCGCCGCCACCCGAATATTTTAAACATTTTAAATACCTTTTATCCTATTGGCGCCTCTGTACATCTTTCAGTCTTGCATGCACCACCCTGTATTTCACTGACCATCCTTCATTATCACAGCTTTTTTTTGTTTTGTCTTTTATTGAATCCTTTTATAAAAATCAAAATAGGTAAGGTGTGCTAAGCATTAAAGGAGAACTGTAGTGAGAGGTATATGGAGGCAGCCATATTTCTTTCCTTTTAAACAATACCAGTTGCCTGGCAGCTGTCAGGAACCTTGTATTGCCACTTTCTGCCTGCTGGTGGCAACATGGAACAGGACTGTCATAGACTTCTTTTATACCAGCAGATGGCTCTGAGGACTTTGCCTTGTCCTGAAACTCCACCATCCACCAGCAGGGGGCCTGTTAATGCTAATGGAACTTTCACCACCAGCTGCATCCTGTGTTTGCTATCACATGGGCTATTTAAGGACTGCCTCTTCCCCCTGCTAATTGCCAGAAATTTGAGCTCCCAGGTCTGAGTTTCTGGACATCCTGGTTCCTGATCCTTGCCCTGATATCTGTTTATGTCTTCCTGTTGCCGAACCCTGTTATTTCTGCCTGAGACCTTGCTTTTGCTTTACAAGGTCTCCTCCTGCCTATCAGCCATCTCCTCCTGGATGTCTGCTAGGTTCCTGAAACTAAATCTAGACAAAACGGAATTTATGATCTTCCCACCCGGCCATCCACGAACCTCCCAGATGTGCATGTCACTGTTAACCACACTACCATTCGCCCTACCTCTCAAGCCCGTTGTCTGGGTGTCACCCTGGACTCCGCACTCTCCTTCACTTCCCACATCCAAAACCTCACAAAGTCCTGCAACTTCCACCTTCGTAACATCTGTAAGATTCGCCCTTTCCTGACCTCTGCCACCACCAAACTCCTCATCCATGCCCTCATAATTTCCCGCCTTGACTACTGCAATGCCCTGCTGTCTGGTCTCCCTATGACCCGAACAGCCCCACTGCAGTCCATCATGAATGCGGCAGCCAGAATTATCCACTGTTCCCATCGCTCCACCACGGCAGATCCCCTCCTAGAATCCCTCCACTGGCTTCCTATCCAGTCCAGAATCAAATTCAAGATACTGTGCCTGACCTACAAATCTGTCCACAAAACTTGTCCAACCTACATTTCCGATCTTACTCAGAGGTACACACCTAGCCGCTCACTCCGCTCTTCCAATGAACTTCGCCTAATCGCCCCCCGCATCACCCAGTCCCATGCACGCCTCCAGGACTTCTCAAGAGCTGCTCCAACACTATGGAACTCCCTACCTCCACCCATTAGGGCAGCCCCCTCCTTCAACATCTTCAAGAAAGCCCTCAAAACTCACCTTTTCACTCTGGCCTACTACCCCTCACAAGTGCTCTAAACCTACAGCTGAACTCTGGTCCCCTACCGTTCGTGTCCTTACCTCTCCCTCTAGATTGTAAGCCTTTGGGCAGGGTCCTCCTCCTTTTGTGTCCTACCTGATCATGCACCTCCATTACTGTGAACCCATGCTATGCATCTGAGTGAACCTAACTTGCCTAATCTACATGCTCAATCCAATGACTAAGCATTACCTTGTACTCATACTGTGCTGTGTGATCTGGTTTTCTATTATTCCTGTATTGTCATATTGCTGTATGTCACCCCTAAATATTGTCTGTAATCTAAATTAATGTTCAGCGCTGCGTAATATGTTGGCGCTTTATAAATACAATAAATAAATAAATAAAATCCCTGGTACTGTACTTATCTTGCATGTATGCTTGCATTATTGCATTTGCAATCAATCATTATTTTTGCACCTTAATTCCTGGTTCCAGTGTCTGTATACTGCAAACTGTGGTCAAACCCTGTTTCTCCGTTCAGGCTCGTGACAGCAGCCCTGCTGGTCTATTTGGCTGAAGAAGTGTCTGAATCACACCAGAAACAAGCAGCTGCTTGCCATATCTGTCAAAATTGTCAGAAACACCTGATCTGCTGCATGCTTGTTCAGGGCCTATGGCTGAAAGTATTAGAGGCAGAGGATCAGCAGGATAGCCAGGCAACTGGTATTGCTTAAATGGAAACAGATATGGCAGCCTCCATATACCTCTCACTACAGTTCTCCTTTAAGTGCTGTTTTACAACACTGAGCATGAGCCTCTAATCAACTGTAGTTCTGGTCACAAAGAGTTCATCTCACAGCAGCAGAAAGAGGAGATGGGTGGAGTCAGCTCTGTGCTGATGGGGAAGAAATACTGCTTGGTGCCAAACCTGGTTCCTCCCTGACTATCTCATGTAGTGACGAGGGGAGGACAGTAATTAAATCTTATTTTCCTTCACTTATCCCTAGTGCTCTCTTTATCTCTGTAGCAGAGCTAAAAGAATACAAGAAGTTTTAGAGATGCCTGCAGTTTTTTTTAATCTTCCTCCAGTTCTGTTTTTTCTACACTGGGGCTCCAGCAAGACATAACTGGTCCTATATAAGCCAGTATCTATGAAGATGCCTCCTTTTGCCTTTATCATCTGTCTCCCTTTGCACCAATGAGAAAGCAGTGTGGTGGAAGATTTGTCAGGGGGTGTGTCAGTTATTGGCTTCTGATCAGCCTGCCTTGCAGTGATTGGTGGAATCCCTTGCTTTCTGATTTAAAGACCCAACGAGGGTGCAGTTTGTAAGGATGCAGACTATTTCCACACTGCCTATACAGGTACACTTTATTGCAGACATTAAGGCAATTTCTACGTTTCTATCATCGTGACAGGTTTTCTTTACAAATCCCCAACTGGCAAATTCAAGAACTGACGTGACCTGATTTGAATCCCAATTCTTTCAGTTGGGTTGGCATGTCTCTCCTGTGAGTGGTTATTCTGTGCGGCGTCCGGGGCGTTTGGTATTAATTTTAATGCTATAAGGAGAGAAAACAGCCCTCTCCCAACTCTAATAGGTAGACGCTTAATTATTAATCAGGAAATAAATTGCAGAGGGGATACAACATATAATTAGCATTCAGCTGGCTGACGGAGGCAGCTTCGTTCGCCGGCCTGGCGGTCTGGAATACGTCTTGTGGCTCGCAGGCTTCTTTGGCGTTTAATGAGTTAATTATTAATTCTGTTTTATGCCAGCATTTTATTTTGTATTATAAATTAAGAGGTCGGAAATTCAGGTCAAGAATGACTGACGGGAATGAAATTGTTTGGTGATGTAAATTGGTCTCGAGATAATCCTTCAAATGACATGCCCCGTAGACCGTCCAAGGTCGTGGCATGCCGCCTCTCAATGCGCTACCCGGGAACAGCTCGCCATACGTAGAAACGGAAACGATACCAGAGAAGACATCTTCACACAGCTGGAAAGAGGCCCGTAGAGAGACCACATTGTATGGACGTCCGTAGAGAGATCACTTTGTATGGACGCCTATAGAGTGACCACACCGTATGGATGTCTGTAGAGAGACCACATCGTATGAACGTCCGTAGAGAGACCACGTCATATGGATGTCCGTAGAGAGACCACGTCGTATGGATATCCGTAGAGAGACCACGTCGTATGGACGTTCATAGAGAGACCACGTCGTATGGACGTTCATAGAGAGACCACGTCGTATGGACGTTCATAGAGAGACCACATCGTATGGACGTCCGTAAAGAGACCACGTCGTATGGACGTCCGTAGAGAGACCACGTCGTATGGATGTCCGTAGAGAGACCACGTCGTATGGATGTCCATAGAGAGACCACGTCGTATGGATGTCCGTAGAGAGACCACGTCGTATGGACGTCTGTAGAGAGACCACGTCGTATGGACGTCTGTAGAGAGACGTCGTATGGACGTCTGTAGAGAGACCACGTCGTATGGATGTCCATAAAGAGACCACGTCGTATGGATGTCCATAAAGAGACCACGTCGTATGGATGTCCATAAAGAGACCACGTCATATGGATGTCCATAGAGAGACCACGTCGTATGGACGTCCATAGAGAGACCACGTCGTATGGACGTCCATAGAGAGACCACATTGTTTGGACGTCAGTATGGACCACATCGTATGGACGTCATTTCTTTGTACCCCTCAGATTTCACTGCTACTGTTCACATTTTATATACTGTATACTGAACTGACACAGAACAGTTACCTATAGTATGTCCACCTCCATTACCATCACACCTTATGCAGCTAAGGCATGATGTCACTGTGTCCCTCTCTGCTGAAAGGCAAGATGGCT